>NW_028295586.1:0-600000 GCF_964341445.2 Mesoplodon mirus | reverse complement strand
AATACAAAAAATGGGCAGAAGATCTAAAGAGATATTTCTTCCAAGAAGACACAGAGATGGCCAAGACGCACATGAAAAGCTGCTCAACAGCACTAATTATTAGAGAAATGCAAATCAAAACTACAATGAGGTATCACCTCACACCTGTTAGAATCGGCATCATCAGAAAATCTACAAACAAGAAATTCTGGGGAGGGTGTGGACAAAAGGAGCCCTCTTCCACTATTGGTGGGAATGTAAATTGATACAGTCACTATGGAGAACGGTATGGAGTTTCCTTAAAAAAACTAGAAATAGAATTACCATCTGATCCAGCAATCCCACTTCTGGGCATATACCCAGAGAAAACCATAAATCAAAAAGGCACATTCACCACAATGTTCATGGCAGCACTATTTACAATAGCCAGGTAATGGAAGCAACGTAAATGTCCACAGACAGATGAATGGATAAAGATGTGGTACATATATAAAATGGAATATTACTCAGCCATAAGAAGGAATGAAACTGGGTCATTTGTAGAGACATCGATGGATCTAGAGACTGCCATACAGAATGAAGTAAGTCAGAAAGAGGAAAACAAATATTGTATATTAATGCATACATGTGGAACCTAAAAAATGGTACAGATGAACTGGTTTGCAGGGAAGAAACAGAGACACAGAGGTAGACAACAAACATATGGACACCAAGTGTGGGAAGCCATGGGGTGGTGGTGGTGGGATAAGTTGGGGGATTGGGACTGACCTGTATACATGTATATGCATAAAATACATAACTAATAATAACCTGCTGTATAAAAAAATAAATCAAATTAAATTTCAAATTTTTAAAAAATAAAATTTAAAAATAAAACAGAAAAATGTTCTTCCCTTCACACAGATGTATTTATAGGAATGAATTATTTCCATGCTTATATCTATAAATACATAAAGGAGGAATACAATCTAACTTGAACCATAAAAGAAAAAAAAAAACCTGAACCCACCAGTTATACAGAGGAAAACCCTATCAGGGCACTTGCTCCAGCGGTAAACAATTCTGAAATTGGTCAGAGGTGGGGAATCATCTCTCATACAACCAGCAACCCACCCCCCACGCCAGGAGCATCCTCTTTGCAAAGCTGGGGGACCGTGCCGAGGCATCTGTGAGTAAACGTGAGCTGAGCCCCAGGCCAGCTGCTGCTGAACTGTTCCCACCCTTCCCAGGTAAAACACCTGAATATGTACAAGGGCTTGAAAGCCTAGAGGAAGGGCCACGGAGCCACACCAGCGACAGCACGCTGGCCAACTTGGTGCCTGCAGGCCAGCCAGGGTGGTCCTTGTCCCGGGCGCTCTTCCGGAAGCTTTCCATTGCCCTGCCTGAGATACCCCTCCTGTCCCGGCCCCCACTGCTTTTTTCCTTCCTCACCTCTGTCCGGAGAGAAATTCCAGCGGAAGGTATGGGTGACACATCCTCTTCTTTACAGGTGGCAGCCTGGCAACCCCTGCAGAAAGGCCAGCAGAGCCCCACTCACACCGGGCCACCAACAAAGCTGTGGCCCCTCACTCCCTCCCACCAGCAGAGCCCCGAGACTGCTGACGGGGCAGAGAATATGGAGTCAGGCACAGCTTGAGGGGCTATTGCTGCCTGGAGTGCTGTTTATATTGACCTCACACAGGCACACCTGTGGAGGGCCGGCCGGCAGGGTAAGGCTGCCCAGGTCAGCTAATCCACAACCCTCAGGGAATCACATTGTTGAAAACGGACCTCGCTAAGGCAGAATAGAAGCCAAGGAAGAAAAGGACACAATGCCATTTGCAGCACCTTAGATGAGTCTAGAGCTAATCACGTGACTTGTAGTAAGTCAGAAAGTGAAAGACACATATCGTATCATATCACTTATAGGTGTTACCTAAGAATGGATACCAGGGCAGATATTTCCACGGAGAAGGGCCATCACAGATTCATCAAACAAACTTATGGTTCACCAATGGAAAGGTGTGAGGATTGGTTTCATTACGATATTGGGGTTAACAGACATATACAAACACAGGTGACACATATAATCACCAAAGACCTACGGAATACCAAGAGAAGACTACTCAACCTTCTGTCATAACGTACATGGGAAAAGGATCCCAGGAAGAACAGACATCTGTATATGTGTAAAAGAACCCCATCTTCCACACCTACAACAAGCCAAACATTGTAATCAAACTTGCTGTAATAAAAAATAAAACATTAAATTAAAAACACGAACAAGAAGTAGTGAGACAAACTTGAGGGGCTTTCTCCTGGCACATTCCATTCTAAATTCCAATCTAGAACACGACTTCCATTGAGGCTCTGTTGCCCTAGTCACCAGATTTGGTAAGGGAGAACTGCTGCCACCTTGTGGCCGTTTCGCACAACAGCAGCTTTAATCCCAGCGCTGATGGTCAGTTGATATTCAAAATCATTGCAGGCCTGTAAATGACACCTGCCCTGAAAACAAATCCTGGGGTCACATATCGACCAAAAAATTCAAAGGACGTCCATATTTCAAAACGACCGTTTCAAAAGGCATATTTTACGCACATTAGTGTTCTGCTTCTTTTTCTTTCTTTCCTTTTTTTGTTAAAAATACGGGAATGGAAAAAGGCATCCCTCAGAATGGGCGAAAATCGTTGCAAACGAATCAATGGACAAAGGTTTAATCTCCAATATATATAAACAGCTCATGCAGCTTAATATTAACAAAACAAACAACCCAATACAAAAAATGGGCAGAAGATCTAAAGAGATGTTTCTTCCAAGAAGACACAGAGATGGCCAAGACGCACATGAAAAGCTGCTCAACAGCACTAATTATTAGAGAAATGCAAATCAAAACTACAATGAGGTATCACCTCACACCTGTTAGAATCGGCATCATCAGAAAATCTACAAACAACCAATTCTGGGGAGGGTGTGGACAAAAGGAGCCCTCTTCCACTATTGGTGGGAATGTAAATTGATACAGTCACTATGGAGAACGGTATGGAATTTCCTTAAAAAAACTAGAAATAGAATTACCATCTGATCCAGCAAATCCACTTCTGGGCATATACCCAGAGAAAACCATAAATCAAAAAGGCACATTCACCACAATGTTCATGGCAGCACTATTTACAATAGCCAGATAATGGAAGCAACGTAAATGCCCACAGACAGATGAATGGATAAAGATGTGGTACATATATAAAATGGAATATTACTCAGCCATAAGAAGGAATGAAACTGGGTCATTTGTAGAGACATCGATGGATCTAGAGACTGTCATACAGAATGAAGTAAGTCAGAAAGAGGAAAACAAATATTGTATATTAATGCATATATGTGGAACCTAAAAAATGGTACAGAAGAACTGGTTTGCAGGGAAGAAACAGAGACACAGAGGTAGACAACAAACATATGGACACCAAGTGTGGGAAGCCATGGGGTGGTGGTGGTGGGATGAGTTGGGAGATTGGGATTGACCTGTATACATGTATATGCATAAAATACATAACTAATAATAACCTGCTGTATAAAAAAATAAATCAAATTAAATTTCTAATTTTTAAAAAATAAAATTTAAAAATAAAACAGAAAAATGTTCTTCCCTTCACACAGATGTATTTATAGGAATGAATTATTTCCATGCTTATATCTATAAATACATAAAGGAGGAATACAATCTAACTTGAACCATTAAAGAAAAAAAAAAAAACCTGAAGCCACCAGTTATACAGAGGAAAACCCTATCAGGGCACTTGCTCCAGCGGTAAACAATTCTGAAATTGGTCAGAGGTGGGGAATCATCTCCCATACAACCAGCAACCCACCCCCCACGCCAGGAGCATCCTCATTGCAAAGCTGGGGGACCGTGCCGAGGCATCTGTGAGTAAACGTGAGCTGAGCCCCAGGCCAGCTGCTGCTGAACTGTTCCCACCCTTCCCAGGTAAAACACCTGAATATGTACAAGGGCTTGAAAGCCTAGAGGAAGGGCCGTGGAGCCACACCAGTGACAGCACGCAGGCCAACTTGGTGCCTGCAGGCCAGCCAGGGTGGTCCTGGCCCCGGGCGCTCTTCCGGAAGCTTTCCATTGCCCTGCCTGAGATACCCCTCCTGTCCCGGCCCCCACTGCTTTTTTCCTTCCTCACCTCTGTCCGGAGAGAAATTCCAGCGGAAGGTATGGGTGACACATCCTCTTCTTTACAGGTGGCAGCCTGGCAACCCCTGCAGAAAGGCCAGCAGAGCCCCACTCACACCGGGCCACCAACAAAGCTGTGGCCCCTCACTCCCTCCCGCCAGCAGAGCCCCGAGACTGCTGACGGGGCAGAGAATATGGAGTCAGGCACAGCTTCAGGGGCTATTGCTGCCTGGAGCGCTGTTTATATTGACCTCTAACAGGCACACCTGGGGAGGGCCGGCCGGCAGGGTAAGGCTGCCCAGGTCAGCTAATCCACAACCCTCAGGGAATCACATTGTTGAAAACGGACCTCGCTAAGGCAGAATAGAAGCCAAGGAAGAAAAGGACACAATGCCATTTGCAGCACCGTAGATGAGTCTAGAGGTAATCACGTGACTTGTAGTAAGTCAGAAAGTGAAAGACACATATCGTATCATATCACTTATAGGTGTTACCTAAGAATGGATACCAGGGCAGATATTTCCACGGAGAAGGGCCATCACAGATTCATCAAACAAACTTATGGTTCACCAATGGAAAGGTGTGAGGATTGGTTTCATTACGATATTGGTGTTAACAGACATATACAAACACAGGTGACACATATAATCACCAAAGACCTACGGAATACCAAGAGAAGACTACTCAACCTTCTGTCATAACGTACATGGGAAAAGGATCCCAGGAAGAACAGACATCTGTATATGTGTAAAAGAACCCCATCTTCCACACCTACAACAAGCCAAACATTGTAATCAAACTTGCTGTAATAAAAAATAAAACATTAAATTAAAAACACGAACAAGAAGTAGTGAGACAAACTTGAGGGGCTTTCTCCTGGCACATTCCATTCTAAATTCCAATCTAGAACACGACTTCCATTGAGGCTCTGTTGCCCTAGTCACCAGATTTGGTAAGGGAGAACTGCTGCCACCTTGTGGCCGTTTCGCACAACAGCAGCTTTAATCCCAGCGCTGATGGTCAGTTGATATTCAAAATCATTGCAGGCCTGTAAATGACACCTGCCCTGAAAACAAATCCTGGGGTCACATATCGACCAAAAAGTTCAAAGGACGTCCATATTTCAAAACGACCGTTTCAAAAGGCATATTTTACGCACATTAGTGTTCTGCTTCTTTTTCTTTCTTTCCTTTTTTTGTTAAAAATACGGGAATGGAAAAAGGCATCCCTCAGAATGGGCGAAAATCGTTGCAAACGAATCAATGGACAAAGGTTTAATCTCCAATATATATAAACAGCTCATGCAGCTTAATATTAACAAAACAAACAACCCAATACAAAAAATGGGCAGAAGATCTAAAGAGATGTTTCTTCCAAGAAGACACAGAGATGGCCAAGACGCACATGAAAAGCTGCTCAAGAGCACTAATTATTAGAGAAATGCAAATCAAAACTACAATGAGGTATCACCTCACACCTGTTAGAATCGGCATCATCAGAAAATCTACAAACAACCAATTCTGGGGAGGGTGTGGACAAAAGGAGCCCTCTTCCACTATTGGTGGGAATGTAAATTGATACAGTCACTATGGAGAACGGTATGGAGTTTCCTTAAAATAACTAGAAATAGAATTACCATCTGATCCAGCAATCCCACTTCTGGGCATATACCCAGAGAAAACCATAAATCAAAAAGGCACATTCACCACAATGTTCATGGCAGCACTATTTACAATAGCCAGGTAATGGAAGCAACGTAAATGTCCACAGACAGATGAATGGATAAAGATGTGGTACATATATAAAATGGAATATTACTCAGCCATAAGAAGGAATGAAACTGGGTCATTTGTAGAGACATCGATGGATCTAGAGACTGTCATACAGAATGAAGTAATTCAGAAAGAGGAAAACAAATATTGTATATTAATGCATACATGTGGAACCTAAAAAATGGTACAGATGAACTGGTTTGCAGGGAAGAAACAGAGACACAGAGGTAGAGAACAAACATATGGACACCAAGTGTGGGAAGCCATGGGGTGGTGGTGGTGGGATAAGTTGGGGGATTGGGACTGACCTGTATACATGTATATGCATAAAATACATAACTAATAATAACCTGCTGTATAAAAAAATAAATCAAATTAAATTTCAAATTTTTAAAAAATAAAATTTAAAAATAAAACAGAAAAATGTTCTTCCCTTCACACAGATGTATTTATAGGAATGAATTATTTCCATGCTTATATCTATAAATACATAAAGGAGGAATACAATCTAACTTGAACCATAAAAGAAAAAAAAATACCTGAACCCACCAGTTATACAGAGGAAAACCCTATCAGGGCACTTGCTCCAGCGGTAAACAATTCTGAAATTGGTCAGAGGTGGGGAATCATCTCCCATACAACCAGCAACCCACCCCCCACGCCAGGAGCATCCTCTTTGCAAAGCTGGGGGACCGTGCCGAGGCATCTGTGAGTAAACGTGAGCTGAGCCCCAGGCCAGCTGCTGCTGAACTGTTCCCACCCTTCCCAGGTAAAACACCTGAATATGTACAAGGGCTTGAAAGCCTAGAGGAAGGGCCACGGAGCCACACCAGCGACAGCACGCAGGCCAACTTGGTGCCTGCAGGCCAGCCAGGGTGGTCCTTGTCCCGGGCGCTCTTCCGGAAGCTTTCCATTGCCCTGCCTGAGATACCCCTCCTGTCCCGGCCCCCACTGCTTTTTTCCTTCCTCACCTCTGTCCGGAGAGAAATTCCAGCGGAAGGTATGGGTGACACATCCTCTTCTTTACAGGTGGCAGCCTGGCAACCCCTGCAGAAAGGCCAGCAGAGCCCCACTCACACCGGGCCACCAACAAAGCTGTGGCCCCTCACTCCCTCCCACCAGCAGAGCCCCGAGACTGCTGACGGGGCAGAGAATATGGAGTCAGGCACAGCTTGAGGGGCTATTGCTGCCTGGAGTGCTGTTTATATTGACCTCACACAGGCACACCTGGGGATGGCCGGCCGGCAGGGTAAGGCTGCCCAGGTCAGCTAATCCACAACCCTCAGGGAATCACATTGTTGAAAACGGACCTCGCTAAGGCAGAATAGAAGCCAAGGAAGAAAAGGACACAATGCCATTTGCAGCACCTTAGATGAGTCTAGAGCTAATCACGTGACTTGTAGTAAGTCAGAAAGTGAAAGACACATATCGTATCATATCACTTATAGGTGTTACCTAAGAATGGATACCAGGGCAGATATTTCCACGGAGAAGGGCCATCACAGATTCATCAAACAAACTTATGGTTCACCAATGGAAAGGTGTGAGGATTGGTTTCATTACGATATTGGGGTTAACAGACATATACAAACACAGGTGACATATATAATCACCAAAGACCTACGGAATACCAAGAGAAGACTACTCAACCTTCTGTCATAACGTACATGGGAAAAGGATCCCAGGAAGAACAGACATCTGTATATGTGTAAAAGAACCACATCTTCCACACCTACAACAAGCCAAACATTGTAATCAAACTTGCTGTAATAAAAAATAAAAAATTAAATTAAAAACACGAACAAGAAGTAGTGAGACAAACTTGAGGGGCTTTCTCCTGGCACATTCCATTCTAAATTCCAATCTAGAACACAACTTCCATTGAGGCTCTGTTGCCCTAGTCACCAGATTTGGTAAGGGAGAACTGCTGCCACCTTGTGGCCGTTTCGCACAACAGCAGCTTTAATCCCAGCGCTGATGGTCAGTTGATATTCAAAATCATTGCAGGCCTGTAAATGACACCTGCCCTGAAAACAAATCCTGGGGTCACATATCGACCAAAAAGTTCAAAGGACGTCCATATTTCAAAACGACCGTTTCAAAAGGCATATTTTACGCACATTAGTGTTCTGCTTCTTTTTCTTTCTTTCCTTTTTTTGTTAAAAATACGGGAATGGAAAAAGGCATCCCTCAGAATGGGCGAAAATCGTTGCAAACGAATCAATGGACAAAGGTTTAATCTCCAATATATATAAACAGCTCATGCAGCTTAATATTAACAAAACAAACAACCCAATACAAAAAATGGGCAGAAGATCTAAAGAGATGTTTCTTCCAAGAAGACACAGAGATGGCCAAGACGCACATGAAAAGCTGCTCAAGAGCACTAATTATTAGAGAAATGCAAATCAAAACTACAATGAGGTATCACCTCACACCTGTTAGAATCGGCATCATCAGAAAATCTACAAACAACCAATTCTGGGGAGGGTGTGGACAAAAGGAGCCCTCTTCCACTATTGGTGGGAATGTAAATTGATACAGTCACTATGGAGAACGGTATGGAGTTTCCTTAAAATAACTAGAAATAGAATTACCATCTGATCCAGCAATCCCACTTCTGGGCATATACCCAGAGAAAACCATAAATCAAAAAGGCACATTCACCACAATGTTCATGGCAGCACTATTTACAATAGCCAGGTAATGGAAGCAACGTAAATGTCCACAGACAGATGAATGGATAAAGATGTGGTACATATATAAAATGGAATATTACTCAGCCATAAGAAGGAATGAAACTGGGTCATTTGTAGAGACATCGATGGATCTAGAGACTGTCATACAGAATGAAGTAATTCAGAAAGAGGAAAACAAATATTGTATATTAATGCATACATGTGGAACCTAAAAAATGGTACAGATGAACTGGTTTGCAGGGAAGAAACAGAGACACAGAGGTAGAGAACAAACATATGGACACCAAGTGTGGGAAGCCATGGGGTGGTGGTGGTGGGATAAGTTGGGGGATTGGGACTGACCTGTATACATGTATATGCATAAAATACATAACTAATAATAACCTGCTGTATAAAAAAATAAATCAAATTAAATTTCAAATTTTTAAAAAATAAAATTTAAAAATAAAACAGAAAAATGTTCTTCCCTTCACACAGATGTATTTATAGGAATGAATTATTTCCATGCTTATATCTATAAATACATAAAGGAGGAATACAATCTAACTTGAACCATAAAAGAAAAAAAAATACCTGAACCCACCAGTTATACAGAGGAAAACCCTATCAGGGCACTTGCTCCAGCGGTAAACAATTCTGAAATTGGTCAGAGGTGGGGAATCATCTCCCATACAACCAGCAACCCACCCCCCACGCCAGGAGCATCCTCTTTGCAAAGCTGGGGGACCGTGCCGAGGCATCTGTGAGTAAACGTGAGCTGAGCCCCAGGCCAGCTGCTGCTGAACTGTTCCCACCCTTCCCAGGTAAAACACCTGAATATGTACAAGGGCTTGAAAGCCTAGAGGAAGGGCCACGGAGCCACACCAGCGACAGCACGCAGGCCAACTTGGTGCCTGCAGGCCAGCCAGGGTGGTCCTTGTCCCGGGCGCTCTTCCGGAAGCTTTCCATTGCCCTGCCTGAGATACCCCTCCTGTCCCGGCCCCCACTGCTTTTTTCCTTCCTCACCTCTGTCCGGAGAGAAATTCCAGCGGAAGGTATGGGTGACACATCCTCTTCTTTACAGGTGGCAGCCTGGCAACCCCTGCAGAAAGGCCAGCAGAGCCCCACTCACACCGGGCCACCAACAAAGCTGTGGCCCCTCACTCCCTCCCACCAGCAGAGCCCCGAGACTGCTGACGGGGCAGAGAATATGGAGTCAGGCACAGCTTGAGGGGCTATTGCTGCCTGGAGTGCTGTTTATATTGACCTCACACAGGCACACCTGGGGATGGCCGGCCGGCAGGGTAAGGCTGCCCAGGTCAGCTAATCCACAACCCTCAGGGAATCACATTGTTGAAAACGGACCTCGCTAAGGCAGAATAGAAGCCAAGGAAGAAAAGGACACAATGCCATTTGCAGCACCTTAGATGAGTCTAGAGCTAATCACGTGACTTGTAGTAAGTCAGAAAGTGAAAGACACATATCGTATCATATCACTTATAGGTGTTACCTAAGAATGGATACCAGGGCAGATATTTCCACGGAGAAGGGCCATCACAGATTCATCAAACAAACTTATGGTTCACCAATGGAAAGGTGTGAGGATTGGTTTCATTACGATATTGGGGTTAACAGACATATACAAACACAGGTGACATATATAATCACCAAAGACCTACGGAATACCAAGAGAAGACTACTCAACCTTCTGTCATAACGTACATGGGAAAAGGATCGCAGGAAGAACAGACATCTGTATATGTGTAAAAGAACCACATCTTCCACACCTACAACAAGCCAAACATTGTAATCAAACTTGCTGTAATAAAAAATAAAAAATTAAATTAAAAACACGAACAAGAAGTAGTGAGACAAACTTGAGGGGCTTTCTCCTGGCACATTCCATTCTAAATTCCAATCTAGAACACAACTTCCATTGAGGCTCTGTTGCCCTAGTCACCAGATTTGGTAAGGGAGAACTGCTGCCACCTTGTGGCCGTTTCGCACAACAGCAGCTTTAATCCCAGCGCTGATGGTCAGTTGATATTCAAAATCATTGCAGGCCTGTAAATGACACCTGCCCTGAAAACAAATCCTGGGGTCACATATCGACCAAAAAGTTCAAAGGACGTCCATATTTCAAAACGACCGTTTCAAAAGGCATATTTTACGCACATTAGTGTTCTGCTTCTTTTTCTTTCTTTCCTTTTTTTGTTAAAAATACGGGAATGGAAAAAGGCATCCCTCAGAATGGGCGAAAATCGTTGCAAACGAATCAATGGACAAAGGTTTAATCTCCAATATATATAAACAGCTCATGCAGCTTAATATTAACAAAACAAACAACCCAATACAAAAAATGGGCAGAAGATCTAAAGAGATATTTCTTCCAAGAAGACACAGAGATGGCCAAGACGCACATGAAAAGCTGCTCAACAGCACTAATTATTAGAGAAATGCAAATCAAAACTACAATGAGGTATCACCTCACACCTGTTAGAATCGGCATCATCAGAAAATCTACAAACAAGAAATTCTGGGGAGGGTGTGGACAAAAGGAGCCCTCTTCCACTATTGGTGGGAATGTAAATTGATACAGTCACTATGGAGAACGGTATGGAGTTTCCTTAAAAAAACTAGAAATAGAATTACCATCTGATCCAGCAATCCCACTTCTGGGCATATACCCAGAGAAAACCATAAATCAAAAAGGCACATTCACCACAATGTTCATGGCAGCACTATTTACAATAGCCAGGTAATGGAAGCAACGTAAATGTCCACAGACAGATGAATGGATAAAGATGTGGTACATATATAAAATGGAATATTACTCAGCCATAAGAAGGAATGAAACTGGGTCATTTGTAGAGACATCGATGGATCTAGAGACTGCCATACAGAATGAAGTAAGTCAGAAAGAGGAAAACAAATATTGTATATTAATGCATACATGTGGAACCTAAAAAATGGTACAGATGAACTGGTTTGCAGGGAAGAAACAGAGACACAGAGGTAGACAACAAACATATGGACACCAAGTGTGGGAAGCCATGGGGTGGTGGTGGTGGGATAAGTTGGGGGATTGGGACTGACCTGTATACATGTATATGCATAAAATACATAACTAATAATAACCTGCTGTATAAAAAAATAAATCAAATTAAATTTCAAATTTTTAAAAAATAAAATTTAAAAATAAAACAGAAAAATGTTCTTCCCTTCACACAGATGTATTTATAGGAATGAATTATTTCCATGCTTATATCTATAAATACATAAAGGAGGAATACAATCTAACTTGAACCATAAAAGAAAAAAAAAAACCTGAACCCACCAGTTATACAGAGGAAAACCCTATCAGGGCACTTGCTCCAGCGGTAAACAATTCTGAAATTGGTCAGAGGTGGGGAATCATCTCTCATACAACCAGCAACCCACCCCCCACGCCAGGAGCATCCTCTTTGCAAAGCTGGGGGACCGTGCCGAGGCATCTGTGAGTAAACGTGAGCTGAGCCCCAGGCCAGCTGCTGCTGAACTGTTCCCACCCTTCCCAGGTAAAACACCTGAATATGTACAAGGGCTTGAAAGCCTAGAGGAAGGGCCACGGAGCCACACCAGCGACAGCACGCTGGCCAACTTGGTGCCTGCAGGCCAGCCAGGGTGGTCCTTGTCCCGGGCGCTCTTCCGGAAGCTTTCCATTGCCCTGCCTGAGATACCCCTCCTGTCCCGGCCCCCACTGCTTTTTTCCTTCCTCACCTCTGTCCGGAGAGAAATTCCAGCGGAAGGTATGGGTGACACATCCTCTTCTTTACAGGTGGCAGCCTGGCAACCCCTGCAGAAAGGCCAGCAGAGCCCCACTCACACCGGGCCACCAACAAAGCTGTGGCCCCTCACTCCCTCCCACCAGCAGAGCCCCGAGACTGCTGACGGGGCAGAGAATATGGAGTCAGGCACAGCTTGAGGGGCTATTGCTGCCTGGAGTGCTGTTTATATTGACCTCACACAGGCACACCTGGGGAGGGCCGGCCGGCAGGGTAAGGCTGCCCAGGTCAGCTAATCCACAACCCTCAGGGAATCACATTGTTGAAAACGGACCTCGCTAAGGCAGAATAGAAGCCAAGGAAGAAAAGGACACAATGCCATTTGCAGCACCTTAGATGAGTCTAGAGCTAATCACGTGACTTGTAGTAAGTCAGAAAGTGAAAGACACATATCGTATCATATCACTTATAGGTGTTACCTAAGAATGGATACCAGGGCAGATATTTCCACGGAGAAGGGCCATCACAGATTCATCAAACAAACTTATGGTTCACCAATGGAAAGGTGTGAGGATTGGTTTCATTACGATATTGGGGTTAACAGACATATACAAACACAGGTGACACATATAATCACCAAAGACCTACGGAATACCAAGAGAAGACTACTCAACCTTCTGTCATAACGTACATGGGAAAAGGATCCCAGGAAGAACAGACATCTGTATATGTGTAAAAGAACCACATCTTCCACACCTACAACAAGCCAAACATTGTAATCAAACTTGCTGTAATAAAAAATAAAAAATTAAATTAAAAACACGAACAAGAAGTAGTGAGACAAACTTGAGGGGCTTTCTCCTGGCACATTCCATTCTAAATTCCAATCTAGAACACGACTTCCATTGAGGCTCTGTTGCCCTAGTCACCAGATTTGGTAAGGGAGAACTGCTGCCACCTTGTGGCCGTTTCGCACAACAGCAGCTTTAATCCCAGCGCTGATGGTCAGTTGATATTCAAAATCATTGCAGGCCTGTAAATGACACCTGCCCTGAAAACAAATCCTGGGGTCACATATCGACCAAAAAATTCAAAGGAGGTCCATATTTCAAAACGACCGTTTCAAAAGGCATATTTTACGCACATTAGTGTTCTGCTTCTTTTTCTTTCTTTCCTTTTTTTGTTAAAAATACGGGAATGGAAAAAGGCATCCCTCAGAATGGGCGAAAATCGTTGCAAACGAATCAATGGACAAAGGTTTAATCTCCAATATATATAAAGAGCTCATGCAGCTTAATATTAACAAAACAAACAACCCAATACAAAAAATGGGCAGAAGATCTAAAGAGATGTTTCTTCCAAGAAGACACAGAGATGGCCAAGACGCACATGAAAAGCTGCTCAACAGCACTAATTATTAGAGAAATGCAAATCAAAACTACAATGAGGTATCACCTCACACCTGTTAGAATCGGCATCATCAGAAAATCTACAAACAACCAATTCTGGGGAGGGTGTGGACAAAAGGAGCCCTCTTCCACTATTGGTGGGAATGTAAATTGATACAGTCCCTATGGAGAACGGTATGGAATTTCCTTAAAAAAACTAGAAATAGAATTACCATCTGATCCAGCAAATCCACTTCTGGGCATATACCCAGAGAAAACCATAAATCAAAAAGGCACATTCACCACAATGTTCATGGCAGCACTATTTACAATAGCCAGATAATGGAAGCAACGTAAATGCCCACAGACAGATGAATGGATAAAGATGTGGTACATATATAAAATGGAATATTACTCAGCCATAAGAAGGAATGAAACTGGGTCATTTGTAGAGACATCGATGGATCTAGAGACTGTCATACAGAATGAAGTAAGTCAGAAAGAGGAAAACAAATATTGTATATTAATGCATATATGTGGAACCTAAAAAATGGTACAGATGAACTGGTTTGCAGGGAAGAAACAGAGACACAGAGGTAGACAACAAACATATAGACACCAAGTGTGGGAAGCCATGGGGTGGTGGTGGTGGGATGAGTTGGGAGATTGGGATTGACCTGTATACATGTATATGCATAAAATACATAACTAATAATAACCTGCTGTATAAAAAAATAAATCAAATTAAATTTCTAATTTTTAAAAAATAAAATTTAAAAATAAAACAGAAAAATGTTCTTCCCTTCACACAGATGTATTTATAGGAATGAATTATTTCCATGCTTATATCTATAAATACATAAAGGAGGAATACAATCTAACTTGAACCATTAAAGAAAAAAAAAAAAACCTGAAGCCACCAGTTATACAGAGGAAAACCCTATCAGGGCACTTGCTCCAGCGGTAAACAATTCTGAAATTGGTCAGAGGTGGGGAATCATCTCCCATACAACCAGCAACCCACCCCCCACGCCAGGAGCATCCTCATTGCAAAGCTGGGGGACCGTGCCGAGGCATCTGTGAGTAAACGTGAGCTGAGCCCCAGGCCAGCTGCTGCTGAACTGTTCCCACCCTTCCCAGGTAAAACACCTGAATATGTACAAGGGCTTGAAAGCCTAGAGGAAGGGCCGTGGAGCCACACCAGTGACAGCACGCAGGCCAACTTGGTGCCTGCAGGCCAGCCAGGGTGGTCCTGGCCCCGGGCGCTCTTCCGGAAGCTTTCCATTGCCCTGCCTGAGATACCCCTCCTGTCCCGGCCCCCACTGCTTTTTTCCTTCCTCACCTCTGTCCGGAGAGAAATTCCAGCGGAAGGTATGGGTGACACATCCTCTTCTTTACAGGTGGCAGCCTGGCAACCCCTGCAGAAAGGCCAGCAGAGCCCCACTCACACCGGGCCACCAACAAAGCTGTGGCCCCTCACTCCCTCCCGCCAGCAGAGCCCCGAGACTGCTGACGGGGCAGAGAATATGGAGTCAGGCACAGCTTCAGGGGCTATTGCTGCCTGGAGCGCTGTTTATATTGACCTCAAACAGGCACACCTGGGGAGGGCCGGCCGGCAGGGTAAGGCTGCCCAGGTCAGCTAATCCACAACCCTCAGGGAATCACATTGTTGAAAACGGACCTCGCTAAGGCAGAATAGAAGCCAAGGAACAAAAGGACACAATGCCATTTGCAGCACCGTAGATGAGTCTAGAGGTAATCACGTGACTTGTAGTAAGTCAGAAAGTGAAAGACACATATCGTATCATATCACTTATAGGTGTTACCTAAGAATGGATACCAGGGCAGATATTTCCACGGAGAAGGGCCATCACAGATTCATCAAACAAACTTATGGTTCACCAATGGAAAGGTGTGAGGATTGGTTTCATTACGATATTGGTGTTAACAGACATATACAAACACAGGTGACACATATAATCACCAAAGACCTACGGAATACCAAGAGAAGACTACTCAACCTTCTGTCATAACGTACATGGGAAAAGGATCCCAGGAAGAACAGACATCTGTATATGTGTAAAAGAACCCCATCTTCCACACCTACAACAAGCCAAACATTGTAATCAAACTTGCTGTAATAAAAAATAAAACATTAAATTAAAAACACGAACAAGAAGTAGTGAGACAAACTTGAGGGGCTTTCTCCTGGCACATTCCATTCTAAATTCCAATCTAGAACACGACTTCCATTGAGGCTCTGTTGCCCTAGTCACCAGATTTGGTAAGGGAGAACTGCTGCCACCTTGTGGCCGTTTCGCACAACAGCAGCTTTAATCCCAGCGCTGATGGTCAGTTGATATTCAAAATCATTGCAGGCCTGTAAATGACACCTGCCCTGAAAACAAATCCTGGGGTCACATATCGACCAAAAAGTTCAAAGGACGTCCATATTTCAAAACGACCGTTTCAAAAGGCATATTTTACGCACATTAGTGTTCTGCTTCTTTTTCTTTCTTTCCTTTTTTTGTTAAAAATACGGGAATGGAAAAAGGCATCCCTCAGAATGGGCGAAAATCGTTGCAAACGAATCAATGGACAAAGGTTTAATCTCCAATATATATAAACAGCTCATGCAGCTTAATATTAACAAAACAAACAACCCAATACAAAAAATGGGCAGAAGATCTAAAGAGATGTTTCTTCCAAGAAGACACAGAGATGGCCAAGACGCACATGAAAAGCTGCTCAAGAGCACTAATTATTAGAGAAATGCAAATCAAAACTACAATGAGGTATCACCTCACACCTGTTAGAATCGGCATCATCAGAAAATCTACAAACAACCAATTCTGGGGAGGGTGTGGACAAAAGGAGCCCTCTTCCACTATTGGTGGGAATGTAAATTGATACAGTCACTATGGAGAACGGTATGGAGTTTCCTTAAAATAACTAGAAATAGAATTACCATCTGATCCAGCAATCCCACTTCTGGGCATATACCCAGAGAAAACCATAAATCAAAAAGGCACATTCACCACAATGTTCATGGCAGCACTATTTACAATAGCCAGGTAATGGAAGCAACGTAAATGTCCACAGACAGATGAATGGATAAAGATGTGGTACATATATAAAATGGAATATTACTCAGCCATAAGAAGGAATGAAACTGGGTCATTTGTAGAGACATCGATGGATCTAGAGACTGCCATACAGAATGAAGTAAGTCAGAAAGAGGAAAACAAATATTGTATATTAATGCATACATGTGGAACCTAAAAAATGGTACAGATGAACTGGTTTGCAGGGAAGAAACAGAGACACAGAGGTAGACAACAAACATATGGACACCAAGTGTGGGAAGCCATGGGGTGGTGGTGGTGGGATAAGTTGGGGGATTGGGACTGACCTGTATACATGTATATGCATAAAATACATAACTAATAATAACCTGCTGTATAAAAAAATAAATCAAATTAAATTTCAAATTTTTAAAAAATAAAATTTAAAAATAAAACAGAAAAATGTTCTTCCCTTCACACAGATGTATTTATAGGAATGAATTATTTCCATGCTTATATCTATAAATACATAAAGGAGGAATACAATCTAACTTGAACCATAAAAGAAAAAAAAAAACCTGAACCCACCAGTTATACAGAGGAAAACCCTATCAGGGCACTTGCTCCAGCGGTAAACAATTCTGAAATTGGTCAGAGGTGGGGAATCATCTCTCATACAACCAGCAACCCACCCCCCACGCCAGGAGCATCCTCTTTGCAAAGCTGGGGGACCGTGCCGAGGCATCTGTGAGTAAACGTGAGCTGAGCCCCAGGCCAGCTGCTGCTGAACTGTTCCCACCCTTCCCAGGTAAAACACCTGAATATGTACAAGGGCTTGAAAGCCTAGAGGAAGGGCCACGGAGCCACACCAGCGACAGCACGCTGGCCAACTTGGTGCCTGCAGGCCAGCCAGGGTGGTCCTTGTCCCGGGCGCTCTTCCGGAAGCTTTCCATTGCCCTGCCTGAGATACCCCTCCTGTCCCGGCCCCCACTGCTTTTTTCCTTCCTCACCTCTGTCCGGAGAGAAATTCCAGCGGAAGGTATGGGTGACACATCCTCTTCTTTACAGGTGGCAGCCTGGCAACCCCTGCAGAAAGGCCAGCAGAGCCCCACTCACACCGGGCCACCAACAAAGCTGTGGCCCCTCACTCCCTCCCACCAGCAGAGCCCCGAGACTGCTGACGGGGCAGAGAATATGGAGTCAGGCACAGCTTGAGGGGCTATTGCTGCCTGGAGTGCTGTTTATATTGACCTCACACAGGCACACCTGGGGATGGCCGGCCGGCAGGGTAAGGCTGCCCAGGTCAGCTAATCCACAACCCTCAGGGAATCACATTGTTGAAAACGGACCTCGCTAAGGCAGAATAGAAGCCAAGGAAGAAAAGGACACAATGCCATTTGCAGCACCTTAGATGAGTCTAGAGCTAATCACGTGACTTGTAGTAAGTCAGAAAGTGAAAGACACATATCGTATCATATCACTTATAGGTGTTACCTAAGAATGGATACCAGGGCAGATATTTCCACGGAGAAGGGCCATCACAGATTCATCAAACAAACTTATGGTTCACCAATGGAAAGGTGTGAGGATTGGTTTCATTACGATATTGGGGTTAACAGACATATACAAACACAGGTGACACATATAATCACCAAAGACCTACGGAATACCAAGAGAAGACTACTCAACCTTCTGTCATAACGTACATGGGAAAAGGATCCCAGGAAGAACAGACATCTGTATATGTGTAAAAGAACCACATCTTCCACACCTACAACAAGCCAAACATTGTAATCAAACTTGCTGTAATAAAAAATAAAAAATTAAATTAAAAACACGAACAAGAAGTAGTGAGACAAACTTGAGGGGCTTTCTCCTGGCACATTCCATTCTAAATTCCAATCTAGAACACGACTTCCATTGAGGCTCTGTTGCCCTAGTCACCAGATTTGGTAAGGGAGAACTGCTGCCACCTTGTGGCCGTTTCGCACAACAGCAGCTTTAATCCCAGCGCTGATGGTCAGTTGATATTCAAAATCATTGCAGGCCTGTAAATGACACCTGCCCTGAAAACAAATCCTGGGGTCACATATCGACCAAAAAGTTCAAAGGACGTCCATATTTCAAAACGACCGTTTCAAAAGGCATATTTTACGCACATTAGTGTTCTGCTTCTTTTTCTTTCTTTCCTTTTTTTGTTAAAAATACGGGAATGGAAAAAGGCATCCCTCAGAATGGGCGAAAATCGTTGCAAACGAATCAATGGACAAAGGTTTAATCTCCAATATATATAAACAGCTCATGCAGCTTAATATTAACAAAACAAACAACCCAATACAAAAAATGGGCAGAAGATCTAAAGAGATGTTTCTTCCAAGAAGACACAGAGATGGCCAAGACGCACATGAAAAGCTGCTCAACAGCACTAATTATTAGAGAAATGCAAATCAAAACTACAATGAGGTATCACCTCACACCTGTTAGAATCGGCATCATCAGAAAATCTACAAACAACCAATTCTGGGGAGGGTGTGGACAAAAGGAGCCCTCTTCCACTATTGGTGGGAATGTAAATTGATACAGTCACTATGGAGAACGGTATGGAATTTCCTTAAAAAAACTAGAAATAGAATTACCATCTGATCCAGCAAATCCACTTCTGGGCATATACCCAGAGAAAACCATAAATCAAAAAGGCACATTCACCACAATGTTCATGGCAGCACTATTTACAATAGCCAGATAATGGAAGCAACGTAAATGCCCACAGACAGATGAATGGATAAAGATGTGGTACATATATAAAATGGAATATTACTCAGCCATAAGAAGGAATGAAACTGGGTCATTTGTAGAGACATCGATGGATCTAGAGACTGTCATACAGAATGAAGTAAGTCAGAAAGAGGAAAACAAATATTGTATATTAATGCATATATGTGGAACCTAAAAAATGGTACAGATGAACTGGTTTGCAGGGAAGAAACAGAGACACAGAGGTAGACAACAAACATATGGACACCAAGTGTGGGAAGCCATGGGGTGGTGGTGGTGGGATGAGTTGGGAGATTGGGATTGACCTGTATACATGTATATGCATAAAATACATAACTAATAATAACCTGCTGTATAAAAAAATAAATCAAATTAAATTTCTAATTTTTAAAAAATAAAATTTAAAAATAAAACAGAAAAATGTTCTTCCCTTCACACAGATGTATTTATAGGAATGAATTATTTCCATGCTTATATCTATAAATACATAAAGGAGGAATACAATCTAACTTGAACCATTAAAGAAAAAAAAAAAAACCTGAAGCCACCAGTTATACAGAGGAAAACCCTATCAGGGCACTTGCTCCAGCGGTAAACAATTCTGAAATTAGTCAGAGGTGGGGAATCATCTCCCATACAACCAGCAACCCACCCCCCACGCCAGGAGCATCCTCATTGCAAAGCTGGGGGACCGTGCCGAGGCATCTGTGAGTAAACGTGAGCTGAGCCCCAGGCCAGCTGCTGCTGAACTGTTCCCACCCTTCCCAGGTAAAACACCTGAATATGTACAAGGGCTTGAAAGCCTAGAGGAAGGGCCGTGGAGCCACACCAGTGACAGCACGCAGGCCAACTTGGTGCCTGCAGGCCAGCCAGGGTGGTCCTGGCCCCGGGCGCTCTTCCGGAAGCTTTCCATTGCCCTGCCTGAGATACCCCTCCTGTCCCGGCCCCCACTGCTTTTTTCCTTCCTCACCTCTGTCCGGAGAGAAATTCCAGCGGAAGGTATGGGTGACACATCCTCTTCTTTACAGGTGGCAGCCTGGCAACCCCTGCAGAAAGGCCAGCAGAGCCCCACTCACACCGGGCCACCAACAAAGCTGTGGCCCCTCACTCCCTCCCGCCAGCAGAGCCCCGAGACTGCTGACGGGGCAGAGAATATGGAGTCAGGCACAGCTTCAGGGGCTATTGCTGCCTGGAGCGCTGTTTATATTGACCTCTAACAGGCACACCTGGGGAGGGCCGGCCGGCAGGGTAAGGCTGCCCAGGTCAGCTAATCCACAACCCTCAGGGAATCACATTGTTGAAAACGGACCTCGCTAAGGCAGAATAGAAGCCAAGGAAGAAAAGGACACAATGCCATTTGCAGCACCGTAGATGAGTCTAGAGGTAATCACGTGACTTTTAGTAAGTCAGAAAGTGAAAGACACATATCGTATCATATCACTTATAGGTGTTACCTAAGAATGGATACCAGGGCAGATATTTCCACGGAGAAGGGCCATCACAGATTCATCAAACAAACTTATGGTTCACCAATGGAAAGGTGTGAGGATTGGTTTCATTACGATATTGGTGTTAACAGACATATACAAACACAGGTGACACATATAATCACCAAAGACCTACGGAATACCAAGAGAAGACTACTCAACCTTCTGTCATAACGTACATGGGAAAAGGATCCCAGGAAGAACAGACATCTGTATATGTGTAAAAGAACCCCATCTTCCACACCTACAACAAGCCAAACATTGTAATCAAACTTGCTGTAATAAAAAATAAAAAATTAAATTAAAAACACGAACAAGAAGTAGTGAGACAAACTTGAGGGGCTTTCTCCTGGCACATTCCATTCTAAATTCCAATCTAGAACACGACTTCCATTGAGGCTCTGTTGCCCTAGTCACCAGATTTGGTAAGGGAGAACTGCTGCCACCTTGTGGCCGTTTCGCACAACAGCAGCTTTAATCCCAGCGCTGATGGTCAGTTGATATTCAAAATCATTGCAGGCCTGTAAATGACACCTGCCCTGAAAACAAATCCTGGGGTCACATATCGACCAAAAAGTTCAAAGGACGTCCATATTTCAAAACGACCGTTTCAAAAGGCATATTTTACGCACATTAGTGTTCTGCTTCTTTTTCTTTCTTTCCTTTTTTTGTTAAAAATACGGGAATGGAAAAAGGCATCCCTCAGAATGGGCGAAAATCGTTGCAAACGAATCAATGGACAAAGGTTTAATCTCCAATATATATAAAGAGCTCATGCAGCTTAATATTAACAAAACAAACAACCCAATACAAAAAATGGGCAGAAGATCTAAAGAGATGTTTCTTCCAAGAAGACACAGAGATGGCCAAGACGCACATGAAAAGCTGCTCAAGAGCACTAATTATTAGAGAAATGCAAATCAAAACTACAATGAGGTATCACCTCACACCTGTTAGAATCGGCATCATCAGAAAATCTACAAACAAGAAATTCTGGGGAGGGTGTGGACAAAAGGAGCCCTCTTCCACTATTGGTGGGAATGTAAATTGATACAGTCACTATGGAGAACGGTATGGAGTTTCCTTAAAATAACTAGAAATAGAATTACCATCTGATCCAGCAATCCCACTTCTGGGCATATACCCAGAGAAAACCATAAATCAAAAAGGCACATTCACCACAATGTTCATGGCAGCACTATTTACAATAGCCAGGTAATGGAAGCAACGTAAATGTCCACAGACAGATGAATGGATAAAGATGTGGTACATATATAAAATGGAATATTACTCAGCCATAAGAAGGAATGAAACTGGGTCATTTGTAGAGACATCGATGGATCTAGAGACTGTCATACAGAATGAAGTAATTCAGAAAGAGGAAAACAAATATTGTATATTAATGCATACATGTGGAACCTAAAAAATGGTACAGATGAACTGGTTTGCAGGGAAGAAACAGAGACACAGATGTAGAGAACAAACATATGGACACCAAGTGTGGGAAGCCATGGGGTGGTGGTGGTGGGATAAGTTGGGGGATTGGGACTGACCTGTATACATGTATATGCATAAAATACATAACTAATAATAACCTGCTGTATAAAAAATAAATCAAATTAAATTTCAAATTTTTAAAAAATAAAATTTAAAAATAAAACAGAAAAATGTTCTTCCCTTCACACAGATGTATTTATAGGAATGAATTATTTCCATGCTTATATCTATAAATACATAAAGGAGGAATACAATCTAACTTGAACCATAAAAGAAAAAAAAATACCTGAACCCACCAGTTATACAGAGGAAAACCCTATCAGGGCACTTGCTCCAGCGGTAAACAATTCTGAAATTGGTCAGAGGTGGGGAATCATCTCCCATACAACCAGCAACCCACCCCCCACGCCAGGAGCATCCTCTTTGCAAGGCTGGGGGACCGTGCCGAGGCATCTGTGAGTAAACGTGAGCTGAGCCCCAGGCCAGCTGCTGCTGAACTGTTCCCACCCTTCCCAGGTAAAACACCTGAATATGTACAAGGGCTTGAAAGCCTAGAGGAAGGGCCACGGAGCCACACCAGCGACAGCACGCAGGCCAACTTGGTGCCTGCAGGCCAGCCAGGGTGGTCCTTGTCCCGGGCGCTCTTCCGGAAGCTTTCCATTGCCCTGCCTGAGATACCCCTCCTGTCCCGGCCCCCACTGCTTTTTTCCTTCCTCACCTCTGTCCGGAGAGAAATTCCAGCGGAAGGTATGGGTGACACATCCTCTTCTTTACAGGTGGCAGCCTGGCAACCCCTGCAGAAAGGCCAGCAGAGCCCCACTCACACCGGGCCACCAACAAAGCTGTGGCCCCTCACTCCCTCCCACCAGCAGAGCCCCGAGACTGCTGACGGGGCAGAGAATATGGAGTCAGGCACAGCTTGAGGGGCTATTGCTGCCTGGAGTGCTGTTTATATTGACCTCACACAGGCACACCTGGGGATGGCCGGCCGGCAGGGTAAGGCTGCCCAGGTCAGCTAATCCACAACCCTCAGGGAATCACATTGTTGAAAACGGACCTCGCTAAGGCAGAATAGAAGCCAAGGAAGAAAAGGACACAATGCCATTTGCAGCACCTTAGATGAGTCTAGAGCTAATCACGTGACTTGTAGTAAGTCAGAAAGTGAAAGACACATATCGTATCATATCACTTATAGGTGTTACCTAAGAATGGATACCAGGGCAGATATTTCCACGGAGAAGGGCCATCACAGATTCATCAAACAAACTTATGGTTCACCAATGGAAAGGTGTGAGGATTGGTTTCATTACGATATTGGGGTTAACAGACATATACAAACACAGGTGACACATATAATCACCAAAGACCTACGGAATACCAAGAGAAGACTACTCAACCTTCTGTCATAACGTACATGGGAAAAGGATCCCAGGAAGAACAGACATCTGTATATGTGTAAAAGAACCACATCTTCCACACCTACAACAAGCCAAACATTGTAATCAAACTTGCTGTAATAAAAAATAAAAAATTAAATTAAAAACACGAACAAGAAGTAGTGAGACAAACTTGAGGGGCTTTCTCCTGGCACATTCCATTCTAAATTCCAATCTAGAACACGACTTCCATTGAGGCTCTGTTGCCCTAGTCACCAGATTTGGTAAGGGAGAACTGCTGCCACCTTGTGGCCGTTTCGCACAACAGCAGCTTTAATCCCAGCGCTGATGGTCAGTTGATATTCAAAATCATTGCAGGCCTGTAAATGACACCTGCCCTGAAAACAAATCCTGGGGTCACATATCGACCAAAAAGTTCAAAGGACGTCCATATTTCAAAACGACCGTTTCAAAAGGCATATTTTACGCACATTAGTGTTCTGCTTCTTTTTCTTTCTTTCCTTTTTTTGTTAAAAATA
This sequence comes from Mesoplodon mirus, assembly GCF_964341445.2. Taxonomy (NCBI): domain Eukaryota; kingdom Metazoa; phylum Chordata; class Mammalia; order Artiodactyla; family Ziphiidae; genus Mesoplodon; species Mesoplodon mirus. The sequence goes on along the minus strand of NW_028295586.1, from coordinate 575,524 downwards.
CGGGAATGGAAAAAGGCATCCCTCAGAATGGGCGAAAATCGTTGCAAACGAATCAATGGACAAAGGTTTAATCTCCAATATATATAAAGAGCTCATGCAGCTTAATATTAACAAAACAAACAACCCAATACAAAAAATGGGCAGAAGATCTAAAGAGATATTTCTTCCAAGAAGACACAGAGATGGCCAAGACGCACATGAAAAGCTGCTCAACAGCACTAATTATTAGAGAAATGCAAATCAAAACTACAATGAGGTATCACCTCACACCTGTTAGAATCGGCATCATCAGAAAATCTACAAACAAGAAATTCTGGGGAGGGTGTGGACAAAAGGAGCCCTCTTCCACTATTGGTGGGAATGTAAATTGATACAGTCACTATGGAGAACGGTATGGAGTTTCCTTAAAAAAACTAGAAATAGAATTACCATCTGATCCAGCAATCCCACTTCTGGGCATATACCCAGAGAAAACCATAAATCAAAAAGGCACATTCACCACAATGTTCATGGCAGCACTATTTACAATAGCCAGGTAATGGAAGCAACGTAAATGTCCACAGACAGATGAATGGATAAAGATGTGGTACATATATAAAATGGAATATTACTCAGCCATAAGAAGGAATGAAACTGGGTCATTTGTAGAGACATCGATGGATCTAGAGACTGTCATACAGAATGAAGTAAGTCAGAAAGAGGAAAACAAATATTGTATATTAATGCATATATGTGGAACCTAAAAAATGGTACAGATGAACTGGTTTGCAGGGAAGAAACAGAGACACAGAGGTAGACAACAAACATATGGACACCAAGTGTGGGAAGCCATGGGGTGGTGGTGGTGGGATGAGTTGGGAGATTGGGATTGACCTGTATACATGTATATGCATAAAATACATAACTAATAATAACCTGCTGTATAAAAAAATAAATCAAATTAAATTTCTAATTTTTAAAAAATAAAATTTAAAAATAAAACAGAAAAATGTTCTTCCCTTCACACAGATGTATTTATAGGAATGAATTATTTCCATGCTTATATCTATAAATACATAAAGGAGGAATACAATCTAACTTGAACCATTAAAGAAAAAAAAAAAACCTGAAGCCACCAGTTATACAGAGGAAAACACTATCAGGGCACTTGCTCCAGCGGTAAACAATTCTGAAATTGGTCAGAGGTGGGGAATCATCTCCCATACAACCAGCAACCCACCCCCCACGCCAGGAGCATCCTCATTGCAAAGCTGGGGGACCGTGCCGAGGCATCTGTGAGTAAACGTGAGCTGAGCCCCAGGCCAGCTGCTGCTGAACTGTTCCCACCCTTCCCAGGTAAAACACCTGAATATGTACAAGGGCTTGAAAGCCTAGAGGAAGGGCCGTGGAGCCACACCAGTGACAGCACGCAGGCCAACATGGTGCCTGCAGGCCAGCCAGGGTGGTCCTGGCCCCGGGCGCTCTTCCGGAAGCTTTCCATTGCCCTGCCTGAGATACCCCTCCTGTCCCGGCCCCCACTGCTTTTTTCCTTCCTCACCTCTGTCCGGAGAGAAATTCCAGCGGAAGGTATGGGTGACACATCCTCTTCTTTACAGGTGGCAGCCTGGCAACCCCTGCAGAAAGGCCAGCAGAGCCCCACTCACACCAGGCCACCAACAAAGCTGTGGCCCCTCACTCCCTCCCGCCAGCAGAGCCCCGAGACTGCTGACGGGGCAGAGAATATGGAGTCAGGCACAGCTTCAGGGGCTATTGCTGCCTGGAGCGCTGTTTATATTGACCTCAAACAGGCACACCTGGGGAGGGCCGGCCGGCAGGGTAAGGCTGCCCAGGTCAGCTAATCCACAACCCTCAGGGAATCACATTGTTGAAAACGGACCTCGCTAAGGCAGAATAGAAGCCAAGGAAGAAAAGGACACAATGCCATTTGCAGCACCTTAGATGAGTCTAGAGGTAATCACGTGACTTGTAGTAAGTCAGAAAGTGAAAGACACATATCGTATCATATCACTTATAGGTGTTACCTAAGATTGGATACCAGGGCAGATATTTCCACGGAGAAGGGCCATCACAGATTCATCAAACAAACTTATGGTTCACCAATGGAAAGGTGTGAGGATTGGTTTCATTACGATATTGGGGTTAACAGACATATACAAACACAGGTGACATATATAATCACCAAAGACCTACGGAATACCAAGAGAAGACTACTCAACCTTCTGTCATAACGTACATGGGAAAAGGATCCCAGGAAGAACAGACATCTGTATATGTGTAAAAGAACCACATCTTCCACACCTACAACAAGCCAAACATTGTAATCAAACTTGCTGTAATAAAAAATAAAAAATTAAATTAAAAACACGAACAAGAAGTAGTGAGACAAACTTGAGGGGCTTTCTCCTGGCACATTCCATTCTAAATTCCAATCTAGAACACAACTTCCATTGAGGCTCTGTTGCCCTAGTCACCAGATTTGGTAAGGGAGAACTGCTGCCACCTTGTGGCCGTTTCGCACAACAGCAGCTTTAATCCCAGCGCTGATGGTCAGTTGATATTCAAAATCATTGCAGGCCTGTAAATGACACCTGCCCTGAAAACAAATCCTGGGGTCACATATCGACCAAAAAGTTCAAAGGACGTCCATATTTCAAAACGACCGTTTCAAAAGGCATATTTTACGCACATTAGTGTTCTGCTTCTTTTTCTTTCTTTCCTTTTTTTGTTAAAAATACGGGAATGGAAAAAGGCATCCCTCAGAATGGGCGAAAATCGTTGCAAACGAATCAATGGACAAAGGTTTAATCTCCAATATATATAAAGAGCTCATGCAGCTTAATATTAACAAAACAAACAACCCAATACAAAAAATGGGCAGAAGATCTAAAGAGATATTTCTTCCAAGAAGACACAGAGATGGCCAAGACGCACATGAAAAGCTGCTCAACAGCACTAATTATTAGAGAAATGCAAATCAAAACTACAATGAGGTATCACCTCACACCTGTTAGAATCGGCATCATCAGAAAATCTACAAACAAGAAATTCTGGGGAGGGTGTGGACAAAAGGAGCCCTCTTCCACTATTGGTGGGAATGTAAATTGATACAGTCACTATGGAGAACGGTATGGAGTTTCCTTAAAAAAACTAGAAATAGAATTACCATCTGATCCAGCAATCCCACTTCTGGGCATATACCCAGAGAAAACCATAAATCAAAAAGGCACATTCACCACAATGTTCATGGCAGCACTATTTACAATAGCCAGGTAATGGAAGCAACGTAAATGTCCACAGACAGATGAATGGATAAAGATGTGGTACATATATAAAATGGAATATTACTCAGCCATAAGAAGGAATGAAACTGGGTCATTTGTAGAGACATCGATGGATCTAGAGACTGTCATACAGAATGAAGTAAGTCAGAAAGAGGAAAACAAATATTGTATATTAATGCATACATGTGGAACCTAAAAAATGGTACAGATGAACTGGTTTGCAGGGAAGAAACAGAGACACAGAGGTAGACAACAATCATATGGACACCAAGTGTGGGAAGCCATGGGGTGGTGGTGGTGGGATAAGTTGGGGGATTGGGACTGACCTGTATACATGTATATGCATAAAATACATAACTAATAATAACCTGCTGTATAAAAAAATAAATCAAATTAAATTTCAAATTTTTAAAAAATAAAATTTAAAAATAAAACAGAAAAATGTTCTTCCCTTCACACAGATGTATTTATAGGAATGAATTATTTCCATGCTTATATCTATAAATACATAAAGGAGGAATACAATCTAACTTGAACCATAAAAGAAAAAAAAAAACCTGAACCCACCACTTATACAGAGGAAAACCCTATCAGGGCACTTGCTCCAGCGGTAAACAATTCTGAAATTGGTCAGAGGTGGGGAATCATCTCTCATACAACCAGCAACCCTCCCCCCACGCCAGGAGCATCCTCTTTGCAAAGCTGGGGGACCGTGCCGAGGCATCTGTGAGTAAACGTGAGCTGAGCCCCAGGCCAGCTGCTGCTGAACTGTTCCCACCCTTCCCAGGTAAAACACCTGAATATGTACAAGGGCTTGAAAGCCTAGAGGAAGGGCCACGGAGCCACACCAGCGACAGCACGCTGGCCAACTTGGTGCCTGCAGGCCAGCCAGGGTGGTCCTTGTCCCGGGCGCTCTTCCGGAAGCTTTCCATTGCCCTGCCTGAGATACCCCTCCTGTCCCGGCCCCCACTGCTTTTTTCCTTCCTCACCTCTGTCCGGAGAGAAATTCCAGCGGAAGGTATGGGTGACACATCCTCTTCTTTACAGGTGGCAGCCTGGCAACCCCTGCAGAAAGGCCAGCAGAGCCCCACTCACACCGGGCCACCAACAAAGCTGTGGCCCCTCACTCCCTCCCACCAGCAGAGCCCCGAGACTGCTGACGGGGCAGAGAATATGGAGTCAGGCACAGCTTGAGGGGCTATTGCTGCCTGGAGTGCTGTTTATATTGACCTCACACAGGCACACCTGGGGATGGCCGGCCGGCAGGGTAAGGCTGCCCAGGTCAGCTAATCCACAACCCTCAGGGAATCACATTGTTGAAAACGGACCTCGCTAAGGCAGAATAGAAGCCAAGGAAGAAAAGGACACAATGCCATTTGCAGCACCTTAGATGAGTCTAGAGCTAATCACGTGACTTGTAGTAAGTCAGAAAGTGAAAGACACATATCGTATCATATCACTTATAGGTGTTACCTAAGAATGGATACCAGGGCAGGTATTTCCACGGAGAAGCGCCATCACAGATTCATCAAACAAACTTATGGTTCACCAATGGAAAGGTGTGAGGATTGGTTTCATTACGATATTGGGGTTAACAGACATATACAAACACAGGTGACATATATAATCACCAAAGACCTACGGAATACCAAGAGAAGACTACTCAACCTTCTGTCATAACGTACATGGGAAAAGGATCCCAGGAAGAACAGACATCTGTATATGTGTAAAAGAACCACATCTTCCACACCTACAACAAGCCAAACATTGTAATCAAACTTGCTGTAATAAAAAATAAAAAATTAAATTAAAAACACGAACAAGAAGTAGTGAGACAAACTTGAGGGGCTTTCTCCTGGCACATTCCATTCTAAATTCCAATCTAGAACACAACTTCCATTGAGGCTCTGTTGCCCTAGTCACCAGATTTGGTAAGGGAGAACTGCTGCCACCTTGTGGCCGTTTCGCACAACAGCAGCTTTAATCCCAGCGCTGATGGTCAGTTGATATTCAAAATCATTGCAGGCCTGTAAATGACACCTGCCCTGAAAACAAATCCTGGGGTCACATATCGACCAAAAAGTTCAAAGGACGTCCATATTTCAAAACGACCGTTTCAAAAGGCATATTTTACGCACATTAGTGTTCTGCTTCTTTTTCTTTCTTTCCTTTTTTTGTTAAAAATACGGGAATGGAAAAAGGCATCCCTCAGAATGGGCGAAAATCGTTGCAAACGAATCAATGGACAAAGGTTTAATCTCCAATATATATAAAGAGCTCATGCAGCTTAATATTAACAAAACAAACAACCCAATACAAAAAATGGGCAGAAGATCTAAAGAGATATTTCTTCCAAGAAGACACAGAGATGGCCAAGACGCACATGAAAAGCTGCTCAACAGCACTAATTATTAGAGAAATGCAAATCAAAACTACAATGAGGTATCACCTCACACCTGTTAGAATCGGCATCATCAGAAAATCTACAAACAAGAAATTCTGGGGAGGGTGTGGACAAAAGGAGCCCTCTTCCACTATTGGTGGGAATGTAAATTGATACAGTCACTATGGAGAACGGTATGGAGTTTCCTTAAAAAAACTAGAAATAGAATTACCATCTGATCCAGCAATCCCACTTCTGGGCATATACCCAGAGAAAACCATAAATCAAAAAGGCACATTCACCACAATGTTCATGGCAGCACTATTTACAATAGCCAGGTAATGGAAGCAACGTAAATGTCCACAGACAGATGAATGGATAAAGATGTGGTACATATATAAAATGGAATATTACTCAGCCATAAGAAGGAATGAAACTGGGTCATTTGTAGAGACATCGATGGATCTAGAGACTGTCATACAGAATGAAGTAAGTCAGAAAGAGGAAAACAAATATTGTATATTAATGCATACATGTGGAACCTAAAAAATGGTACAGATGAACTGGTTTGCAGGGAAGAAACAGAGACACAGAGGTAGACAACAAACATATGGACACCAAGTGTGGGAAGCCATGTGGTGGTGGTGGTGGGATAAGTTGGGGGATTGGGACTGACCTGTATACATGTATATGCATAAAATACATAACTAATAATAACCTGCTGTATAAAAAAATAAATCAAATTAAATTTCAAATTTTTAAAAAATAAAATTTAAAAATAAAACAGAAAAATGTTCTTCCCTTCACACAGATGTATTTATAGGAATGAATTATTTCCATGCTTATATCTATAAATACATAAAGGAGGAATACAATCTAACTTGAACCATAAAAGAAAAAAAAAAACCTGAACCCACCAGTTATACAGAGGAAAACCCTATCAGGGCACTTGCTCCAGCGGTAAACAATTCTGAAATTGGTCAGAGGTGGGGAATCATCTCTCATACAACCAGCAACCCACCCCCCACGCCAGGAGCATCCTCTTTGCAAAGCTGGGGGACCGTGCCGAGGCATCTGTGAGTAAACGTGAGCTGAGCCCCAGGCCAGCTGCTGCTGAACTGTTCCCACCCTTCCCAGGTAAAACACCTGAATATGTACAAGGGCTTGAAAGCCTAGAGGAAGGGCCACGGAGCCACACCAGCGACAGCACGCTGGCCAACTTGGTGCCTGCAGGCCAGCCAGGGTGGTCCTTGTCCCGGGCGCTCTTCCGGAAGCTTTCCATTGCCCTGCCTGAGATACCCCTCCTGTCCCGGCCCCCACTGCTTTTTTCCTTCCTCACCTCTGTCCGGAGAGAAATTCCAGCGGAAGGTATGGGTGACACATCCTCTTCTTTACAGGTGGCAGCCTGGCAACCCCTGCAGAAAGGCCAGCAGAGCCCCACTCACACCGGGCCACCAACAAAGCTGTGGCCCCTCACTCCCTCCCACCAGCAGAGCCCCGAGACTGCTGACGGGGCAGAGAATATGGAGTCAGGCACAGCTTGAGGGGCTATTGCTGCCTGGAGTGCTGTTTATATTGACCTCACACAGGCACACCTGGGGAGGGCCGGCCGGCAGGGTAAGGCTGCCCAGGTCAGCTAATCCACAACCCTCAGGGAATCACATTGTTGAAAACGGACCTCGCTAAGGCAGAATAGAAGCCAAGGAAGAAAAGGACACAATGCCATTTGCAGCACCGTAGATGAGTCTAGAGGTAATCACGTGACTTGTAGTAAGTCAGAAAGTGAAAGACACATATCGTATCATATCACTTATAGGTGTTACCTAAGAATGGATACCAGGGCAGATATTTCCACGGAGAAGGGCCATCACAGATTCATCAAACAAACTTATGGTTCACCAATGGAAAGGTGTGAGGATTGGTTTCATTACGATATTGGGGTTAACAGACATATACAAACACAGGTGACACATATAATCACCAAAGACCTACGGAATACCAAGAGAAGACTACTCAACCTTCTGTCATAACGTACATGGGAAAAGGATCCCAGGAAGAACAGACATCTGTATATGTGTAAAAGAACCCCATCTTCCACACCTACAACAAGCCAAACATTGTAATCAAACTTGCTGTAATAAAAAATAAAAAATTAAATTAAAAACACGAACAAGAAGTAGTGAGACAAACTTGAGGGGCTTTCTCCTGGCACATTCCATTCTAAATTCCAATCTAGAACACGACTTCCATTGAGGCTCTGTTGCCCTAGTCACCAGATTTGGTAAGGGAGAACTGCTGCCACCTTGTGGCCGTTTCGCACAACAGCAGCTTTAATCCCAGCGCTGATGGTCAGTTGATATTCAAAATCATTGCAGGCCTGTAAATGACACCTGCCCTGAAAACAAATCCTGGGGTCACATATCGACCAAAAAATTCAAAGGACGTCCATATTTCAAAACGACCGTTTCAAAAGGCATATTTTACGCACATTAGTGTTCTGCTTCTTTTTCTTTCTTTCCTTTTTTTGTTAAAAATACGGGAATGGAAAAAGGCATCCCTCAGAATGGGCGAAAATCGTTGCAAACGAATCAATGGACAAAGGTTTAATCTCCAATATATATAAAGAGCTCATGCAGCTTAATATTAACAAAACAAACAACCCAATACAAAAAATGGGCAGAAGATCTAAAGAGATGTTTCTTCCAAGAAGACACAGAGATGGCCAAGACGCACATGAAAAGCTGCTCAACAGCACTAATTATTAGAGAAATGCAAATCAAAACTACAATGAGGTATCACCTCACACCTGTTAGAATCGGCATCATCAGAAAATCTACAAACAACCAATTCTGGGGAGGGTGTGGACAAAAGGAGCCCTCTTCCACTATTGGTGGGAATGTAAATTGATACAGTCACTATGGAGAACGGTATGGAATTTCCTTAAAAAAACTAGAAATAGAATTACCATCTGATCCAGCAAATCCACTTCTGGGCATATACCCAGAGAAAACCATAAATCAAAAAGGCACATTCACCACAATGTTCATGGCAGCACTATTTACAATAGCCAGATAATGGAAGCAACGTAAATGCCCACAGACAGATGAATGGATAAAGATGTGGTACATATATAAAATGGAATATTACACAGCCATAAGAAGGAATGAAACTGGGTCATTTGTAGAGACATCGATGGATCTAGAGACTGTCATACAGAATGAAGTAAGTCAGAAAGAGGAAAACAAATATTGTATATTAATGCATATATGTGGAACCTAAAAAATGGTACAGATGAACTGGTTTGCAGGGAAGAAACAGAGACACAGAGGTAGACAACAAACATATGGACACCAAGTGTGGGAAGCCATGGGGTGGTGTTGGTGGGATGAGTTGGGAGATTGGGATTGACCTGTATACATGTATATGCATAAAATACATAACTAATAATAACCTGCTGTATAAAAAAATAAATCAAATTAAATTTCTAATTTTTAAAAAATAAAATTTAAAAATAAAACAGAAAAATGTTCTTCCCTTCACACAGATGTATTTATAGGAATGAATTATTTCCATGCTTATATCTATAAATACATAAAGGAGGAATACAATCTAACTTGAACCATTAAAGAAAAAAAAAAAAACCTGAAGCCACCAGTTATACAGAGGAAAACCCTATCAGGGCACTTGCTCCAGCGGTAAACAATTCTGAAATTGGTCAGAGGTGGGGAATCATCTCCCATACAACCAGCAACCCACCCCCCACGCCAGGAGCATCCTCATTGCAAAGCTGGGGGACCGTGCCGAGGCATCTGTGAGTAAACGTGAGCTGAGCCCCAGGCCAGCTGCTGCTGAACTGTTCCCACCCTTCCCAGGTAAAACACCTGAATATGTACAAGGGCTTGAAAGCCTAGATGAAGGGCCGTGGAGCCACACCAGCGACAGCACGCAAGCCAACTTGGTGCCTGCAGGCCAGCCAGGGTGGTCCTGGCCCCGGGCACTCTTCCGGAAGCTTTCCATTGCCCTGCCTGAGATACCCCTCCTGTCCCGGCCCCCACTGCTTTTTTCCTTCCTCACCTCTGTCCGGAGAGAAATTCCAGCGGAAGGTATGGGTGACACATCCTCTTCTTTACAGGTGGCAGCCTGGCAACCCCTGCAGAAAGGCCAGCAGAGCCCCACTCACACCGGGCCACCAACAAAGCTGTGGCCCCTCACTCCCTCCCACCAGCAGAGCCCCGAGACTGCTGACGGGGCAGAGAATATGGAGTCAGGCACAGCTTCAGGGGCTATTGCTGCCTGGAGCGCTGTTTATATTGACCTCAAACATGCACACCTGGGGAGGGCCGGCCGGCAGGGTAAGGCTGCCCAGGTCAGCTAAAGCACATCCCTCAGGGAATCACATTGTTGAAAACGGACCTCGCTAAGGCAGAATAGAAGCCAAGGAAGAAAAGGACACAATGCCATTTGCAGCACCGTAGATGAGTCTAGAGGTAATCACGTGACTTGTAGTAAGTCAGAAAGTGAAAGACACATATCGTATCATATCACTTATAGGTGTTACCTAAGAATGGATACCAGGGCAGATATTTCCATGGAGAAGGGCCATCACAGATTCATCAAACAAACTTATGGTTCACCAATGGAAAGGTGTGAGGATTGGTTTCATTACGATATTGGGGTTAACAGACATATACAAACACAGGTGACACATATAATCACCAAAGACCTACGGAATACCAAGAGAAGACTACTCAACATTCTGTCATAACGTACATGGGAAAAGGATCCCAGGAAGAACAGACATCTGTATATGTGTAAAAGAACCCCATCTTCCACACCTACAACAAGCCAAACATTGTAATCAAACTTGCTGTAATAAAAAATAAAAAATTAAATTAAAAACACGAACAAGAAGTAGTGAGACAAACTTGAGGGGCTTTCTCCTGGCACATTCCATTCTAAATTCCAATCTAGAGCACGACTTCCATTGAGGCTCTGTTGCCCTAGTCACCAGATTTGGTAAGGGAGAACTGCTGCCACCTTGTGGCCGTTTCGCACAACAGCAGCTTTAATCCCATCGCTGATGGTCAGTTGATATTCAAAATCATTGCAGGCCTGTAAATGACACCTGCCCTGAAAACAAATCCTGGGGTCACATATCGACCAAAAAATTCAAAGGACGTCCATATTTCAAAACGACCGTTTCAAAAGGCATATTTTACGCACATTAGTGTTCTGCTTCTTTTTCTTTCTTTCCTTTTTTTGTTAAAAATACGGGAATGGAAAAAGGCATCCCTCAGAATGGGCAAAAATCGTTGCAAACGAATCAATGGACAAAGGTTTAATCTCCATTATATATAAACAGGTCATGCAGCTTAATATTAACAAAACAAACAACCCAATACAAAAAATGGGCAGAAGATCTAAAGAGATGTTTCTTCCAAGAAGACACAGAGATGGCCAAGACGCACATGAAAAGCTGCTCAACAGCACTAATTATTAGAGAAATGCAAATCAAAACTACAATGAGGTATCACCTCACACCTGTTAGAATCGGCATCATCAGAAAATCTACAAACAACCAATTCTGGGGAGGGTGTGGACAAAAGGAGCCCTCTTCCACTATTGGTGGGAATGTAAATTGATACAGTCACTATGGAGAACGGTATGGAATTTCCTTAAAAAAACTAGAAATAGAATTACCATCTGATCCAGCAATCCCACTTCTGGGCATATACCCAGAGAAAACCATAAATCAAAAAGGCACATTCACCACAATGTTCATGGCAGCACTATTTACAATAGCCAGGTAATGGAAGCAACGTAAATGCCCACAGACAGATGAATGGATAAAGATGTGGTACATATATAAAATGGAATATTACTCAGCCATAAGAAGGAATGAAACTGGGTCATTTGTAGAGACATCGATGGATCTAGAGACTGTCATACAGAATGAAGTAAGTCAGAAAGAGGAAAACAAATATTGTATATTAATGCATACATGTGGAACCTAAAAAATGGTACAGATGAACTGGTTTGCAGGGAAGAAACAGAGACACAGAGGTAGACAACAAACATATGGACACCAAGTGTGGGAAGCCATGGGGTGGTGGTGGTGGGATAAGTTGGGGGATTGGGACTGACCTGTATACATGTATATGCATAAAATACATAACTAATAATAACCTGCTGTATAAAAAAATAAATCAAATTAAATTTCAAATTTTTAAAAAATAAAATTTAAAAATAAAACAGAAAAATGTTCTTCCCTTCACACAGATGTATTTATAGGAATGAATTATTTCCATGCTTATATCTATAAATACATAAAGGAGGAATACAATCTAACTTGAACCATAAAAGAAAAAAAAAACCTGAACCCACCAGTTATACAGAGGAAAACCCTATCAGGGCACTTGCTCCAGCGGTAAACAATTCTGAAATTGGTCAGAGGTGGGGAATCATCTCTCATACAACCAGCAACCCACCCCCCACGCCAGGAGCATCCTCTTTGCAAAGCTGGGGGACCGTGCCGAGGCATCTGTGAGTAAACGTGAGCTGAGCCCCAGGCCAGCTGCTGCTGAACTGTTCCCACCCTTCCCAGGTAAAACACCTGAATATGTACAAGGGCTTGAAAGCCTAGAGGAAGGGCCACGGAGCCACACCAGCGACAGCACGCTGGCCAACTTGGTGCCTGCAGGCCAGCCAGGGTGGTCCTTGTCCCGGGCGCTCTTCCGGAAGCTTTCCATTGCCCTGCCTGAGATACCCCTCCTGTCCCGGCCCCCACTGCTTTTTTCCTTCCTCACCTCTGTCCGGAGAGAAATTCCAGCGGAAGGTATGGGTGACACATCCTCTTCTTTACAGGTGGCAGCCTGGCAACCCCTGCAGAAAGGCCAGCAGAGCCCCACTCACACCGGGCCACCAACAAAGCTGTGGCCCCTCACTCCCTCCCACCAGCAGAGCCCCGAGACTGCTGACGGGGCAGAGAATATGGAGTCAGGCACAGCTTCAGGGGCTATTGCTGCCTGGAGTGCTGTTTATATTGACCTCACACAGGCACACCTGGGGAGGGCCGGCCGGCAGGGTAAGGCTGCCCAGGTCAGCTAATCCACAACCCTCAGGGAATCACATTGTTGAAAACGGACCTCGCTAAGGCAGAATAGAAGCCAAGGAAGAAAAGGACACAATGCCATTTGCAGCACCTTAGATGAGTCTAGAGCTAATCACGTGATTTGTAGTAAGTCAGAAAGTGAAAGACACATATCGTATCATATCACTTATAGGTGTTACCTAAGAATGGATACCAGGGCAGATATTTCCACGGAGAAGGGCCATCACAGATTCATCAAACAAACTTATGGTTCACCAATGGAAAGGTGTGAGGATTGGTTTCATTACGATATTGGGGTTAACAGACATATACAAACACAGGTGACACATATAATCACCAAAGACCTACGGAATACCAAGAGAAGACTACTCAACCTTCTGTCATAACGTACATGGGAAAAGGATCCCAGGAAGAACAGACATCTGTATATGTGTAAAAGAACCCCATCTTCCACACCTATAACAAGCCAAACATTGTAATCAAACTTGCTGTAATAAAAAATAAAAAATTAAATTAAAAACACGAACAAGAAGTAGTGAGACAAACTTGAGGGGCTTTCTCCTGGCACATTCCATTCTAAATTCCAATCTAGAACACGACTTCCATTGAGGCTCTGTTGCCCTAGTCACCAGATTTGGTAAGGGAGAACTGCTGCCACCTTGTGGCCGTTTCGCACAACAGCAGCTTTAATCCCAGCGCTGATGGTCAGTTGATATTCAAAATCATTGCAGGCCTGTAAATGACACCTGCCCTGAAAACAAATCCTGGGGTCACATATCGACCAAAAAATTCAAAGGACGTCCATATTTCAAAACGACCGTTTCAAAAGGCATATTTTACGCACATTAGTGTTCTGCTTCTTTTTCTTTCTTTCCTTTTTTTGTTAAAAATACGGGAATGGAAAAAGGCATCCCTCAGAATGGGCGAAAATCGTTGCAAACGAATCAATGGACAAAGGTTTAATCTCCAATATATATAAAGAGCTCATGCAGCTTAATATTAACAAAACAAACAACCCAATACAAAAAATGGGCAGAAGATCTAAAGAGATGTTTCTTCCAAGAAGACACAGAGATGGCCAAGACGCACATGAAAAGCTGCTCAACAGCACTAATTATTAGAGAAATGCAAATCAAAACTACAATGAGGTATCACCTCACACCTGTTAGAATCGGCATCATCAGAAAATCTACAAACAACCAATTCTGGGGAGGGTGTGGACAAAAGGAGCCCTCTTCCACTATTGGTGGGAATGTAAATTGATACAGTCACTATGGAGAACGGTATGGAATTTCCTTAAAAAAACTAGAAATAGAATTACCATCTGATCCAGCAAATCCACTTCTGGGCATATACCCAGAGAAAACCATAAATCAAAAAGGCACATTCACCACAATGTTCATGGCAGCACTATTTACAATAGCCAGATAATGGAAGCAACGTAAATGCCCACAGACAGATGAATGGATAAAGATGTGGTACATATATAAAATGGAATATTACTCAGCCATAAGAAGGAATGAAACTGGGTCATTTGTAGAGACATCGATGGATCTAGAGACTGTCATACAGAATGAAGTAAGTCAGAAAGAGGAAAACAAATATTGTATATTAATGCATATATGTGGAACCTAAACAATGGTACAGATGAACTGGTTTGCAGGGAAGAAACAGAGACACAGAGGTAGACAACAAACATATGGACACCAAGTGTGGGAAGCCATGGGGTGGTGTTGGTGGGATGAGTTGGGAGATTGGGATTGACCTGTATACATGTATATGCATAAAATACATAACTAATAATAACCTGCTGTATAAAAAAATAAATCAAATTAAATTTCAAATTTTTAAAAAATAAAATTTAAAAATAAAACAGAAAAATGTTCTTCCCTTCACACAGATGTATTTATAGGAATGAATTATTTCCATGCTTATATCTATAAATACATAAAGGAGGAATACAATCTAACTTGAACCATTAAAGAAAAAAAAAAAACCTGAAGCCACCAGTTATACAGAGGAAAACCCTATCAGGGCACTTGCTCCAGCGGTAAACAATTCTGAAATTGGTCAGAGGTGGGGAATCATCTCCCATACAACCAGCAACCCACCCCCCACGCCAGGAGCATCCTCATTGCAAAGCTGGGGGACCGTGCCGAGGCATCTGTGAGTAAACGTGAGCTGAGCCCCAGGCCAGCTGCTGCTGAACTGTTCCCACCCTTCCCAGGTAAAACACCTGAATATGTACAAGGGCTTGAAAGCCTAGATGAAGGGCCGTGGAGCCACACCAGCGACAGCACGCAAGCCAACTTGGTGCCTGCAGGCCAGCCAGGGTGGTCCTGGCCCCGGGCACTCTTCCGGAAGCTTTCCATTGCCCTGCCTGAGATACCCCTCCTGTCCCGGCCCCCACTGCTTTTTTCCTTCCTCACCTCTGTCCGGAGAGAAATTCCAGCGGAAGGTATGGGTGACACATCCTCTTCTTTACAGGTGGCAGCCTGGCAACCCCTGCAGAAAGGCCAGCAGAGCCCCACTCACACCGGGCCACCAACAAAGCTGTGGCCCCTCACTCCCTCCCACCAGCAGAGCCCCGAGACTGCTGACGGGGCAGAGAATATGGAGTCAGGCACAGCTTCAGGGGCTATTGCTGCCTGGAGCGCTGTTTATATTGACCTCAAACATGCACACCTGGGGAGGGCCGGCCGGCAGGGTAAGGCTGCCCAGGTCAGCTAATCCACATCCCTCAGGGAATCACATTGTTGAAAACGGACCTCGCTAAGGCAGAATAGAAGCCAAGGAAGAAAAGGACACAATGCCATTTGCAGCACCGTAGATGAGTCTAGAGGTAATCACGTGACTTGTAGTAAGTCAGAAAGTGAAACACACATATCGTATCATATCACTTATAGGTGTTACCTAAGAATGGATACCAGGGCAGATATTTCCACGGAGAAGGGCCATCACAGATTCATCAAACAAACTTATGGTTCACCAATGGAAAGGTGTGAGGATTGGTTTCATTACGATATTGGGGTTAACAGACATATACAAACACAGGTGACACATATAATCACCAAAGACCTACGGAATACCAAGAGAAGACTACTCAACATTCTGTCATAACGTACATGGGAAAAGGATCCCAGGAAGAACAGACATCTGTATATGTGTAAAAGAACCCCATCTTCCACACCTACAACAAGCCAAACATTGTAATCAAACTTGCTGTAATAAAAAATAAAAAATTAAATTAAAAACACGAACAAGAAGTAGTGAGACAAACTTGAGGGGCTTTCTCCTGGCACATTCCATTCTAAATTCCAATCTAGAACAGGACTTCCATTGAGGCTCTGTTGCCCTAGTCACCAGATTTGGTAAGGGAGAACTGCTGCCACCTTGTGGCCGTTTCGCACAACAGCAGCTTTAATCCCAGCGCTGATGGTCAGTTGATATTCAAAATCATTGCAGGCCTGTAAATGACACCTGCCCTGAAAACAAATCCTGGGGTCACATATCGACCAAAAAATTCAAAGGACGTCCATATTTCAAAACGACCGTTTCAAAAGGCATATTTTACGCACATTAGTGTTCTGCTTCTTTTTCTTTCTTTCCTTTTTTTGTTAAAAATACGGGAATGGAAAAAGGCATCCCTCAGAATGGGCAAAAATCGTTGCAAACGAATCAATGGACAAAGGTTTAATCTCCAATATATATAAACAGCTCATGCAGCTTAATATTAACAAAACAAACAACCCAATACAAAAAATGGGCAGAAGATCTAAAGAGATGTTTCTTCCAAGAAGACACAGAGATGGCCAAGACGCACATGAAAAGCTGCTCAACAGCACTAATTATTAGAGAAATGCAAATCAAAACTACAATGA
This sequence comes from Mesoplodon mirus, assembly GCF_964341445.2. Taxonomy (NCBI): domain Eukaryota; kingdom Metazoa; phylum Chordata; class Mammalia; order Artiodactyla; family Ziphiidae; genus Mesoplodon; species Mesoplodon mirus. The sequence goes on along the minus strand of NW_028295586.1, from coordinate 558,868 downwards.
GGTATCACCTCACACCTGTTAGAATCGGCATCATCAGAAAATCTACAAACAACCAATTCTGGGGAGGGTGTGGACAAAAGGAGCCCTCTTCCACTATTGGTGGGAATGTAAATTGATACAGTCACTATGGAGAACGGTATGGCGTTTCCTTAAAAAAACTAGAAATAGAATTACCATCTGATCCAGCAATCCCACTTCTGGGCATATACCCAGAGAAAACCATAAATCAAAAAGGCACATTCACCACAATGTTCATGGCAGCACTATTTACAATAGCCAGGTAATGGAAGCAACGTAAATGCCCACAGACAGATGAATGGATAAAGATGTGGTACATATATAAAATGGAATATTACTCAGCCATAAGAAGGAATGAAACTGGGTCATTTGTAGAGACATCGATGGATCTAGAGACTGTCATACAGAATGAAGTAAGTCAGAAAGAGGAAAACAGATATTGTATATTAATGCATATATGTGGAACCTAAAAAATGGTACAGATGAACTGGTTTGCAGGGAAGAAACAGAGACACAGAGGTAGAGAACAAACATATGGACACCAAGTGTGGGAAGCCATGGGGTGGTGGTGGTGGGATGAGTTGGGAGATTGGGATTGACCTGTATACATGTATATGCATAAAATACATAACTAATAATAACCTGCTGTATAAAAAATAAATCAAATTAAATTTCAAATTTTTAAAAAATAAAATTTAAAAATAAAACAGAAAAATGTTCTTCCCTTCACACAGATGTATTTATAGGAATGAATTATTTCCATGCTTATATCTATAAATACATAAAGGAGGAATACAATCTAACTTGAACCATAAAAGAAAAAATCCTGAACCCACCAGTTATAGAGAGGAATACCCTATCAGGGCACTTGCTCCAGCGGTAAACAATTCTGAAATTGGTCAGAGGTGGGGAATCATCTCTCATACAACCAGCAACCCTCCCCCCACGCCAGGAGCATCCTCTTTGCAAAGCTGGGGGACCGTGCCGAGGCATCTGTGAGTAAACGTGAGCTGAGCCCCAGGCCAGCTGCTGCTGAACTGTTCCCACCCTTCCCAGGTAAAACACCTGAATATGTACAAGGGCTTGAAAGCCTAGAGGAAGGGCCACGGAGCCACACCAGCGACAGCACGCTGGCCAACTTGGTGCCTGCAGGCCAGCCAGGGTGGTCCTTGTCCCGGGCGCTCTTCCGGAAGCTTTCCATTGCCCTGCCTGAGATACCCCTCCTGTCCCGGCCCCCACTGCTTTTTTCCTTCCTCACCTCTGTCCGGAGAGAAATTCCAGCGGAAGGTATGGGTGACACATCCTCTTCTTTACAGGTGGCAGCCTGGCAACCCCTGCAGAAAGGCCAGCAGAGCCCCACTCACACCGGGCCACCAACAAAGCTGTGGCCCCTCACTCCCTCCCACCAGCAGAGCCCCGAGACTGCTGACGGGGCAGAGAATATGGAGTCAGGCACAGCTTGAGGGGCTATTGCTGCCTGGAGTGCTGTTTATATTGACCTCACACAGGCACACCTGGGGATGGCCGGCCGGCAGGGTAAGGCTGCCCAGGTCAGCTAATCCACAACCCTCAGGGAATCACATTGTTGAAAACGGACCTCGCTAAGGCAGAATAGAAGCCAAGGAAGAAAAGGACACAATGCCATTTGCAGCACCTTAGATGAGTCTAGAGCTAATCACGTGACTTGTAGTAAGTCAGAAAGTGAAAGACACATATCGTATCATATCACTTATAGGTGTTACCTAAGAATGGATACCAGGGCAGGTATTTCCACGGAGAAGGGCCATCACAGATTCATCAAACAAACTTATGGTTCACCAATGGAAAGGTGTGAGGATTGGTTTCATTACGATATTGGGGTTAACAGACATATACAAACACAGGTGACATATATAATCACCAAAGACCTACGGAATACCAAGAGAAGACTACTCAACCTTCTGTCATAACGTACATGGGAAAAGGATCCCAGGAAGAACAGACATCTGTATATGTGTAAAAGAACCACATCTTCCACACCTACAACAAGCCAAACATTGTAATCAAACTTGCTGTAATAAAAAATAAAAAATTAAATTAAAAACACGAACAAGAAGTAGTGAGACAAACTTGAGGGGCTTTCTCCTGGCACATTCCATTCTAAATTCCAATCTAGAACACAACTTCCATTGAGGCTCTGTTGCCCTAGTCACCAGATTTGGTAAGGGAGAACTGCTGCCACCTTGTGGCCGTTTCGCACAACAGCAGCTTTAATCCCAGCGCTGATGGTCAGTTGATATTCAAAATCATTGCAGGCCTGTAAATGACACCTGCCCTGAAAACAAATCCTGGGGTCACATATCGACCAAAAAGTTCACAGGACGTCCATATTTCAAAACGACCGTTTCAAAAGGCATATTTTACGCACATTAGTGTTCTGCTTCTTTTTCTTTCTTTCCTTTTTTTGTTAAAAATACGGGAATGGAAAAAGGCATCCCTCAGAATGGGCGAAAATCGTTGCAAACGAATCAATGGACAAAGGTTTAATCTCCAATATATATAAAGAGCTCATGCAGCTTAATATTAACAAAACAAACAACCCAATACAAAAAATGGGCAGAAGATCTAAAGAGATATTTCTTCCAAGAAGACACAGAGATGGCCAAGACGCACATGAAAAGCTGCTCAACAGCACTAATTATTAGAGAAATGCAAATCAAAACTACAATGAGGTATCACCTCACACCTGTTAGAATCGGCATCATCAGAAAATCTACAAACAAGAAATTCTGGGGAGGGTGTGGACAAAAGGAGCCCTCTTCCACTATTGGTGGGAATGTAAATTGATACAGTCACTATGGAGAACGGTATGGAGTTTCCTTAAAAAAACTAGAAATAGAATTACCATCTGATCCAGCAATCCCACTTCTGGGCATATACCCAGAGAAAACCATAAATCAAAAAGGCACATTCACCACAATGTTCATGGCAGCACTATTTACAATAGCCAGGTAATGGAAGCAACGTAAATGTCCACAGACAGATGAATGGATAAAGATGTGGTACATATATAAAATGGAATATTACTCAGCCATAAGAAGGAATGAAACTGGGTCATTTGTAGAGACATCGATGGATCTAGAGACTGTCATACAGAATGAAGTAAGTCAGAAAGAGGAAAACAAATATTGTATATTAATGCATACATGTGGAACCTAAAAAATGGTACAGATGAACTGGTTTGCAGGGAAGAAACAGAGACACAGAGGTAGACAACAAACATATGGACACCAAGTGTGGGAAGCCATGTGGTGGTGGTGGTGGGATAAGTTGGGGGATTGGGACTGACCTGTATACATGTATATGCATAAAATACATAACTAATAATAACCTGCTGTATAAAAAAATAAATCAAATTAAATTTCAAATTTTTAAAAAATAAAATTTAAAAATAAAACAGAAAAATGTTCTTCCCTTCACACAGATGTATTTATAGGAATGAATTATTTCCATGCTTATATCTATAAATACATAAAGGAGGAATACAATCTAACTTGAACCATAAAAGAAAAAAAAAAACCTGAACCCACCAGTTATACAGAGGAAAACCCTATCAGGGCACTTGCTCCAGCGGTAAACAATTCTGAAATTGGTCAGAGGTGGGGAATCATCTCTCATACAACCAGCAACCCACCCCCCACGCCAGGAGCATCCTCTTTGCAAAGCTGGGGGACCGTGCCGAGGCATCTGTGAGTAAACGTGAGCTGAGCCCCAGGCCAGCTGCTGCTGAACTGTTCCCACCCTTCCCAGGTAAAACACCTGAATATGTACAAGGGCTTGAAAGCCTAGAGGAAGGGCCACGGAGCCACACCAGCGACAGCACGCTGGCCAACTTGGTGCCTGCAGGCCAGCCAGGGTGGTCCTTGTCCCGGGCGCTCTTCCGGAAGCTTTCCATTGCCCTGCCTGAGATACCCCTCCTGTCCCGGCCCCCACTGCTTTTTTCCTTCCTCACCTCTGTCCGGAGAGAAATTCCAGCGGAAGGTATGGGTGACACATCCTCTTCTTTACAGGTGGCAGCCTGGCAACCCCTGCAGAAAGGCCAGCAGAGCCCCACTCACACCGGGCCACCAACAAAGCTGTGGCCCCTCACTCCCTCCCACCAGCAGAGCCCCGAGACTGCTGACGGGGCAGAGAATATGGAGTCAGGCACAGCTTGAGGGGCTATTGCTGCCTGGAGTGCTGTTTATATTGACCTCACACAGGCACACCTGGGGAGGGCCGGCCGGCAGGGTAAGGCTGCCCAGGTCAGCTAATCCACAACCCTCAGGGAATCACATTGTTGAAAACGGACCTCGCTAAGGCAGAATAGAAGCCAAGGAAGAAAAGGACACAATGCCATTTGCAGCACCGTAGATGAGTCTAGAGGTAATCACGTGACTTGTAGTAAGTCAGAAAGTGAAAGACACATATCGTATCATATCACTTATAGGTGTTACCTAAGAATGGATACCAGGGCAGATATTTCCACGGAGAAGGGCCATCACAGATTCATCAAACAAACTTATGGTTCACCAATGGAAAGGTGTGAGGATTGGTTTCATTACGATATTGGGGTTAACAGACATATACAAACACAGGTGACACATATAATCACCAAAGACCTACGGAATACCAAGAGAAGACTACTCAACCTTCTGTCATAACGTACATGGGAAAAGGATCCCAGGAAGAACAGACATCTGTATATGTGTAAAAGAACCCCATCTTCCACACCTACAACAAGCCAAACATTGTAATCAAACTTGCTGTAATAAAAAATAAAAAATTAAATTAAAAACACGAACAAGAAGTAGTGAGACAAACTTGAGGGGCTTTCTCCTGGCACATTCCATTCTAAATTCCAATCTAGAACAGGACTTCCATTGAGGCTCTGTTGCCCTAGTCACCAGATTTGGTAAGGGAGAACTGCTGCCACCTTGTGGCCGTTTCGCACAACAGCAGCTTTAATCCCAGCGCTGATGGTCAGTTGATATTCAAAATCATTGCAGGCCTGTAAATGACACCTGCCCTGAAAACAAATCCTGGGGTCACATATCGACCAAAAAATTCAAAGGACGTCCATATTTCAAAACGACCGTTTCAAAAGGCATATTTTACGCACATTAGTGTTCTGCTTCTTTTTCTTTCTTTCCTTTTTTTGTTAAAAATACGGGAATGGAAAAAGGCATCCCTCAGAATGGGCGAAAATCGTTGCAAACGAATCAATGGACAAAGGTTTAATCTCCAATATATATAAAGAGCTCATGCAGCTTAATATTAACAAAACAAACAACCCAATACAAAAAATGGGCAGAAGATCTAAAGAGATGTTTCTTCCAAGAAGACACAGAGATGGCCAAGACGCACATGAAAAGCTGCTCAACAGCACTAATTATTAGAGAAATGCAAATCAAAACTACAATGAGGTATCACCTCACACCTGTTAGAATCGGCATCATCAGAAAATCTACAAACAACCAATTCTGGGGAGGGTGTGGACAAAAGGAGCCCTCTTCCACTATTGGTGGGAATGTAAATTGATACAGTCACTATGGAGAACGGTATGGAATTTCCTTAAAAAAACTAGAAATAGAATTACCATCTGATCCAGCAAATCCACTTCTGGGCATATACCCAGAGAAAACCATAAATCAAAAAGGCACATTCACCACAATGTTCATGGCAGCACTATTTACAATAGCCAGATAATGGAAGCAACGTAAATGCCCACAGACAGATGAATGGATAAAGATGTGGTACATATATAAAATGGAATATTACTCAGCCATAAGAAGGAATGAAACTGGGTCATTTGTAGAGACATCGATGGATCTAGAGACTGTCATACAGAATGAAGTAAGTCAGAAAGAGGAAAACAAATATTGTATATTAATGCATATATGTGGAACCTAAAAAATGGTACAGATGAACTGGTTTGCAGGGAAGAAACAGAGACACAGAGGTAGACAACAAACATATGGACACCAAGTGTGGGAAGCCATGGGGTGGTGTTGGTGGGATGAGTTGGGAGATTGGGATTGACCTGTATACATGTATATGCATAAAATACATAACTAATAATAACCTGCTGTATAAAAAAATAAATCAAATTAAATTTCTAATTTTTAAAAAATAAAATTTAAAAATAAAACAGAAAAATGTTCTTCCCTTCACACAGATGTATTTATAGGAATGAATTATTTCCATGCTTATATCTATAAATACATAAAGGAGGAATACAATCTAACTTGAACCATTAAAGAAAAAAAAAAAAACCTGAAGCCACCAGTTATACAGAGGAAAACCCTATCAGGGCACTTGCTCCAGCGGTAAACAATTCTGAAATTGGTCAGAGGTGGGGAATCATCTCCCATACAACCAGCAACCCACCCCCCACGCCAGGAGCATCCTCATTGCAAAGCTGGGGGACCGTGCCGAGGCATCTGTGAGTAAACGTGAGCTGAGCCCCAGGCCAGCTGCTGCTGAACTGTTCCCACCCTTCCCAGGTAAAACACCTGAATATGTACAAGGGCTTGAAAGCCTAGATGAAGGGCCGTGGAGCCACACCAGCGACAGCACGCAAGCCAACTTGGTGCCTGCAGGCCAGCCAGGGTGGTCCTGGCCCCGGGCACTCTTCCGGAAGCTTTCCATTGCCCTGCCTGAGATACCCCTCCTGTCCCGGCCCCCACTGCTTTTTTCCTTCCTCACCTCTGTCCGGAGAGAAATTCCAGCGGAAGGTATGGGTGACACATCCTCTTCTTTACAGGTGGCAGCCTGGCAACCCCTGCAGAAAGGCCAGCAGAGCCCCACTCACACCGGGCCACCAACAAAGCTGTGGCCCCTCACTCCCTCCCAGCAGCAGAGCCCCGAGACTGCTGACGGGGCAGAGAATATGGAGTCAGGCACAGCTTCAGGGGCTATTGCTGCCTGGAGCGCTGTTTATATTGACCTCAAACATGCACACCTGGGGAGGGCCGGCCGGCAGGGTAAGGCTGCCCAGGTCAGCTAATCCACATCCCTCAGGGAATCACATTGTTGAAAACGGACCTCGCTAAGGCAGAATAGAAGCCAAGGAAGAAAAGGACACAATGCCATTTGCAGCACCGTAGATGAGTCTAGAGGTAATCACGTGACTTGTAGTAAGTCAGAAAGTGAAACACACATATCGTATCATATCACTTATAGGTGTTACCTAAGAATGGATACCAGGGCAGATATTTCCATGGAGAAGGGCCATCACAGATTCATCAAACAAACTTATGGTTCACCAATGGAAAGGTGTGAGGATTGGTTTCATTACGATATTGGGGTTAACAGACATATACAAACACAGGTGACACATATAATCACCAAAGACCTACGGAATACCAAGAGAAGACTACTCAACATTCTGTCATAACGTACATGGGAAAAGGATCCCAGGAAGAACAGACATCTGTATATGTGTAAAAGAACCCCATCTTCCACACCTACAACAAGCCAAACATTGTAATCAAACTTGCTGTAATAAAAAATAAAAAATTAAATTAAAAACACGAACAAGAAGTAGTGAGACAAACTTGAGGGGCTTTCTCCTGGCACATTCCATTCTAAATTCCAATCTAGAGCACGACTTCCATTGAGGCTCTGTTGCCCTAGTCACCAGATTTGGTAAGGGAGAACTGCTGCCACCTTGTGGCCGTTTCGCACAACAGCAGCTTTAATCCCATCGCTGATGGTCAGTTGATATTCAAAATCATTGCAGGCCTGTAAATGACACCTGCCCTGAAAACAAATCCTGGGGTCACATATCGACCAAAAAATTCAAAGGACGTCCATATTTCAAAACGACCGTTTCAAAAGGCATATTTTACGCACATTAGTGTTCTGCTTCTTTTTCTTTCTTTCCTTTTTTTGTTAAAAATACGGGAATGGAAAAAGGCATCCCTCAGAATGGGCAAAAATCGTTGCAAACGAATCAATGGACAAAGGTTTAATCTCCATTATATATAAACAGCTCATGCAGCTTAATATTAACAAAACAAACAACCCAATACAAAAAATGGGCAGAAGATCTAAAGAGATGTTTCTTCCAAGAAGACACAGAGATGGCCAAGACGCACATGAAAAGCTGCTCAACAGCACTAATTATTAGAGAAATGCAAATCAAAACTACAATGAGGTATCACCTCACACCTGTTAGAATCGGCATCATCAGAAAATCTACAAACAACCAATTCTGGGGAGGGTGTGGACAAAAGGAGCCCTCTTCCACTATTGGTGGGAATGTAAATTGATACAGTCACTATGGAGAACGGTATGGAATTTCCTTAAAAAAACTAGAAATAGAATTACCATCTGATCCAGCAATCCCACTTCTGGGCATATACCCAGAGAAAACCATAAATCAAAAAGGCACATTCACCACAATGTTCATGGCAGCACTATTTACAATAGCCAGGTAATGGAAGCAACGTAAATGCCCACAGACAGATGAATGGATAAAGATGTGGTACATATATAAAATGGAATATTACTCAGCCATAAGAAGGAATGAAACTGGGTCATTTGTAGAGACATCGATGGATCTAGAGACTGTCATACAGAATGAAGTAAGTCAGAAAGAGGAAAACAAATATTGTATATTAATGCATACATGTGGAACCTAAAAAATGGTACAGATGAACTGGTTTGCAGGGAAGAAACAGAGACACAGAGGTAGACAACAAACATATGGACACCAAGTGTGGGAAGCCATGGGGTGGTGGTGGTGGGATAAGTTGGGGGATTGGGACTGACCTGTATACATGTATATGCATAAAATACATAACTAATAATAACCTGCTGTATAAAAAAATAAATCAAATTAAATTTCAAATTTTTAAAAAATAAAATTTAAAAATAAAACAGAAAAATGTTCTTCCCTTCACACAGATGTATTTATAGGAATGAATTATTTCCATGCTTATATCTATAAATACATAAAGGAGGAATACAATCTAACTTGAACCATAAAAGAAAAAAAAAACCTGAACCCACCAGTTATACAGAGGAAAACCCTATCAGGGCACTTGCTCCAGCGGTAAACAATTCTGAAATTGGTCAGAGGTGGGGAATCATCTCTCATACAACCAGCAACCCACCCCCCACGCCAGGAGCATCCTCTTTGCAAAGCTGGGGGACCGTGCCGAGGCATCTGTGAGTAAACGTGAGCTGAGCCCCAGGCCAGCTGCTGCTGAACTGTTCCCACCCTTCCCAGGTAAAACACCTGAATATGTACAAGGGCTTGAAAGCCTAGAGGAAGGGCCACGGAGCCACACCAGCGACAGCACGCTGGCCAACTTGGTGCCTGCAGGCCAGCCAGGGTGGTCCTTGTCCCGGGCGCTCTTCCGGAAGCTTTCCATTGCCCTGCCTGAGATACCCCTCCTGTCCCGGCCCCCACTGCTTTTTTCCTTCCTCACCTCTGTCCGGAGAGAAATTCCAGCGGAAGGTATGGGTGACACATCCTCTTCTTTACAGGTGGCAGCCTGGCAACCCCTGCAGAAAGGCCAGCAGAGCCCCACTCACACCGGGCCACCAACAAAGCTGTGGCCCCTCACTCCCTCCCACCAGCAGAGCCCCGAGACTGCTGACGGGGCAGAGAATATGGAGTCAGGCACAGCTTCAGGGGCTATTGCTGCCTGGAGTGCTGTTTATATTGACCTCACACAGGCACACCTGGGGAGGGCCGGCCGGCAGGGTAAGGCTGCCCAGGTCAGCTAATCCACAACCCTCAGGGAATCACATTGTTGAAAACGGACCTCGCTAAGGCAGAATAGAAGCCAAGGAAGAAAAGGACACAATGCCATTTGCAGCACCTTAGATGAGTCTAGAGCTAATCACGTGATTTGTAGTAAGTCAGAAAGTGAAAGACACATATCGTATCATATCACTTATAGGTGTTACCTAAGAATGGATACCAGGGCAGATATTTCCACGGAGAAGGGCCATCACAGATTCATCAAACAAACTTATGGTTCACCAATGGAAAGGTGTGAGGATTGGTTTCATTACGATATTGGGGTTAACAGACATATACAAACACAGGTGACACATATAATCACCAAAGACCTACGGAATACCAAGAGAAGACTACTCAACCTTCTGTCATAACGTACATGGGAAAAGGATCCCAGGAAGAACAGACATCTGTATATGTGTAAAAGAACCCCATCTTCCACACCTATAACAAGCCAAACATTGTAATCAAACTTGCTGTAATAAAAAATAAAAAATTAAATTAAAAACACGAACAAGAAGTAGTGAGACAAACTTGAGGGGCTTTCTCCTGGCACATTCCATTCTAAATTCCAATCTAGAACACGACTTCCATTGAGGCTCTGTTGCCCTAGTCACCAGATTTGGTAAGGGAGAACTGCTGCCACCTTGTGGCCGTTTCGCACAACAGCAGCTTTAATCCCAGCGCTGATGGTCAGTTGATATTCAAAATCATTGCAGGCCTGTAAATGACACCTGCCCTGAAAACAAATCCTGGGGTCACATATCGACCAAAAAATTCAAAGGACGTCCATATTTCAAAACGACCGTTTCAAAAGGCATATTTTACGCACATTAGTGTTCTGCTTCTTTTTCTTTCTTTCCTTTTTTTGTTAAAAATACGGGAATGGAAAAAGGCATCCCTCAGAATGGGCGAAAATCGTTGCAAACGAATCAATGGACAAAGGTTTAATCTCCAATATATATAAAGAGCTCATGCAGCTTAATATTAACAAAACAAACAACCCAATACAAAAAATGGGCAGAAGATCTAAAGAGATGTTTCTTCCAAGAAGACACAGAGATGGCCAAGACGCACATGAAAAGCTGCTCAACAGCACTAATTATTAGAGAAATGCAAATCAAAACTACAATGAGGTATCACCTCACACCTGTTAGAATCGGCATCATCAGAAAATCTACAAACAACCAATTCTGGGGAGGGTGTGGACAAAAGGAGCCCTCTTCCACTATTGGTGGGAATGTAAATTGATACAGTCACTATGGAGAACGGTATGGAATTTCCTTAAAAAAACTAGAAATAGAATTACCATCTGATCCAGCAAATCCACTTCTGGGCATATACCCAGAGAAAACCATAAATCAAAAAGGCACATTCACCACAATGTTCATGGCAGCACTATTTACAATAGCCAGATAATGGAAGCAACGTAAATGCCCACAGACAGATGAATGGATAAAGATGTGGTACATATATAAAATGGAATATTACTCAGCCATAAGAAGGAATGAAACTGGGTCATTTGTAGAGACATCGATGGATCTAGAGACTGTCATACAGAATGAAGTAAGTCAGAAAGAGGAAAACAAATATTGTATATTAATGCATATATGTGGAACCTAAAAAATGGTACAGATGAACTGGTTTGCAGGGAAGAAACAGAGACACAGAGGTAGACAACAAACATATGGACACCAAGTGTGGGAAGCCATGGGGTGGTGTTGGTGGGATGAGTTGGGAGATTGGGATTGACCTGTATACATGTATATGCATAAAATACATAACTAATAATAACCTGCTGTATAAAAAAATAAATCAAATTAAATTTCTAATTTTTAAAAAATAAAATTTAAAAATAAAACAGAAAAATGTTCTTCCCTTCACACAGATGTATTTATAGGAATGAATTATTTCCATGCTTATATCTATAAATACATAAAGGAGGAATACAATCTAACTTGAACCATTAAAGAAAAAAAAAAAAACCTGAAGCCACCAGTTATACAGAGGAAAACCCTATCAGGGCACTTGCTCCAGCGGTAAACAATTCTGAAATTGGTCAGAGGTGGGGAATCATCTCCCATACAACCAGCAACCCACCCCCCACGCCAGGAGCATCCTCATTGCAAAGCTGGGGGACCGTGCCGAGGCATCTGTGAGTAAACGTGAGCTGAGCCCCAGGCCAGCTGCTGCTGAACTGTTCCCACCCTTCCCAGGTAAAACACCTGAATATGTACAAGGGCTTGAAAGCCTAGATGAAGGGCCGTGGAGCCACACCAGCGACAGCACGCAAGCCAACTTGGTGCCTGCAGGCCAGCCAGGGTGGTCCTGGCCCCGGGCACTCTTCCGGAAGCTTTCCATTGCCCTGCCTGAGATACCCCTCCTGTCCCGGCCCCCACTGCTTTTTTCCTTCCTCACCTCTGTCCGGAGAGAAATTCCAGCGGAAGGTATGGGTGACACATCCTCTTCTTTACAGGTGGCAGCCTGGCAACCCCTGCAGAAAGGCCAGCAGAGCCCCACTCACACCGGGCCACCAACAAAGCTGTGGCCCCTCACTCCCTCCCACCAGCAGAGCCCCGAGACTGCTGACGGGGCAGAGAATATGGAGTCAGGCACAGCTTCAGGGGCTATTGCTGCCTGGAGCGCTGTTTATATTGACCTCAAACATGCACACCTGGGGAGGGCCGGCCGGCAGGGTAAGGCTGCCCAGGTCAGCTAATCCACATCCCTCAGGGAATCACATTGTTGAAAACGGACCTCGCTAAGGCAGAATAGAAGCCAAGGAAGAAAAGGACACAATGCCATTTGCAGCACCGTAGATGAGTCTAGAGGTAATCACGTGACTTGTAGTAAGTCAGAAAGTGAAACACACATATCGTATCATATCACTTATAGGTGTTACCTAAGAATGGATACCAGGGCAGATATTTCCATGGAGAAGGGCCATCACAGATTCATCAAACAAACTTATGGTTCACCAATGGAAAGGTGTGAGGATTGGTTTCATTACGATATTGGGGTTAACAGACATATACAAACACAGGTGACACATATAATCACCAAAGACCTACGGAATACCAAGAGAAGACTACTCAACATTCTGTCATAACGTACATGGGAAAAGGATCCCAGGAAGAACAGACATCTGTATATGTGTAAAAGAACCCCATCTTCCACACCTACAACAAGCCAAACATTGTAATCAAACTTGCTGTAATAAAAAATAAAAAATTAAATTAAAAACATGAACAAGAAGTAGTGAGACAAACTTGAGGGGCTTTCTCCTGGCACATTCCATTCTAAATTCCAATCTAGAGCACGACTTCCATTGAGGCTCTGTTGCCCTAGTCACCAGATTTGGTAAGGGAGAACTGCTGCCACCTTGTGGCCGTTTCGCACAACAGCAGCTTTAATCCCATCGCTGATGGTCAGTTGATATTCAAAATCATTGCAGGCCTGTAAATGACACCTGCCCTGAAAACAAATCCTGGGGTCACATATCGACCAAAAAATTCAAAGGACGTCCATATTTCAAAACGACCGTTTCAAAAGGCATATTTTACGCACATTAGTGTTCTGCTTCTTTTTCTTTCTTTCCTTTTTTTGTTAAAAATACGGGAATGGAAAAAGGCATCCCTCAGAATGGGCAAAAATCGTTGCAAACGAATCAATGGACAAAGGTTTAATCTCCAATATATATAAACAGCTCATGCAGCTTAATATTAACAAAACAAACAACCCAATACAAAAAATGGGCAGAAGATCTAAAGAGATGTTTCTTCCAAGAAGACACAGAGATGGCCAAGACGCACATGAAAAGCTGCTCAACAGCACTAATTATTAGAGAAATGCAAATCAAAACTACAATGAGGTATCACCTCACACCTGTTAGAATCGGCATCATCAGAAAATCTACAAACAACCAATTCTGGGGAGGGTGTGGACAAAAGGAGCCCTCTTCCACTATTGGTGGGAATGTAAATTGATACAGTCACTATGGAGAACGGTATGGAGTTTCCTTAAAAAAACTAGAAATAGAATTACCATCTGATCCAGCAATCCCACTTCTGGGCATATACCCAGAGAAAACCATAAATCAAAAAGGCACATTCACCACAATGTTCATGGCAGCACTATTTACAATAGCCAGCTAATGGAAGCAACGTAAATGCCCACAGACAGATGAATGGATAAAGATGTGGTACATATATAAAATGGAATATTACTCAGCCATAAGAAGGAATGAAACTGGGTCATTTGTAGAGACATCGATGGATCTAGAGACTGTCATACAGAATGAAGTAAGTCAGAAAGAGGAAAACAAATATTGTATATTAATGCATTTATGTGGAACCTAAAAAATGGTACAGATGAACTGGTTTGCAGGGAAGAAACAGAGACACAGAGGTAGACAACAAACATATGGACACCAAGTGTGGGAAGCCATGGGGTGGTGGTGGTGGGATGAGTTGGGAGATTGGGATTGACCTGTATACATGTATATGCATAAAATACATAACTAATAATAACCTGCTGTATAAAAAAATAAATCAAATTAAATTTCTAATTTTTAAAAAATAAAATTTAAAAATAAAACAGAAAAATGTTCTTCCCTTCACACAGATGTATTTATAGGAATGAATTATTTCCATGCTTATATCTATAAATACATAAAGGAGGAAAACAATCTAACTTGAACCATAAAAAAAAAAAAAACCTGAACCCACCAGTTATAGAGAGGAATACCCTATCAGGGCACTTGCTCCAGCGGTAAACAATTCTGAAATTAGTCAGAGGTGGGGAATCATCTCCCATACAACCAGCAACCCACCCCCCATGCCAGGAGCATCCTCATTGCAAAGCTGGGGGACCGTGCCGAGGCATCTGTGAGTAAACGTGAGCTGAGCCCCAGGCCAGCTGCTGCTGAACTGCTCCCACCCTTCCCAGGTAAAACACCTGAATATGTACAAGGGCTTGAAAGCCTAGAGGAAGGGCCGTGGAGCCACACCAGCGACAGCACGCAGGCCAACTTGGTGCCTGCAGGCCAGCCAGTGTGGTCCTGGCCCCGGGCACTCTTACGGAAGTTTCCATTGCCCTGCCTGAGATACCCCTCCTGTCCCGGCCCCCACTGCTTTTTTCCTTCCTCACCTCTGTCCGGAGAGAAATTCCAGCGGAAGGTATGGGTGACACATCCTCTTCTTTACAGGTGGCAGCCTGGCAACCCCTGCAGAAAGGCCAGCAGAGCCCCACTCACACCGGGCCACCAACAAAGCTGTGGCCCCTCACTCCCTCCCACCAGCAAAGCCCCGAGACTGCTGACGGGGCAGAGAATATGGAGTCAGGCACAGCTTCAGGGGCTATTGCTGCCTGGAGCGCTGTTTATATTGACCTCAAACAGGCACACCTGGGGAGGGCTGGCCGGCAGGGTAAGGCTGCCCAGGTCAGCTAATCCACATCCCTCAGGGAATCACATTGTTGAAAACGGACCTCGCTAAGGCAGAATAGAAGCCAAGGAAGAAAAGGACACAATGCCATTTGCAGCACCGTAGATGAGTCTAGAGGTAATCACGTGACTTGTAGTAAGTCAGAAAGTGAAAGACACATATCATATCATATCACTTATAGGTGTTACCTAAGAATGGATACCAGGGCAGATATTTCCACGGAGAAGGGCCATCACAGATTCATCAAACAAACTTATGGTTCACCAATGGAAAGGTGTGAGGATTGGTTTCATTACGATATTGGGGTTAACAGACATATACAAACACAGGTGACACATATAATCACCAAAGACCTACGGAATACCAAGAGAAGACTACTCAACTTTCTGTCATAACGTACATGGGAAAAGGATCCCAGGAAGAACAGACATCTGTATATGTGTAAAAGAACCCCATCTTCCACACCTACAACAAGCCAAACATTGTAATCAAACTTGCTGTAATAAAAAATAAAAAATTAAATTAAAAACACGAACAAGAAGTAGTGAGACAAACTTGAGGGGCTTTCTCCTGGCACATTCCATTCTAAATTCCAATCTAGAACAGGACTTCCATTGAGGCTCTGTTGCCCTAGTCACCAGATTTGGTAAGGGAGAACTGCTGCCACCTTGTGGCCGTTTCGCACAACAGCAGCTTTAATCCCAGCGCTGATGGTCAGTTGATATTCAAAATCATTGCAGGCCTGTAAATGACACCTGCCCTGAAAACAAATCCTGGGGTCACATATCGACCAAAAAATTCAAAGGACGTCCATATTTCAAAACGACCGTTTCAAAAGGCATATTTTACGCACATTAGTGTTCTGCTTCTTTTTCTTTCTTTCCTTTTTTTGTTAAAAATACGGGAATGGAAAAAGGCATCCCTCAGAATGGGCGAAAATCGTTGCAAACGAATCAATGGACAAAGGTTTAATCTCCAATATATATAAACAGCTCATGCAGCTTAATATTAACAAAACAAACAACCCAATACAAAAAATGGGCAGAAGATCTAAAGAGATGTTTCTTCCAAGAAGACACAGAGATGGCCAAGACGCACATGAAAAGCTGCTCAACAGCACTAATTATTAGAGAAATGCAAATCAAAACTACAATGAGGTATCACCTCACACCTGTTAGAATCGGCATCATCAGAAAATCTACAAACAACCAATTCTGGGGAGGGTGTGGACAAAAGGAGCCCTCTTCCACTATTGGTGGGAATGTAAATTGATACAGTCACTATGGAGAACGGTATGGAGTTTCCTTAAAAAAACTAGAAATAGAATTACCATCTGATCCAGCAATCCCACTTCTGGGCATATACCCAGAGAAAACCATAAATCAAAAAGGCACATTCACCACAATGTTCATGGCAGCACTATTTACAATAGCCAGGTAATGGAAGCAACGTAAATGCCCACAGACAGATGAATGGATAAAGATGTGGTACATATATAAAATGGAATATTACTCAGCCATAAGAAGGAATGAAACTGGGTCATTTGTAGAGACATCGATGGATCTAGAGACTGTCATACAGAATGAAGTAAGTCAGAAAGAGGAAAACAGATATTGTATATTAATGCATATATGTGGAACCTAAAAAATGGTACAGATGAACTGGTTTGCAGGGAAGAAACAGAGACACAGAGGTAGAGAACAAACATATGGACACCAAGTGTGGGAAGCCATGGGGTGGTGGTGGTGGGATGAGTTGGGAGATTGGGATTGACCTGTATACATGTATATGCATAAAATACATAACTAATAATAACCTGCTGTATAAAAAATAAATCAAATTAAATTTCAAATTTTTAAAAAATAAAATTTAAAAATAAAACAGAAAAATGTTCTTCCCTTCACACAGATGTATTTATAGGAATGAATTATTTCCATGCTTATATCTATAAATACATAAAGGAGGAATACAATCTAACTTGAACCATAAAAAAAAAAATCCTGAACCCACCAGTTATAGAGAGGAATACCCTATCAGGGCACTTGCTCCAGCGGTAAACAATTCTGAAATTGGTCAGAGGTGGGGAATCATCTCCCATACAACCAGCAACCCACCCCCCACGCCAGGAGCATCCTCATTGCAAAGCTGTGGGACCGTGCCAAGGCATCTGTGAGTAAACGTGAGCTGAGCCCCAGGCCAGCTGCTGCTGAACTGTTCCCACCCTTCCCAGGTAAAACACCTGAATATGTACAAGGGCTTGAAAGCCTAGATGAAGGGCCGTGGAGCCACACCAGCGACAGCACGCAAGCCAACTTGGTGCCTGCAGGCCAGCCAGAGTGGTCCTGGCCCCGGGCACTCTTCCGGAAGCTTTCCATTGCCCTGCCTGAGATACCCCTCCTGTCCCGGCCCCCACTGCTTTTTTCCTTCCTCACCTCTGTCCGGAGAGAAACTCCAGCGGAAGGTATGGGTGACACATCCTCTTCTTTACAGGTGGCAGCCTGGCAACCCCTGCAGAAAGGCCAGCAGAGCCCCACTCACACCGGGCCACCAACAAAGCTGTGGCCCCTCACTCCCTCCCACCAGCAGAGCACCGAGACTGCTGACGGGGCAGAGAATATGGAGTCAGGCACAGCTTCAGGGGCTATTGCTGCCTGGAGCGCTGTTTATATTGACCTCAAACAGGCACACCTGGGGAGGGCCGGCCGGCAGGGTAAGGCTGCCCAGGTCAGCTAATCCACATCCCTCAGGGAATCACATTGTTGAAAACGGACCTCGCTAAGGCAGAATAGAAGCCAAGGAAGAAAAGGACACAATGCCATTTGCAGCACCGTAGATGAGTCTAGAGGTAATCACGTGACTTGTAGTAAGTCAGAAAGTGAAAGACACATATCGTATCATATCACTTATAGGTGTTACCTAAGAATGGATACCAGGGCAGATATTTCCACGGAGAAGGGCCATCACAGATTCATCAAACAAACTTATGGTTCACCAATGGAAAGGTGTGAGGATTGGTTTCATTACGATATTGGGGTTAACAGACATATACAAACACAGGTGACACATATAATCACCAAAGACCTACGGAATACCAAGGGAAGACTACTCAACCTTCTGTCATAACGTACATGGGAAAAGGACACCAGGAAGAACAGACATCTGTATATGTGTAAAGGAACCCCATCTTCCACACCTACAACAAGCCAAACATTGTAATCAAACTTGCTGTAATAAAAAATAAAAAATTAAATTAAAAACACGAACAAGAAGTAGTGAGACAAACTTGAGGGGCTTTCTCCTGGCACATTCCATTCTAAATTCCAATCTAGAACACGACTTCCATTGAGGCTCTGTTGCCCTAGTCACCAGATTTGGTAAGGGAGAACTGCTGCCACCTTGTGGCCGTTTCGCACAACAGCAGCTTTAATCCCAGCGCTGATGGTCAGTTGATATTCAAAATCATTGCAGGCCTGTAAATGACACCTGCCCTGAAAACAAATCCTGGGGTCACATATCGACCAAAAAGTTCAAAGGACGTCCATATTTCAAAACGACCGTTTCAAAAGGCATATTTTACGCACATTAGTGTTCTGCTTCTTTTTCTTTCTTTCCTTTTTTTGTTAAAAATACGGGAATGGAAAAAGGCATCCCTCAGAATGGGCGAAAATCGTTGCAAACGAATCAATGGACAAAGGTTTAATCTCCAATATATATAAACAGCTCATGCAGCTTAATATTAACAAAACAAACAACCCAATACAAAAAATGGGCAGAAGATCTAAAGAGATGTTTCTTCCAAGAAGACACAGAGATGGCCAAGACGCACATGAAAAGCTGCTCAACAGCACTAATTATTAGAGAAATGCAAATCAAAACTACAATGAGGTATCACCTCACACCTGTTAGAATCGGCATCATCAGAAAATCTACAAACAACCAATTCTGGGGAGGGTGTGGACAAAAGGAGCCCTCTTCCACTACTGGTGGGAATGTAAATTGATACAGTCACTATGGAGAACGGTATGGAGTTTCCTTAAAAAAACTAGAAATAGAATTACCATCTGATCCAGCAATCCCACTTCTGGGCATATACCTAGAGAAAACCATAAATCAAAAAGGCACATTCACCACAATGTTCATGGCAGCACTATTTACAATAGCCAGATAATGGAAGCAACGTAAATGCCCACAGACAGATGAATGGATAAAGATGTGGTACATATATAAAATGGAATATTACTCAGCCATAAGAAGGAATGAAACTGGGTCATTTGTAGAGACATCGATGGATCTAGAGACTGTCATACAGAATGAAGTAAGTCAGAAAGAGGAAAACAAATATTGTATATTAATGCATATATGTGGAACCTAAAAAATGGTACAGATGAACTGGTTTGCAGGGAAGAAACAGAGACACAGATGTAGACAACAAACATATGGACACCAAGTGTGGGAAGCCATGGGGTGGTGGTGGTGGGATGAGTTGGGAGATTGGGATTGACCTGTATACATGTATATGCATAAAATACATAACTAATAATAACCTGCTGTATAAAAAAATAAATCAAATTAAATTTCAAATTTTTAAAAAATAAAATTTAAAAATAAAACAGAAAAATGTTCTTGCCTTCACACAGATGTATTTATAGGAATGAATTATTTCCATGCTTATATCTATAAATACATAAAGGAGGAATAAAATCTAACTTGAACCATAAAAAAAATAAAAACCTGAACCCACCAGTTATAGAGAGGAATACACTATCAGGGCACTTGCTCCAGCGGTAAACAATTCTGAAATTAGTCAGAGGTGGGGAATCATCTCCCATACAACCAGCAACCCACCCCCCATGCCAGGAGCATCCTCATTGCAAAGCTGGGGGACCGTGCCGAGGCATCTGTGAGTAAACG
This sequence comes from Mesoplodon mirus, assembly GCF_964341445.2. NCBI lineage: Eukaryota > Metazoa > Chordata > Mammalia > Artiodactyla > Ziphiidae > Mesoplodon > Mesoplodon mirus. The sequence goes on along the minus strand of NW_028295586.1, from coordinate 538,720 downwards.
TGAGCTGAGCCCCAGGACAGCTGCTGCTGAACTGCTCCCACCCTTCCCAGGTAAAACACCTGAATATGTACAAGGGCTTGAAAGCCTAGAGGAAGGGCCGTGGAGCCACACCAGCGACAGCACGCAGGCCAACTTGGTGCCTGCAGGCCAGCCAGTGTGGTCCTGGCCCCGGGCACTCTTCCGGAAGCTTTCCATTGCCCTGCCTGAGATACCCCTCCTGTCCCGGCCCCCACTGCTTTTTTCGTTCCTCACCTCTGTCCGGAGAGAAATTCCAGCGGAAGGTATGGGTGACACATCCTCTTCTTTACAGGTGGCAGCCTGGCAACCCCTGCAGAAAGGCCAGCAGAGCCCCACTCACACCGGGCCACCAACAAAGCTGTGGCCCCTCACTCCCTCCCACCAGCAGAGCCCCGAGACTGCTGACGGGGCAGAGAATATGGAGTCAGGCACAGCTTCAGGGGCTATTGCTGCCTGGAGCGCTGTTTATATTGACCTCAAACAGGCACACCTGGGGAGGGCTGGCCGGCAGGGTAAGGCTGCCCAGGTCAGCTAATCCACATCCCTCAGGGAATCACATTGTTGAAAACGGACCTCGCTAAGGCAGAATAGAAGCCAAGGAAGAAAAGGACACAATGCCATTTGCAGCAACGTAGATGAGTCTAGAGGTAATCACGTGACTTGTAGTAAGTCAGAAAGTGAAAGACACATATCGTATCCTATCACTTATAGGTGTTACCTAAGAATGGATACCAGGGCAGATATTTCCACGGCGAAGGGCCATCACAGATTCATCAAACAAACTTATGGTTCACCAATGGAAAGGTGTGAGGATTGGTTTCATTACGATATTGTGGTTAACAGACATATACAAACACAGGTGACACATATAATCACCAAAGACCTACGGAATACCAAGAGAAGACTACTCAACATTCTGTCATAACGTACATGGGAAAAGGATCCCAGGAAGAACAGACATCTGTATATGTGTAAAACAACCACATCTTCCACACCTACAACAAGCCAAACATTGTAATCAAACTTGCTGTAATAAAAAATAAAAAATTAAATTAAAAACACGAACAAGAAGTAGTGAGACAAACTTGAGGGGCTTTCTCCTGGCACATTCCATTCTAAATTCCAATCTAGAACACGACTTCCATTGAGGCTCTGTTGCCCTAGTCACCAGATTTGGTAAGGGAGAACTGCTGCCACCTTGTGGCCGTTTCGCACAACAGCAGCTTTAATCCCAGCGCTGATGGTCAGTTGATATTCAAAATCATTGCAGGCCTGTAAATGACACCTGCCCTGAAAACAAATCCTGGGGTCACATATCGACCAAAAAATTCAAAGGACGTCCATATTTCAAAACGACCGTTTCAAAAGGCATATTTTACGCACATTAGTGTTCTGCTTCTTTTTCTTTCTTTCCTTTTTTTGTTAAAAATACGGGATTGGAAAAAGGCATCCCTCAGAATGGGCAAAAATCGTTGCAAACGAATCAATGGACAAAGGTTTAATCTCCAATATATATAAACAGCTCATGCAGCTTAATATTAACAAAACAAACAACCCAATACAAAAAATGGGCAGAAGATCTAAAGAGATGTTTCTTCCAAGAAGACACAGAGATGGCCAAGACGCACATGAAAAGCTGCTCAACAGCACTAATTATTAGAGAAATGCAAATCAAAACTACAGTGAGGTATCACCTCACACCTGTTAGAATCGGCATCATCAGAAAATCTACAAACAACCAATTCTGGGGAGGGTGTGGACAAAAGGAGCCCTCTTCCACTATTGGTGGGAATGTAAATTGATACAGTCACTATGGAGAACGGTATGGAGTTTCCTTAAAAAAACTAGAAATAGAATTACCATCTGATCCAGCAATCCCACTTCTGGGCATATACCCAGAGAAAACCATAAATCAAAAAGGCACATTCACCACAATGTTCATGGCAGCACTATTTACAATAGCCAGCTAATGGAAGCAACGTAAATGCCCACAGACAGATGAATGGATAAAGATGTGGTACATATATAAAATGGAATATTACTCAGCCATAAGAAGGAATGCAACTGGGTCATTTGTAGAGACATCGATGGATCTAGAGACTGTCATACAGAATGAAGTAAGTCAGAAAGAGGAAAACAAATATTGTATATTAATGCATATATGTGGAACCTAAAAAATGGTACAGATGAACTGGTTTGCAGGGAAGAAACAGAGACACAGAGGTAGACAACAAACATATGGACACCAAGTGTGGGAAGCCATGGGGTGGTGGTGGTGGGATGAGTTGGGAGATTGGGATTGACCTGTATACATGTATATGCATAAAATACATAACTAATAATAACCTGCTGTATAAAAAAATAAATCAAATTAAATTTCCAATTTTTAAAAAATAAAATTTAAAAATAAAACAGAAAAATGTTCTTGCCTTCACACAGATGTATTTATAGGAATGAATTATTTCCATGCTTATATCTATAAATACATAAAGGAGGAATACAATCTAACTTGAACCATAAAAGAAAAAAAAAAACCTGAACCCACCAGTTATACAGAGGAAAACCCTATCAGGGCACTTGCTCCAGCGGTAAACAATTCTGAAATTAGTCAGAGGTGGGGAATCATCTCCCATACAACCAGCAACCCACCCCCCACGCCAGGAGCATCCTCATTGCAAAGCTGGGGGACCGTGCCGAGGCATCTGTGAGTAAACGTGAGCTGAGCCCCAGGCCAGCTGCTGCTGAACTGTTCCCACCCTTCCCAGGTAAAACACCTGAATATGTACAAGGGCTTGAAAGCCTAGAGGAAGGGCCGTGGAGCCACACCAGCGACAGCACGCAGGCCAACTTGGTGCCTGCAGGCCAGCCAGTGAAGTCCTGGCCCAGGGCGCTCTTCCGGAAGTTTCCATTGCCCTGCCTAAGATACCCCTACTGTCCCGGCCCCCACTGCTTTTTTCCTTCCTCACCTCTGTCCGGAGAGAAATTCCAGCGGAATGTATGGGTGACACATCCTCTTCTTTACAGGTGGCAGCCGGGCAACCCCAGCAGAAAGGCAAGCAGAGCCCCACTCACACCGGGCCACCAACAAAGCTGTGGCCCCTCACTCCCTCCCACCAGCAGAGCCCCGAGACTGCTGACGGGGCAGAGAATATGGAGTCAGGCACAGCTTCAGGGGCTATTGCTGCCTGGAGCGCTGTTTATATTGACCTCAAACAGGCACACCTGGGGAGGGCTGGCCGGCAGGGTAAGGCTGCCCAGGTCAGCTAATCCACATCCCTCAGGGAATCACATTGTTGAAAACGGACCTCGCTAAGGCAGAATAGAAGCCAAGGAAGAAAAGGACACAATGCCATTTGCAGCACCGTAGATGAGTCTAGAGGTAATCACGTGACTTGTAGTAAGTCAGAAAGTGAAAGACACATATCGTATCCTATCACTTATAGGTGTTACCTAAGAATGGATACCAGGGCAGATATTTCCACGGAGAAGGGCCATCACAGATTCATCAAACAAACTTATGGTTCACCAATGGAAAGGTGTGAGGATTGGTTTCATTACGATATTGGGGTTAACAGACATATACAAACACAGGTGACACATATAATCACCAAAGACCTACGGAATACCAAGAGAAGACTACTCAACATTCTGTCATAACGTACATGGGAAAAGGATCCCAGGAAGAACAGACATCTGTATATGTGTAAAACAACCACATCTTCCACACCTAAAACAAGCCAAACATTGTAATCAAACTTGCTGTAATAAAAAATAAAAAATTAAATTAAAAACACGAACAAGAAGTAGTGAGACAAACTTGAGGGGCTTTCTCCTGGCACATTCCATTCTAAATTCCAATCTAGAACACGACTTCCATTGAGGCTCTGTTGCCCTAGTCACCAGATTTGGTAAGGGAGAACTGCTGCCACCTTGTGGCCGTTTCGCACAACAGCAGCTTTAATCCCAGCGCTGATGGTCAGTTGATATTCAAAATCATTGCAGGCCTGTAAATGACACCTGCCCTGAAAACAAATCCTGGGGTCACATATCGACCAAAAAATTCAAAGGACGTCCATATTTCAAAACGACCGTTTCAAAAGGCATATTTTACGCACATTAGTGTTCTGCTTCTTTTTCTTTCTTTCCTTTTTTTGTTAAAAATACGGGAATGGAAAAAGGCATCCCTCAGAATGGGCAAAAATCGTTGCAAACGAATCAATGGACAAAGGTTTAATCTCCAATATATATAAACAGCTCATGCAGCTTAATATTAACAAAACAAACAACCCAATACAAAAAATGGGCAGAAGATCTAAAGAGATGTTTCTTCGAAGAAGACACAGAGATGGCCAAGACGCACATGAAAAGCTGCTCAACAGCACTAATTATTAGAGAAATGCAAATCAAAACTACAGTGAGGTATCACCTCACACCTGTTAGAATTGGCATCATCAGAAAATCTACAAACAACCAATTCTGGGGAGGGTGTGGACAAAAGGAGCCCTCTTCCACTATTGGTGGGAATGTAAATTGATACAGTCACTATGGAGAACGGTATGGAGTTTCCTTAAAAAAACTAGAAATAGAATTACCATCTGATCCAGCAATCCCACTTCTGGGCATATACCCAGAGAAAACCATAAATCAAAAAGGCACATTCACCACAATGTTCATGGCAGCACTATTTACAATAGCCAGATAATGGAAGCAACGTAAATGCCCACAGACAGATGAATGGATAAAGATGTGGTACATATATAAAATGGAATATTACTCAGCCATAAGAAGGAATGCAACTGGGTCATTTGTAGAGACATCGATGGATCTAGAGACTGTCATACAGAATGAAGTAAGTCAGAAAGAGGAAAACAAATATTGTATATTAATGCATATATGTGGAACCTAAAAGATGGTACAGATGAACTGGTTTGCAGGGAAGAAACAGAGACACAGAGGTAGAGAACAAACATATGGACACCAAGTGTGGGAAGCCATGGGGTGGTGGTGGTGGGATGAGTTGGGAGATTGGGATTGACCTGTATACATGTATATGCATAAAATACATAACTAATAATAACCTGCTGTATAAAAAAATAAATCAAATTAAATTTCAAATTTTTAAAAAATAAAATTTAAAAATAAAACAGAAAAATGTTCTTCCCTTCACACAGATGTATTTATAGGAATGAATTATTTCCATGCTTATATCTATAAATACATAAAGGAGGAATACAATCTAACTTGAACCATAAAAAAAAAATCCTGAACCCACCAGTTATAGAGAGGAATACCCTATCAGGGCACTTGCTCCAGCGGTAAACAATTCTGAAATTGGTCAGAGGTGGGGAATCATCTCCCATACAACCAGCAACCCACCCCCCACGCCAGGAGCATCCTCATTGCAAAGCTGGGGGACCGTGCTGAGGCATCTGTGAGTAAACGTGAGCTGAGCCCCAGGCCAGCTGCTGCTGAACTGTTCCCACCCTTCCCAGGTAAAACACCTGAATATGTACAAGGGCTTGAAAGCCTAGAGGAAGGGCCGTGGAGCCACACCAGCGACAGCACGCAAGCCAACTTGGTGCCTGCAGGCCAGCCAGGGTGGTCCTGGCCCCGGGCGCTCTTCTGGAAGCTTTCCATTGCCCTGCCTGAGATACCCCTCCTGTCCCGGCCCCCACTGCTTTTTTCCTTCCTCACCTCTGTCCGGAGAGAAATTCCAGCGGAAGGTATGGGTGACACATCCTCTTCTTTACAGGTGGCAGCCTGGCAACCCCTGCAGAAAGGCCAGCAGAGCCCCACTCACACCGGGCCACCTATAAAGCTGTGGCCCCTCACTCCCTCCCACCAGCAGAGCCCCGAGACTGCTGACGGGGCAGAGAATATGGAGTCAGGCACAGCTTCAGGGGCTATTGCTGCCTGGAGCGCTGTTTATATTGACCTCAAACAGGCACACCTGGGGAGGGCTGGCCGGCAGGGTAAGGCTGCCCAGGTCAGCTAATCCACATCCCTCAGGGAATCACATTGTTGAAAACGGACCTCGCTAAGGCAGAATAGAAGCCAAGGAAGAAAAGGACACAATGCCATTTGCAGCACCGTAGATGAGTCTAGAGGTAATCACGTGACTTGTAGTAAGTCAGAAAGTGAAAGACACATATCGTATCATATCACTTATAGGTGTTACCTAAGAATGGATACCAGGGCAGATATTTCCACGGAGAAGGGCCATCACAGATTCATCAAACAAACTTATGGTTCACCAATGGAAAGGTGTGAGGATTGGTTTCATTACGATATTGGGGTTAACAGACATATACAAACACAGGTGACACATATAATCACCAAAGACCTACGGAATACCAAGAGAAGACTACTCAACATTCTGTCATAACGTACATGGGAAAAGGATCCCAGGAAGAACAGACATCTGTATATGTGTAAAACAACCACATCTTCCACAGCTACAACAAGCCAAACATTGTAATCAAACTTGCTGTAATAAAAAATAAAAAATTAAATTAAAAACACGAACAAGAAGTAGTGAGACAAACTTGAGGGGCTTTCTCCTGGCACATTCCATTCTAAATTCCAATCTAGAACACGACTTCCATTGAGGCTCTGTTGCCCTAGTCACCAGATTTGGTAAGGGAGAACTGCTGCCACCTTGTGGCCGTTTCGCACAACAGCAGCTTTAATCCCAGCGCTGATGGTCAGTTGATATTCAAAATCATTGCAGGCCTGTAAATGACACCTGCCCTGAAAAAAAATCCTGGGGTCACATATCGACCAAAAAATTCAAAGGACGTCCATATTTCAAAACGACCGTTTCAAAAGGCATATTTTACGCACATTAGTGTTCTGCTTCTTTTTCTTTCTTTCCTTTTTTTGTTAAAAATACGGGAATGGAAAAAGGCATCCCTCAGAATGGGCAAAAATCGTTGCAAACGAATCAATGGACAAAGGTTTAATCTCCAATATATATAAACAGCTCATGCAGCTTAATATTAACAAAACAAACAACCCAATACAAAAAATGGGCAGAAGATCTAAAGAGATGTTTCTTCCAAGAAGACACAGAGATGGCCAAGACGCACATGAAAAGCTGCTCAACAGCACTAATTATTAGAGAAATGCAAATCAAAACTACAGTGAGGTATCACCTCACACCTGTTAGAATCGGCATCATCAGAAAATCTACAAACAACCAATTCTGGGGAGGGTGTGGACAAAAGGAGCCCTCTTCCACTATTGGTGGGAATGTAAATTGATACAGTCACTATGGAGAACGGTATGGAGTTTCCTTAAAAAAACTAGAAATAGAATTACCATCTGATCCAGCAATCCCACTTCTGGGCATATACCCAGAGAAAACCATAAATCAAAAAGGCACATTCACCACAATGTTCATGGCAGCACTATTTACAATAGCCAGGTAATGGAAGCAACGTAAATGCCCACAGACAGATGAATGGATAAAGATGTGGTACATATATAAAATGGAATATTACTCAGCCATAAGAAGGAATGAAACTGGGTCATTTGTAGAGACATCGATGGATCTAGAGACTGTCATACAGAATGAAGCAAGTCAGAAAGAGGAAAACAAATATTGTATATTAATGCATATATGTGGAACCTAAAAAATGGTACAGATGAACTGGTTTGCAGGGAAGAAACAGAGACACAGAGGTAGACAACAAACATATGGACACCAAGTGTGGGAAGCCTTGGGGTGGTGGTGGTGGGATGAGTTGGGAGATTGGGATTGACCTGTATACATGTATATGCATAAAATACATAACTAATAATAACCTGCTGTATAAAAAAATAAATCAAATTAAATTTCAAATTTTTAAAAAATAAAATTTAAAAATAAAACAGAAAAATGTTCTTCCCTTCACACAGATGTATTTATAGGAATGAATTATTTCCATGCTTATATCTATAAATACATAAAGGAGGAATACAATCTAACTTGAACCATAAAAGAAAAAAAAAAATCCTGAACCCACCAGTTATAGAGAGGAATACCCTATCAGGGCACTTGCTCCAGCGGTAAACAATTCTGAAATTGGTCAGAGGTGGGGAATCATCTCCCATACAACCAGCAACCCACCCCCCACGCCAGGAGCATCCTCATTGCAAAGCTGGGGGACCGTGCTGAGGCATCTGTGAGTAAACGTGAGCTGAGCCCCAGGCCAGCTGCTGCTGAACTGTTCCCACCCTTCCCAGGTAAAACACCTGAATATGTACAAGGGCTTGAAAGCCTAGAGGAAGGGCCGTGGAGCCACACCAGCGACAGCACGCAAGCCAACTTGGTGCCTGCAGGCCAGCCAGGGTGGTCCTGGCCCCGGGCGCTCTTCCGGAAGCTTTCCATTGCCCTGCCTGAGATACCCCTCCTGTCCCGGCCCCCACTGCTTTTTTCCTTCCTCACCTCTGTCCGGAGAGAAATTCCAGCGGAAGGTATGGGTGACACATCCTCTTCTTTACAGGTGGCAGCCTGGCAACCCCTGCAGAAAGGCCAGCAGAGCCCCACTCACACCGGGCCACCAATAAAGCTGTGGCCCCTCACTCCCTCCCACCAGCAGAGCCCCGAGACTGCTAACGGGGCAGAGAATGTGGAGTCAGGCACAGCTTCAGGGGCTATTGCTGCCTGGAGCGCTGTTTATATTGACCTCAAACAGGCACACCTAGGGAGGGCCGGCCGGCAGGTTAAGGCTGCCCAGGTCAGCTAATCCACATCCCTCAGGGAATCACATTGTTGAAAACGGACCTCGCTAAGGCAGAATAGAAGCCAAGGAAGAAAAGGACACAATGCCATTTGCAGCACCGTAGATGAGTCTAGAGGTAATCACGTGACTTGTAGTAAGTCAGAAAGTGAAAGACACATATCGTATCATATCACTTATAGGTGTTACCTAAGAATGGATACCAGGGCAGATATTTCCACGGAGAAGGGCCATCACAGATTCATCAAACAAACTTATGGTTCACCAATGGAAAGGTGTGAGGATTGGTTTCATTACGATATTGGGGTTAACAGACATATACAAACACAGGTGTCACATATAATCACCAAAGACCTACGGAATACCAAGAGAAGACTACTCAACCTTCTGTCATAACGTACATGGGAAAAGGATCCCAGGAAGAACAGACATCTGTATATGTGTAAAAGAACCACATCTTCCACACCTACAACAAGCCAAACATTGTAATCAAACTTGCTGTAATAAAAAATAAAAAAATTAAATTAAAAACACGAACTAGAAGTAGTGAGAGAAACTTGAGGGGCTTTCTCCTGGCACATTCCATTCTAAATTCCAATCTAGAACACGACTTCCATTGAGGCTCTGTTGCCCTAGTCACCAGATTTGGTAAGGGAGAACTGCTGCCACCTTGTGGCCGTTTCGCACAACAGCAGCTTTAATCCCAGCGCTGATGGTCAGTTGATATTCAAAATCATTGCAGGCCTGTAAATGACACCTGCCCTGAAAACAAATCCTGGGGTCACATATCGACCAAAAAATTCAAAGGACGTCCATATTTCAAAACGACCGTTTCAAAAGGCATATTTTACGCACATTAGTGTTCTGCTTCTTTTTCTTTCTTTCCTTTTTTTGTTAAAAATACGGGAATGGAAAAAGGCATCCCTCAGAATGGGCGAAAATCGTTGCAAACGAATCAATGGACAAAGGTTTAATCTCCAATATATATAAAGAGCTCATGCAGCTTAATATTAACAAAACAAACAACCCAATACAAAAAATGGGCAGAAGATCTAAAGAGATGTTTCTTCCAAGAAGACACAGAGATGGCCAAGACGCACATGAAAAGCTGCTCAACAGCACTAATTATTAGAGAAATGCTAATCAAAACTACAATGAGGTATCACCTCACACCTGTTAGAATCGGCATCATCAGAAAATCTACAAACAACCAATTCTGGGGAGGGTGTGGACAAAAGGAGCCCTCTTCCACTATTGGTGGGAATGTAAATTGATACAGTCACTATGGAGAACGGTATGGAGTTTCCTTAAAAAAACTAGAAATAGAATTACCATCTGATCCAGCAATCCCACTTCTGGGCATATACCCAGAGAAAACCATAAATCAAAAAGGCACATTCACCACAATGTTCATGGCAGCACTATTTACAATAGCCAGGTAATGGAAGCAACGTAAATGCCCACAGACAGATGAATGGATAAAGATGTGGTACATATATAAAATGGAATATTACTCAGCCATAAGAAGGAATGAAACGGGGTCATTTGTAGAGACATCGATGGATCTAGAGACTGTCATACAGAATGAAGTAAGTCAGAAAGAGGAAAACAAATATTGTATATTAATGCATATATGTGGAACCTAAAAAATGGTACAGATGAACTGGTTTGCAGGGAAGAAACAGAGACACAGAGGTAGACAACAAACATATGGACACCAAGTGTGGGAAGCCATGGGGTGGTGGTGGTGGGATGAGTTGGGAGATTGGGATTGACCTGTATACATGTATATGCATAAAATACATAACTAATAATAAACTGCTGTATAAAAAAATAAATCAAATTAAATTTCAAATTTTTAAAAAATAAAATTTAAAAATAAAACAGAAAAATGTTCTTGCCTTCACACAGATGTATTTATAGGAATGAATTATTTCCATGCTTATATCTATAAATACATAAAGGAGGAATACAATCTAACTTGAACCATAAAAGAAAAAAAAAAAACCTGAACCCACCAGTTATAGAGAGGAATACCCTATCAGGGCACTTGCTCCAGCGGTAAACAATTCTGAAATTGGTCAGAGGTGGGGAATCATCTCCCATACAACCAGCAACCCACCCCCCACGCCAGGAGCATCCTCATTGCAAAGCTGGGGGACCGTGCTGAGGCATCTGTGAGTAAACGTGAGCTGAGCCCCAGGCCAGCTGCTGCTGAACTGTTCCCACCCTTCCCAGGTAAAACACCTGAATATGTACAAGGGCTTGAAAGCCTAGAGGAAGGGCCGTGGAGACACACCAGCGACAGCACGCAGGCCAACATGGTGCCTGCAGGCAATCCAGGGTGGTCCTGGCCCCGGGCGCTCTTCCGGAAGCTTTCCATTGCCCTGCCTGAGATACCCCTCCTGTCCCAGCCCCCACTGCTTTTTACCTTCCTCACCTCTGTCCGGAGAGAAATTCCAGCGGAAGGTATGGGTGACACATCCTCTTCTTTACAGGTGGCAGCCTGGCAACCCCTGCAGAAAGGCCAGCAGAGCCCCACTCACACCGGGCCACCAACAAAGCTGTGGCCCCTCACTCCCTCCCACCAGCAGAGCCCCGAGACTGCTGACGGGGCAGAGAATATGGAGTCAGGCACAGCTTCAGGGGCTATTGCTGCCTGGAGCGCTGTTTATATTGACCTCAAACAGGCACACCTGGGGAGGGCCGGCCGGCAGGGTAAGGCTGCCCAGGACAGCTAATCCACAACCCTCAGGGAATCACATTGTTGAAAACGGACCTCGCTAAGGCAGAATAGAAACCAAGGAAGAAAAGGACACAATGCCATTTGCAGCACCGTAGATGAGTCTAGAGGTAATCACGTGACTTGTAGTAAGTCAGAAAGTGAAAGACACATATCATATCATATCACTTATAGGTGTTACCTAAGAATGGATACCAGGGCAGATATTTCCACGGAGAAGGGCCATCACAGATTCATCAAACAAACTTATGGTTCACCAATGGAAAGGTGTGAGGATTGGTTTCATTACGATATTGGGGTTAACAGACATATACAAACACAGGTGACACATATAATCACCAAAGACCTACGGAATACCAAGAGAAGACTACTCAACCTTCTGTCATAACGTACATGGGAAAAGGATCCCAGGAAGAACAGACATCTGTATATGTGTAAAACAACCACATCTTCCACACCTACAACAAGCCAAACATTGTAATCAAACTTGCTGTAATAAAAAATAAAAAATTAAATTAAAAACACGAACAAGAAGTAGTGAGACAAACTTGAGGGGCTTTCTCCTGGCACATTCCATTCTAAATTCCAATCTAGAACACGACTTCCATTGAGGCTCTGTTGCCCTAGTCACCAGATTTGGTAAGGGAGAACTGCTGCCACCTTGTGGCCGTTTCGCACAACAGCAGCTTTAATCCCAGCGCTGATGGTCAGTTGATATTCAAAATCATTGCAGGCCTGTAAATGACACCTGCCCTGAAAACAAATCCTGGGGTCACATATCGACCAAAAAATTCAAAGGACGTCCATATTTCAAAACGACCGTTTCAAAAGGCATATTTTACGCACATTAGTGTTCTGCTTCTTTTTCTTTCTTTCCTTTTTTTGTTAAAAATACGGGAATGGAAAAAGGCATCCCTCAGAATGGGCGAAAATCGTTGCAAACGAATCAATGGACAAAGGTTTAATCTCCAATATATATAAAGAGCTCATGCAGCTTAATATTAACAAAACAAACAACCCAATACAAAAAATGGGCAGAAGATCTAAAGAGATGTTTCTTCCAAGAAGACACAGAGATGGCCAAGACGCACATGAAAAGCTGCTCAACAGCACTAATTATTAGAGAAATGCAAATCAAAACTACAATGAGGTATCACCTCACACCTGTTAGAATCGGCATCATCAGAAAATCTACAAACAACCAATTCTGGGGAGGGTGTGGACAAAAGGAGCCCTCTTCCACTATTGGTGGGAATGTAAATTGATACAGTCACTATGGAGAACGGTATGGAGTTTCCTTAAAAAAACTAGAAATAGAATTACCATCTGATCCAGCAATCCCACTTCTGGGCATATACCCAGAGAAAACCATAAATCAAAAAGGCACATTCACCACAATGTTCATGGCAGCACTATTTACAATAGCCAGGTAATGGAAGCAACGTAAATGCCCACAGACAGATGAATGGATAAAGATGTGGTACATATATAAAATGGAATATTACTCAGCCATAAGAAGGAATGCAACTGGGTCATTTGTAGAGACATCGATGGATCTAGAGACTGTCATACAGAATGAAGTAAGTCAGAAAGAGGAAAACAAATATTGTATATTAATGCATATATGTGGAACCTAAACAATTGTACAGATGAACTGGTTTGCAGGGAAGAAACAGAGACACAGAGGTAGACAACAAACATATGGACACCAAGTGTGGGAAGCCATGGGGTGGTGGTGGTGGGATGAGTTGGGAGATTGGGATTGACCTGTATACATGTATATGCATAAAATACATAACTAATAATAACCTGCTGTATAAAAAAATAAATCAAATTAAATTTCAAATTTTTAAAAAATAAAATTTAAAAATAAAACAGAAAAATGTTCTTCCCTTCACACAGATGTATTTATAGGAATGAATTATTTCCATGCTTATATCTATAAATACAAAAAGAGGAATACAATCTAACTTGAACCATAAAAGAAAAAAAAAAAAACCTGAACCCTCCAGTTATAGAGAGGAATACCCTATCAGGGCACTTGCTCCAGCGGTAAACAATTCTGAAATTGGTCAGAGCTGGGGAATCATCTCCCATACAACCAGCAACCCACCCCCCACGCCAGGAGCATCCTCATTGCAAAGCTGGGGGACCGTGCCGAGGCATCTGTGAGTAAACGTGAGCTGAGCCCCAGGCCAGCTGCTGCTGAACTGTTCCCACCCTTCCCAGGTAAAACACCTGAATATGTACAAGGGCTTGAAAGCCTACAGGAAGGGCCGTGGAGCCACACCAGCAACAGCACGCAGGCCAACTTGCTGCCTGCAGGCCAGCCAGGGTGGTCCTGGCCCCGGGAGCTCTTCCGGAAGCTTTCCATTGCCCTGCCTGAGATACCCCTCCTGTCCCGGCCCCCACTGCTTTTTTCCTTCCTCACCTCTGTCCGGAGAGAAATTCCAGCGGAAGGTATGGGTGACACATCCTCTTCTTTACAGGTGGCAGCCTGGCAATCCCTGCAGAAAGGCCAGCAGAGCCCCACTCACACCGGGCCACCAACAAAGCTGTGGCCCCTCACTCCCTCCCACCAGCAGAGCCCCGAGACTGCTGACGGGGCAGAGAATATGGAGTCAGGCACAGCTTCAGGGGCTATTGCTGCCTGGAGCGCTGTTTATATTGACCTCAAACAGGCACACCTGGGGAGGGCCGGCCGGCAGGGTAAGGCTGCCCAGGTCAGCTAATCCACAACCCTCAGGGAATCACATTGTTGAAAACGGACCTCGCTAAGGCAGAATAGAAGCCAAGGAAGAAAAGGACACAATGCCATTTGCAGCACCGTAGATGAGTCTAGAGGTAATCACGTGACTTGTAGTAAGTCAGAAAGTGAAAGACACATATCGTATCATATCACTTATAGGTGTTACCTAAGAATGGATACCAGGGCAGATATTTCCACGGAGAAGGGCCATCACAGATTCATCAAACAAACTTATGTTTCACCAATGGAAAGGTGTGAGGATTGGTTTCATTACGATATTGGGGTTAACAGACATATACAAACACAGGTGACACATATAATCACCAAAGACCTACGGAATACCAAGAGAAGACTACTCAACCTTCTGTCATAACGTACATGGGAAAAGGATCCCAGGAAGAACAGACATCTGTATATGTGTAAAAGAACCCCATCGTCCACACCTACAACAAGCCAAACATTGTAATCAAACTTGCTGTAATAAAAAATAAAAAATTAAATTAAAAACACGAACAAGAAGTAGTGAGACAAACTTGAGGGGCTTTCTCCTGGCACATTCCATTCTAAATTCCAATCTAGAACACGACTTCCATTGAGGCTCTGTTGCCCTAGTCACCAGATTTGGTAAGGGAGAACTGCTGCCACCTTGTGGCCGTTTCGCACAACAGCAACTTTAATCCCAGCGCTGATGGTCAGTTGATATTCAAAATCATTGCAGGCCTGTAAATGACACCTGCCCTGAAAACAAATCCTGGGGTCACATATCGACCAAAAAATTCAAAGGACGTCCATATTTCAAAACGACCGTTTCAAAAGGCATATTTTACGCACATTAGTGTTCTGCTTCTTTTTCTTTCTTTCCTTTTTTTGTTAAAAATACGGGAATGGAAAAAGGCATCCCTCAGAATGGGCGAAAATCGTTGCAAACGAATCAATGGACAAAGGTTTAATCTCCAATATATATAAAGAGCTCATGCAGCTTAATATTAACAAAACAAACAACCCAATACAAAAAATGGGCAGAAGATCTAAAGAGATGTTTCTTCCAAGAAGACACAGAGATGGCCAAGACGCACATGAAAAGCTGCTCAACAGCACTAATTATTAGAGAAATGCAAATCAAAACTACAATGAGGTATCACCTCACACCTGTTAGAATCGGCATCATCAGAAAATCTACAAACAACCAATTCTGGGGAGGGTGTGGACAAAAGGAGCCCTCTTCCACTATTGGTGGGAATGTAAATTGATACAGTCACTATGGAGAACGGTATGGAGTTTCCTTAAAAAAACTAGAAATAGAATTACCATCTGATCCAGCAATCCCACTTCTGGGCATATACCCAGAGAAAACCATAAATCAAAAAGGCACATTCACCACAATGTTCATGGCAGCACTATTTACAATAGCCAGGTAATGGAAGCAATGTAAATGCCCACAGACAGATGAATGGATAAAGATGTGGTACATATATAAAATGGAATATTACTCAGCCATAAGAAGGAATGCAACTGGGTCATTTGTAGAGACATCGATGGATCTAGAGACTGTCATACAGAATGAAGTAAGTCAGAAAGAGGAAAACAAATATTGTATATTAATGCATATATGTGGAACCTAAACAATGGTACAGATGAACTGGTTTGCAGGGAAGAAACAGAGACACAGAGGTAGACAACAAACATATGGACACCAAGTGTGGGAAGCCATGGGGTGGTGGTGGTGGGATGAGTTGGGAGATTGGGATTGACCTGTATACATGTATATGCATAAAATACATAACTAATAATAACCTGCTGTATAAAAAAATAAATCAAATTAAATTTCAAATTTTTAAAAAATAAAATTTAAAAATAAAACAGAAAAATGTTCTTGCCTTCACACAGATGTATTTATAGGAATGAATTATTTCCATGCTTATATCTATAAATACATAAAGGAGGAATACAATCTAACTTGAACCATAAAAGAAAAAAAAAAAACCTGAACCCACCAGTTATAGAGAGGAATACCCTATCAGGGCACTTGCTCCAGCGGTAAACAATTCTGAAATTGGTCAGAGGTGGGGAATCATCTCCCATACAACCAGCAACCCACCCCCCACGCCAGGAGCATCCTCATTGCAAAGCTGGGGGACCGTGCTGAGGCATCTGTGAGTAAACGTGAGCTGAGCCCCAGGCCAGCTGCTGCTGAACTGTTCCCACCCTTCCCAGGTAAAACACCTGAATATGTACAAGGGCTTGAAAGCCTAGAGGAAGGGCCGTGGAGACACACCAGCGACAGCACGCAGGCCAACATGGTGCCTGCAGGCAATCCAGGGTGGTCCTGGCCCCGGGCGCTCTTCCGGAAGCTTTCCATTGCCCTGCCTGAGATACCCCTCCTGTCCCAGCCCCCACTGCTTTTTACCTTCCTCACCTCTGTCCGGAGAGAAATTCCAGCGGAAGGTATGGGTGACACATCCTCTTCTTTACAGGTGGCAGCCTGGCAACCCCTGCAGAAAGGCCAGCAGAGCCCCACTCACACCGGGCCACCAACAAAGCTGTGGCCCCTCACTCCCTCCCACCAGCAGAGCCCCGAGACTGCTGACGGGGCAGAGAATATGGAGTCAGGCACAGCTTCAGGGGCTATTGCTGCCTGGAGCGCTGTTTATATTGACCTCAAACAGGCACACCTGGGGAGGGCCGGCCGGCAGGGTAAGGCTGCCCAGGACAGCTAATCCACAACCCTCAGGGAATCACATTGTTGAAAACGGACCTCGCTAAGGCAGAATAGAAACCAAGGAAGAAAAGGACACAATGCCATTTGCAGCACCGTAGATGAGTCTAGAGGTAATCACGTGACTTGTAGTAAGTCAGAAAGTGAAAGACACATATCATATCATATCACTTATAGGTGTTACCTAAGAATGGATACCAGGGCAGATATTTCCACGGAGAAGGGCCATCACAGATTCATCAAACAAACTTATGGTTCACCAATGGAAAGGTGTGAGGATTGGTTTCATTACGATATTGGGGTTAACAGACATATACAAACACAGGTGACACATATAATCACCAAAGACCTACGGAATACCAAGAGAAGACTACTCAACCTTCTGTCATAACGTACATGGGAAAAGGATCCCAGGAAGAACAGACATCTGTATATGTGTAAAACAACCACATCTTCCACACCTACAACAAGCCAAACATTGTAATCAAACTTGCTGTAATAAAAAATAAAACATTAAATTAAAAACACGAACAAGAAGTAGTGAGACAAACTTGAGGGGCTTTCTCCTGGCACATTCCATTCTAAATTCCAATCTAGAACACGACTTCCATTGAGGCTCTGTTGCCCTAGTCACCAGATTTGGTAAGGGAGAACTGCTGCCACCTTGTGGCCGTTTCGCACAACAGCAGCTTTAATCCCAGCGCTGATGGTCAGTTGATATTCAAAATCATTGCAGGCCTGTAAATGACACCTGCCCTGAAAACAAATCCTGGGGTCACATATCGACCAAAAAATTCAAAGGACGTCCATATTTCAAAACGACCGTTTCAAAAGGCATATTTTACGCACATTAGTGTTCTGCTTCTTTTTCTTTCTTTCCTTTTTTTGTTAAAAATACGGGAATGGAAAAAGGCATCCCTCAGAATGGGCGAAAATCGTTGCAAACGAATCAATGGACAAAGGTTTAATCTCCAATATATATAAAGAGCTCATGCAGCTTAATATTAACAAAACAAACAACCCAATACAAAAAATGGGCAGAAGATCTAAAGAGATGTTTCTTCCAAGAAGACACAGAGATGGCCAAGACGCACATGAAAAGCTGCTCAACAGCACTAATTATTAGAGAAATGCAAATCAAAACTACAATGAGGTATCACCTCACACCTGTTAGAATCGGCATCATCAGAAAATCTACAAACAACCAATTCTGGGGAGGGTGTGGACAAAAGGAGCCCTCTTCCACTATTGGTGGGAATGTAAATTGATACAGTCACTATGGAGAACGGTATGGAGTTTCCTTAAAAAAACTAGAAATAGAATTACCATCTGATCCAGCAATCCCACTTCTGGGCATATACCCAGAGAAAACCATAAATCAAAAAGGCACATTCACCACAATGTTCATGGCAGCACTATTTACAATAGCCAGGTAATGGAAGCAACGTAAATGCCCACAGACAGATGAATGGATAAAGATGTGGTACATATATAAAATGGAATATTACTCAGCCATAAGAAGGAATGCAACTGGGTCATTTGTAGAGACATCGATGGATCTAGAGACTGTCATACAGAATGAAGTAAGTCAGAAAGAGGAAAACAAATATTGTATATTAATGCATATATGTGGAACCTAAACAATTGTACAGATGAACTGGTTTGCAGGGAAGAAACAGAGACACAGAGGTAGACAACAAACATATGGACACCAAGTGTGGGAAGCCATGGGGTGGTGGTGGTGGGATGAGTTGGGAGATTGGGATTGACCTGTATACATGTATATGCATAAAATACATAACTAATAATAACCTGCTGTATAAAAAAATAAATCAAATTAAATTTCAAATTTTTAAAAAATAAAATTTAAAAATAAAACAGAAAAATGTTCTTGCCTTCACACAGATGTATTTATAGGAATGAATTATTTCCATGCTTATATCTATAAATACATAAAGGAGGAATACAATCTAACTTGAACCATAAAAGAAAAAAAAAAAACCTGAACCCACCAGTTATAGAGAGGAATACCCTATCAGGGCACTTGCTCCAGCGGTAAACAATTCTGAAATTGGTCAGAGGTGGGGAATCATCTCCCATACAACCAGCAACCCACCCCCCACGCCAGGAGCATCCTCATTGCAAAGCTGGGGGACCGTGCTGAGGCATCTGTGAGTAAACGTGAGCTGAGCCCCAGGCCAGCTGCTGCTGAACTGTTCCCACCCTTCCCAGGTAAAACACCTGAATATGTACAAGGGCTTGAAAGCCTAGAGGAAGGGCCGTGGAGACACACCAGCGACAGCACGCAGGCCAACATGGTGCCTGCAGGCAATCCAGGGTGGTCCTGGCCCCGGGCGCTCTTCCGGAAGCTTTCCATTGCCCTGCCTGAGATACCCCTCCTGTCCCAGCCCCCACTGCTTTTTACCTTCCTCACCTCTGTCCGGAGAGAAATTCCAGCGGAAGGTATGGGTGACACATCCTCTTCTTTACAGGTGGCAGCCTGGCAACCCCTGCAGAAAGGCCAGCAGAGCCCCACTCACACCGGGCCACCAACAAAGCTGTGGCCCCTCACTCCCTCCCACCAGCAGAGCCCCGAGACTGCTGACGGGGCAGAGAATATGGAGTCAGGCACAGCTTCAGGGGCTATTGCTGCCTGGAGCGCTGTTTATATTGACCTCAAACAGGCACACCTGGGGAGGGCCGGCCGGCAGGGTAAGGCTGCCCAGGACAGCTAATCCACAACCCTCAGGGAATCACATTGTTGAAAACGGACCTCGCTAAGGCAGAATAGAAACCAAGGAAGAAAAGGACACAATGCCATTTGCAGCACCGTAGATGAGTCTAGAGGTAATCACGTGACTTGTAGTAAGTCAGAAAGTGAAAGACACATATCATATCATATCACTTATAGGTGTTACCTAAGAATGGATACCAGGGCAGATATTTCCACGGAGAAGGGCCATCACAGATTCATCAAACAAACTTATGGTTCACCAATGGAAAGGTGTGAGGATTGGTTTCATTACGATATTGGGGTTAACAGACATATACAAACACAGGTGACACATATAATCACCAAAGACCTACGGAATACCAAGAGAAGACTACTCAACCTTCTGTCATAACGTACATGGGAAAAGGATCCCAGGAAGAACAGACATCTGTATATGTGTAAAACAACCACATCTTCCACACCTACAACAAGCCAAACATTGTAATCAAACTTGCTGTAATAAAAAATAAAAAATTAAATTAAAAACACGAACAAGAAGTAGTGAGACAAACTTGAGGGGCTTTCTCCTGGCACATTCCATTCTAAATTCCAATCTAGAACACGACTTCCATTGAGGCTCTGTTGCCCTAGTCACCAGATTTGGTAAGGGAGAACTGCTGCCACCTTGTGGCCGTTTCGCACAACAGCAGCTTTAATCCCAGCGCTGATGGTCAGTTGATATTCAAAATCATTGCAGGCCTGTAAATGACACCTGCCCTGAAAACAAATCCTGGGGTCACATATCGACCAAAAAATTCAAAGGACGTCCATATTTCAAAACGACCGTTTCAAAAGGCATATTTTACGCACATTAGTGTTCTGCTTCTTTTTCTTTCTTTCCTTTTTTTGTTAAAAATACGGGAATGGAAAAAGGCATCCCTCAGAATGGGCGAAAATCGTTGCAAACGAATCAATGGACAAAGGTTTAATCTCCAATATATATAAAGAGCTCATGCAGCTTAATATTAACAAAACAAACAACCCAATACAAAAAATGGGCAGAAGATCTAAAGAGATGTTTCTTCCAAGAAGACACAGAGATGGCCAAGACGCACATGAAAAGCTGCTCAACAGCACTAATTATTAGAGAAATGCAAATCAAAACTACAATGAGGTATCACCTCACACCTGTTAGAATCGGCATCATCAGAAAATCTACAAACAACCAATTCTGGGGAGGGTGTGGACAAAAGGAGCCCTCTTCCACTATTGGTGGGAATGTAAATTGATACAGTCACTATGGAGAACGGTATGGAGTTTCCTTAAAAAAACTAGAAATAGAATTACCATCTGATCCAGCAATCCCACTTCTGGGCATATACCCAGAGAAAACCATAAATCAAAAAGGCACATTCACCACAATGTTCATGGCAGCACTATTTACAATAGCCAGGTAATGGAAGCAACGTAAATGCCCACAGACAGATGAATGGATAAAGATGTGGTACATATATAAAATGGAATATTACTCAGCCATAAGAAGGAATGCAACTGGGTCATTTGTAGAGACATCGATGGATCTAGAGACTGTCATACAGAATGAAGTAAGTCAGAAAGAGGAAAACAAATATTGTATATTAATGCATATATGTGGAACCTAAACAATGGTACAGATGAACTGGTTTGCAGGGAAGAAACAGAGACACAGAGGTAGACAACAAACATATGGACACCAAGTGTGGGAAGCCATGGGGTGGTGGTGGTGGGATGAGTTGGGAGATTGGGATTGACCTGTATACATGTATATGCATAAAATACATAACTAATAATAACCTGCTGTATAAAAAAATAAATCAAATTAAATTTCAAATTTTTAAAAAATAAAATTTAAAAATAAAACAGAAAAATGTTCTTCCCTTCACACAGATGTATTTATAGGAATGAATTATTTCCATGCTTATATCTATAAATACAAAAAGAGGAATACAATCTAACTTGAACCATAAAAGAAAAAAAAAAAAACCTGAACCCTCCAGTTATAGAGAGGAATACCCTATCAGGGCACTTGCTCCAGCGGTAAACAATTCTGAAATTGGTCAGAGCTGGGGAATCATCTCCCATACAACCAGCAACCCACCCCCCACGCCAGGAGCATCCTCATTGCAAAGCTGGGGGACCGTGCCGAGGCATCTGTGAGTAAACGTGAGCTGAGCCCCAGGCCAGCTGCTGCTGAACTGTTCCCACCCTTCCCAGGTAAAACACCTGAATATGTACAAGGGCTTGAAAGCCTACAGGAAGGGCCGTGGAGCCACACCAGCAACAGCACGCAGGCCAACTTGCTGCCTGCAGGCCAGCCAGGGTGGTCCTGGCCCCGGGAGCTCTTCCGGAAGCTTTCCATTGCCCTGCCTGAGATACCCCTCCTGTCCCGGCCCCCACTGCTTTTTTCCTTCCTCACCTCTGTCCGGAGAGAAATTCCAGCGGAAGGTATGGGTGACACATCCTCTTCTTTACAGGTGGCAGCCTGGCAATCCCTGCAGAAAGGCCAGCAGAGCCCCACTCACACCGGGCCACCAACAAAGCTGTGGCCCCTCACTCCCTCCCACCAGCAGAGCCCCGAGACTGCTGACGGGGCAGAGAATATGGAGTCAGGCACAGCTTCAGGGGCTATTGCTGCCTGGAGCGCTGTTTATATTGACCTCAAACAGGCACACCTGGGGAGGGCCGGCCGGCAGGGTAAGGCTGCCCAGGTCAGCTAATCCACAACCCTCAGGGAATCACATTGTTGAAAACGGACCTCGCTAAGGCAGAATAGAAGCCAAGGAAGAAAAGGACACAATGCCATTTGCAGCACCGTAGATGAGTCTAGAGGTAATCACGTGACTTGTAGTAAGTCAGAAAGTGAAAGACACATATCGTATCATATCACTTATAGGTGTTACCTAAGAATGGATACCAGGGCAGATATTTCCACGGAGAAGGGCCATCACAGATTCATCAAACAAACTTATGTTTCACCAATGGAAAGGTGTGAGGATTGGTTTCATTACGATATTGGGGTTAACAGACATATACAAACACAGGTGACACATATAATCACCAAAGACCTACGGAATACCAAGAGAAGACTACTCAACCTTCTGTCATAACGTACATGGGAAAAGGATCCCAGGAAGAACAGACATCTGTATATGTGTAAAAGAACCCCATCGTCCACACCTACAACAAGCCAAACATTGTAATCAAACTTGCTGTAATAAAAAATAAAAAATTAAATTAAAAACACGAACAAGAAGTAGTGAGACAAACTTGAGGGGCTTTCTCCTGGCACATTCCATTCTAAATTCCAATCTAGAACACGACTTCCATTGAGGCTCTGTTGCCCTAGTCACCAGATTTGGTAAGGGAGAACTGCTGCCACCTTGTGGCCGTTTCGCACAACAGCAACTTTAATCCCAGCGCTGATGGTCAGTTGATATTCAAAATCATTGCAGGCCTGTAAATGACACCTGCCCTGAAAACAAATCCTGGGGTCACATATCGACCAAAAAATTCAAAGGACGTCCATATTTCAAAACGACCGTTTCAAAAGGCATATTTTACGCACATTAGTGTTCTGCTTCTTTTTCTTTCTTTCCTTTTTTTGTTAAAAATACGGGAATGGAAAAAGGCATCCCTCAGAATGGGCGAAAATCGTTGCAAACGAATCAATGGACAAAGGTTTAATCTCCAATATATATAAAGAGCTCATGCAGCTTAATATTAACAAAACAAACAACCCAATACAAAAAATGGGCAGAAGATCTAAAGAGATGTTTCTTCCAAGAAGACACAGAGATGGCCAAGACGCACATGAAAAGCTGCTCAACAGCACTAATTATTAGAGAAATGCAAATCAAAACTACAATGAGGTATCACCTCACACCTGTTAGAATCGGCATCATCAGAAAATCTACAAACAACCAATTCTGGGGAGGGTGTGGACAAAAGGAGCCCTCTTCCACTATTGGTGGGAATGTAAATTGATACAGTCACTATGGAGAACGGTATGGAGTTTCCTTAAAAAAACTAGAAATAGAATTACCATCTGATCCAGCAATCCCACTTCTGGGCATATACCCAGAGAAAACCATAAATCAAAAAGGCACATTCACCACAATGTTCATGGCAGCACTATTTACAATAGCCAGGTAATGGAAGCAATGTAAATGCCCACAGACAGATGAATGGATAAAGATGTGGTACATATATAAAATGGAATATTACTCAGCCATAAGAAGGAATGCAACTGGGTCATTTGTAGAGACATCGATGGATCTAGAGACTGTCATACAGAATGAAGTAAGTCAGAAAGAGGAAAACAAATATTGTATATTAATGCATATATGTGGAACCTAAACAATGGTACAGATGAACTGGTTTGCAGGGAAGAAACAGAGACACAGAGGTAGACAACAAACATATGGACACCAAGTGTGGGAAGCCATGGGGTGGTGGTGGTGGGATGAGTTGGGAGATTGGGATTGACCTGTATACATGTATATGCATAAAATACATAACTAATAATAACCTGCTGTATAAAAAAATAAATCAAATTAAATTTCAAATTTTTAAAAAATAAAATTTAAAAATAAAACAGAAAAATGTTCTTGCCTTCACACAGATGTATTTATAGGAATGAATTATTTCCATGCTTATATCTATAAATACATAAAGGAGGAATACAATCTAACTTGAACCATAAAAGAAAAAAAAAAAACCTGAACCCACCAGTTATAGAGAGGAATACCCTATCAGGGCACTTGCTCCAGCGGTAAACAATTCTGAAATTGGTCAGAGGTGGGGAATCATCTCCCATACAACCAGCAACCCACCCCCCACGCCAGGAGCATCCTCATTGCAAAGCTGGGGGACCGTGCTGAGGCATCTGTGAGTAAACGTGAGCTGAGCCCCAGGCCAGCTGCTGCTGAACTGTTCCCACCCTTCCCAGGTAAAACACCTGAATATGTACAAGGGCTTGAAAGCCTAGAGGAAGGGCCGTGGAGACACACCAGCGACAGCACGCAGGCCAACATGGTGCCTGCAGGCAATCCAGGGTGGTCCTGGCCCCGGGCGCTCTTCCGGAAGCTTTCCATTGCCCTGCCTGAGATACCCCTCCTGTCCCAGCCCCCACTGCTTTTTACCTTCCTCACCTCTGTCCGGAGAGAAATTCCAGCGGAAGGTATGGGTGACACATCCTCTTCTTTACAGGTGGCAGCCTGGCAACCCCTGCAGAAAGGCCAGCAGAGCCCCACTCACACCGGGCCACCAACAAAGCTGTGGCCCCTCACTCCCTCCCACCAGCAGAGCCCCGAGACTGCTGACGGGGCAGAGAATATGGAGTCAGGCACAGCTTCAGGGGCTATTGCTGCCTGGAGCGCTGTTTATATTGACCTCAAACAGGCACACCTGGGGAGGGCCGGCCGGCAGGGTAAGGCTGCCCAGGACAGCTAATCCACAACCCTCAGGGAATCACATTGTTGAAAACGGACCTCGCTAAGGCAGAATAGAAACCAAGGAAGAAAAGGACACAATGCCATTTGCAGCACCGTAGATGAGTCTAGAGGTAATCACGTGACTTGTAGTAAGTCAGAAAGTGAAAGACACATATCATATCATATCACTTATAGGTGTTACCTAAGAATGGATACCAGGGCAGATATTTCCACGGAGAAGGGCCATCACAGATTCATCAAACAAACTTATGGTTCACCAATGGAAAGGTGTGAGGATTGGTTTCATTACGATATTGGGGTTAACAGACATATACAAACACAGGTGACACATATAATCACCAAAGACCTACGGAATACCAAGAGAAGACTACTCAACCTTCTGTCATAACGTACATGGGAAAAGGATCCCAGGAAGAACAGACATCTGTATATGTGTAAAACAACCACATCTTCCACACCTACAACAAGCCAAACATTGTAATCAAACTTGCTGTAATAAAAAATAAAACATTAAATTAAAAACACGAACAAGAAGTAGTGAGACAAACTTGAGGGGCTTTCTCCTGGCACATTCCATTCTAAATTCCAATCTAGAACACGACTTCCATTGAGGCTCTGTTGCCCTAGTCACCAGATTTGGTAAGGGAGAACTGCTGCCACCTTGTGGCCGTTTCGCACAACAGCAGCTTTAATCCCAGCGCTGATGGTCAGTTGATATTCAAAATCATTGCAGGCCTGTAAATGACACCTGCCCTGAAAACAAATCCTGGGGTCACATATCGACCAAAAAATTCAAAGGACGTCCATATTTCAAAACGACCGTTTCAAAAGGCATATTTTACGCACATTAGTGTTCTGCTTCTTTTTCTTTCTTTCCTTTTTTTGTTAAAAATACGGGAATGGAAAAAGGCATCCCTCAGAATGGGCGAAAATCGTTGCAAACGAATCAATGGACAAAGGTTTAATCTCCAATATATATAAAGAGCTCATGCAGCTTAATATTAACAAAACAAACAACCCAATACAAAAAATGGGCAGAAGATCTAAAGAGATGTTTCTTCCAAGAAGACACAGAGATGGCCAAGACGCACATGAAAAGCTGCTCAACAGCACTAATTATTAGAGAAATGCAAATCAAAACTACAATGAGGTATCACCTCACACCTGTTAGAATCGGCATCATCAGAAAATCTACAAACAACCAATTCTGGGGAGGGTGTGGACAAAAGGAGCCCTCTTCCACTATTGGTGGGAATGTAAATTGATACAGTCACTATGGAGAACGGTATGGAGTTTCCTTAAAAAAACTAGAAATAGAATTACCATCTGATCCAGCAATCCCACTTCTGGGCATATACCCAGAGAAAACCATAAATCAAAAAGGCACATTCACCACAATGTTCATGGCAGCACTATTTACAATAGCCAGGTAATGGAAGCAACGTAAATGCCCACAGACAGATGAATGGATAAAGATGTGGTACATATATAAAATGGAATATTACTCAGCCATAAGAAGGAATGCAACTGGGTCATTTGTAGAGACATCGATGGATCTAGAGACTGTCATACAGAATGAAGTAAGTCAGAAAGAGGAAAACAAATATTGTATATTAATGCATATATGTGGAACCTAAACAATTGTACAGATGAACTGGTTTGCAGGGAAGAAACAGAGACACAGAGGTAGACAACAAACATATGGACACCAAGTGTGGGAAGCCATGGGGTGGTGGTGGTGGGATGAGTTGGGAGATTGGGATTGACCTGTATACATGTATATGCATAAAATACATAACTAATAATAACCTGCTGTATAAAAAAATAAATCAAATTAAATTTCAAATTTTTAAAAAATAAAATTTAAAAATAAAACAGAAAAATGTTCTTCCCTTCACACAGATGTATTTATAGGAATGAATTATTTCCATGCTTATATCTATAAATACAAAAAGAGGAATACAATCTAACTTGAACCATAAAAGAAAAAAAAAAAAACCTGAACCCTCCAGTTATAGAGAGGAATACCCTATCAGGGCACTTGCTCCAGCGGTAAACAATTCTGAAATTGGTCAGAGCTGGGGAATCATCTCCCATACAACCAGCAACCCACCCCCCACGCCAGGAGCATCCTCATTGCAAAGCTGGGGGACCGTGCCGAGGCATCTGTGAGTAAACGTGAGCTGAGCCCCAGGCCAGCTGCTGCTGAACTGTTCCCACCCTTCCCAGGTAAAACACCTGAATATGTACAAGGGCTTGAAAGCCTACAGGAAGGGCCGTGGAGCCACACCAGCAACAGCACGCAGGCCAACTTGCTGCCTGCAGGCCAGCCAGGGTGGTCCTGGCCCCGGGAGCTCTTCCGGAAGCTTTCCATTGCCCTGCCTGAGATACCCCTCCTGTCCCGGCCCCCACTGCTTTTTTCCTTCCTCACCTCTGTCCGGAGAGAAATTCCAGCGGAAGGTATGGGTGACACATCCTCTTCTTTACAGGTGGCAGCCTGGCAATCCCTGCAGAAAGGCCAGCAGAGCCCCACTCACACCGGGCCACCAACAAAGCTGTGGCCCCTCACTCCCTCCCACCAGCAGAGCCCCGAGACTGCTGACGGGGCAGAGAATATGGAGTCAGGCACAGCTTCAGGGGCTATTGCTGCCTGGAGCGCTGTTTATATTGACCTCAAACAGGCACACCTGGGGAGGGCCGGCCGGCAGGGTAAGGCTGCCCAGGTCAGCTAATCCACAACCCTCAGGGAATCACATTGTTGAAAACGGACCTCGCTAAGGCAGAATAGAAGCCAAGGAAGAAAAGGACACAATGCCATTTGCAGCACCGTAGATGAGTCTAGAGGTAATCACGTGACTTGTAGTAAGTCAGAAAGTGAAAGACACATATCGTATCATATCACTTATAGGTGTTACCTAAGAATGGATACCAGGGCAGATATTTCCACGGAGAAGGGCCATCACAGATTCATCAAACAAACTTATGTTTCACCAATGGAAAGGTGTGAGGATTGGTTTCATTACGATATTGGGGTTAACAGACATATACAAACACAGGTGACACATATAATCACCAAAGACCTACGGAATACCAAGAGAAGACTACTCAACCTTCTGTCATAACGTACATGGGAAAAGGATCCCAGGAAGAACAGACATCTGTATATGTGTAAAAGAACCCCATCTTCCACACCTACAACAAGCCAAACATTGTAATCAAACTTGCTGTAATAAAAAATAAAAAATTAAATTAAAAACACGAACAAGAAGTAGTGAGACAAACTTGAGGGGCTTTCTCCTGGCACATTCCATTCTAAATTCCAATCTAGAACACGACTTCCATTGAGGCTCTGTTGCCCTAGTCACCAGATTTGGTAAGGGAGAACTGCTGCCACCTTGTGGCCGTTTCGCACAACAGCAACTTTAATCCCAGCGCTGATGGTCAGTTGATATTCAAAATCATTGCAGGCCTGTAAATGACACCTGCCCTGAAAACAAATCCTGGGGTCACATATCGACCAAAAAATTCAAAGGACGTCCATATTTCAAAACGACCGTTTCAAAAGGCATATTTTACGCACATTAGTGTTCTGCTTCTTTTTCTTTCTTTCCTTTTTTTGTTAAAAATACGGGAATGGAAAAAGGCATCCCTCAGAATGGGCGAAAATCGTTGCAAACGAATCAATGGACAAAGGTTTAATCTCCAATATATATAAAGAGCTCATGCAGCTTAATATTAACAAAACAAACAACCCAATACAAAAAATGGGCAGAAGATCTAAAGAGATGTTTCTTCCAAGAAGACACAGAGATGGCCAAGACGCACATGAAAAGCTGCTCAACAGCACTAATTATTAGAGAAATGCAAATCAAAACTACAATGAGGTATCACCTCACACCTGTTAGAATCGGCATCATCAGAAAATCTACAAACAACCAATTCTGGGGAGGGTGTGGACAAAAGGAGCCCTCTTCCACTATTGGTGGGAATGTAAATTGATACAGTCACTATGGAGAACGGTATGGAGTTTCCTTAAAAAAACTAGAAATAGAATTACCATCTGATCCAGCAATCCCACTTCTGGGCATATACCCAGAGAAAACCATAAATCAAAAAGGCACATTCACCACAATGTTCATGGCAGCACTATTTACAATAGCCAGGTAATGGAAGCAATGTAAATGCCCACAGACAGATGAATGGATAAAGATGTGGTACATATATAAAATGGAATATTACTCAGCCATAAGAAGGAATGCAACTGGGTCATTTGTAGAGACATCGATGGATCTAGAGACTGTCATACAGAATGAAGTAAGTCAGAAAGAGGAAAACAAATATTGTATATTAATGCATATATGTGGAACCTAAACAATGGTACAGATGAACTGGTTTGCAGGGAAGAAACAGAGACACAGAGGTAGAGAACAAACATATGGACACCAAGTGTGGGAAGCCATGGGGTGGTGGTGGTGGGATGAGTTGGGAGATTGGGATTGACCTGTATACATGTATATGCATGAAATACATAACTAATAATAACCTGCTGTATAAAAAAATAAATCAAATTAAATTTCAAATTTTTAAAAAATAAAATTTAAAAATAAAACAGAAAAATGTTCTTGCCTTCACACAGATGTATTTATAGGAATGAATTATTTCCATGCTTATATCTATAAATACATAAAGGAGGAATACAATCTAACTTGAACCATAAAAGAAAAAAAAAAACCTGAACCCACCAGTTATACAGAGGAAAACCCTATCAGGGCACTTGCTCCAGCGGTAAACAATTCTGAAATTAGTCAGAGGTGGGGAATCATCTCCCATACAACCAGCAACCCACCCCCCACGCCAGGAGCATCCTCATTGCAAAGCTGGGGGACCGTGCTGAGGCATCTGTGAGTAAACGTGAGCTGAGCCCCAGGCCAGCTGCTGCTGAACTGTTCCCACCCTTCCCAGGTAAAACACCTGAATATGTACAAGGGCTTGAAAGCCTAGAGGAAGGGCCGTGGAGCCACACCAGCGACAGCACGCAAGCCAACTTGTTGCCTGCAGGCCAGCCAGGGTGGTCCTGGCCCCGGGAGCTCTTCCGGAAGCTTTCCATTGCCCTGCCTGAGATACCCCTCCTGTCCCGGCCCCCACTGCTTTTTTCCTTCCTCACCTCTGTCCGGAGAGAAATTCCAGCGGAAGGTATGGGTGACACATCCTCTTCTTTACAGGTGGCAGCCTGGCAACCCCTGCAGAAAGGGCAGCAGAGCCCCACTCACACCGGGCCACCAACAAAGCTGTGGCCCCTCACTCCCTCCCACCAGCAGAGCCCCGAGACTGCTGACGGGGCAGAGAATATGGAGTCAGGCACAGCTTCAGGGGCTATTGCTGCCTGGAGCGCTGTTTATATTGACCTCAAACAGGCACACCTGGGGAGGGCCGGCCGGCAGGGTAAGGCTGCCCAGGTCAGCTAATCCACAACCCTCAGGGAATCACATTGTTGAAAACGGACCTCGCTAAGGCAGAATAGAAGCCAAGGAAGAAAAGGACACAATGCCATTTGCAGCACCGTAGATGAGTCTAGAGGTAATCACGTGACTTGTAGTAAGTCAGAAAGTGAAAGACACATATCATATCATATCACTTATATGTGTTACCTAAGAATGGATACCAGGGCAGATATTTCCACGGAGAAGGGCCATCACAGATTCATCAAACAAACTTATGGTTCACCAATGGAAAGGTGTGAGGATTGGTTTCATTACGATATTGGGGTTAACAGACATATACAAACACAGGTGACACATATAATCACCAAAGACCTACGGAATACCAAGAGAAGACTTCTCAACCTTCTGTCATAACGTACATGGGAAAAGGATCCCAGGAAGAACAGACATCTGTATATGTGTAAAAGAACCCCATCTTCCACACCTACAACAAGCCAAACATTGTAATCAAACTTGCTGTAATAAAAAATAAAAAATTAAATTAAAAACACGAACAAGAAGTAGTGAGACAAACTTGAGGGGCTTTCTCCTGGCACATTCCATTCTAAATTCCAATCTAGAACATGACTTCCATTGAGGCTCTGTTGCCCTAGTCACCAGATTTGGTAAGGGAGAACTGCTGCCACCTTGTGGCCGTTTCGCACAACAGCAGCTTTAATCCCAGCGCTGATGGTCAGTTGATATTCAAAATCATTGCAGGCCTGTAAATGACACCTGCCCTGAAAACAAATCCTGGGGTCACATATCGACCAAAAAATTCAAAGGACGTCCATATTTCAAAACGACCGTTTCAAAAGGCATATTTTACGCACATTAGTGTTCTGCTTCTTTTTCTTTCTTTCCTTTTTTTGTTAAAAATACGGGAATGGAAAAAGGCATCCCTCAGAATGGGCGAAAATCGTTGCAAACGAATCAATGGACAAAGGTTTAATCTCCAATATATATAAACAGCTCATGCAGCTTAATATTAACAAAACAAACAACCCAATACAAAAAATGGGCAGAAGATCTAAAGAGATGTTTCTTCCAAGAAGACACAGAGATGGCCAAGACGCACATGAAAAGCTGCTCAACAGCACTAATTATTAGAGAAATGCAAATCAAAACTACAATGAGGTATCACCTCACACCTGTTAGAATCGGCATCATCAGAAAATCTACAAACAACCAATTCTGGGGAGGGTGTGGACAAAAGGAGCCCTCTTCCACTATTGGTGGGAATGTAAATTGATACAGTCACTATGGAGAACGGTATGGAGTTTCCTTAAAAAAACTAGAAATAGAATTACCATCTGATCCAGCAATCCCACTTCTGGGCATATACCCAGAGAAAACCATAAATCAAAAAGGCACATTCACCACAATGTTCATGGCAGCACTATTTACAATAGCCAGGTAATGGAAGCAACGTAAATGCCCACAGACAGATGAATGGATAAAGATGTGGTACATATATAAAATGGAATATTACTCAGCCATAAGGAGGAATGAAACCTGGTCATTTGTAGAGACATCGATGGATCTAGAGACTGTCATACAGAATGAAGTAAGTCAGAAAGAGGAAAACAAATATTGTATATTAATGCATATATGTGGAACCTAAAAAATGGTACAGATGAACTGGTTTGCAGGGAAGAAACAGAGACACAGAGGTAGAGAACAAACATATGGACACCAAGTGTGGGAAGCCATGGGGTGGTGGTGGTGGGATGAGTTGGGAGATTGGGATTGACCTGTATACATGTATATGCATAAAATACATAACTAATAATAACCTGCTGTATAAAAAAATAAATCAAATTAAATTTCAAATTTTTAAAAAATAAAATTTAAAAATAAAACAGAAAAGTGTGCTTCCCTTCACACAGATGTATTTATAGGAATGAATTATTTCCATGCTTATATCTATAAATACATAAAGGAGGAATACAATCTAACTTGAACCATAAAAGAAAAAAAAAAAAAACCTGAACCCACCAGTTATAGAGGAATACCCTATCAGGGCACTTGCTCCAGCGGTAAACAATTCTGAAATTGGTCAGAGGTGGGGAATCATCTCCCATACAACCAGCATCCCACCCCCACGCCAGGAGCATCCTCATTGCAAAGCTGGGGGACCGTGCCGAGGCATCTGTGAGTAAACGTGAGCTGAGCCCCAGGCCAGCTGCTGCTGAACTGTTCCCACCCTTCCCAGGTAAAACACCTGAATATGTACAAGGGCTTGACAGCCTAGAGGAAGGGCCGTGGAGCCACACCAGCGACAGCACGCAGGCCAACTTGGTGCCTGCAGGCCAGCCAGGGTGGTCCTGGCCCCGGGCACTCTTCCGGAAACTTTCCATTGTCCTGCCTGAGATACCCCTCCTGTCCCGGCCCCCACTGCTTTTTTCCTTCCTCACCTCTGTCCGGAGAGAAATTCCAGCGGAAGGTATGGGTGACACATCCTCTTCTTTACAGGTGGCAGCCTGGCAACCCCTGCAGAAAGGGCAGCAGAGCCCCACTCACACCGGGCCACCAACAAAGCTGTGGCCCCTCACTCCCTCCCACCAGCAGAGCCCCGAGACTGCTGACGGGGCAGAGAATATGGAGTCAGGCACAGCTTCAGGGGCTATTGCTGCCTGGAGCGCTGTTTATATTGACCTCAAACAGGCACACCTGGGGAGGGCCGGCCGGCAGGGTAAGGCTGCCCAGGTCAGCTAATCCACAACCCTCAGGGAATCACATTGTTGAAAACGGACCTCGCTAAGGCAGAATAGAAGCCAAGGAAGAAAAGGACACAATGCCATTTGCAGCACCGTAGATGAGTCTAGAGGTAATCACGTGACTTGTAGTAAGTCAGAAAGTGAAAGACACATATCGTATCATATCACTTATAGGTGTTACCTAAGAATGGATACCAGGGCAGATATTTCCACGGAGAAGGGCCATCACAGATTCATCAAACAAACTTATGGTTCACCAATGGAAAGGTGTGAGGATTGGTTTCATTACGATATTGGGGTTAACAGACATATACAAACACAGGTGACACATATAATCACCAAAGACCTACGGAATACCAAGAGAAGACTACTCAACCTTCTGTCATAACGTACATGGGAAAAGGATCCCAGGAAGAACAGACATCTGTATATGTGTAAAAGAACCCCATCTTCCACACCTACAACAAGCCAAACATTGTAATCAAACTTGCTGTAATAAAAAATAAAAAATTAAATTAAAAACACGAACAAGAAGTAGTGAGACAAACTTGAGGGGCTTTCTCCTGGCACATTCCATTCTAAATTCCAATCTAGAACACGACTTCCATTGAGGCTCTGTTGCCCTAGTCACCAGATTTGGTAAGGGAGAACTGCTGCCACCTTGTGGCCGTTTCGCACAACAGCAGCTTTAATCCCAGCGCTGATGGTCAGTTGATATTCAAAATCATTGCAGGCCTGTAAATGACACCTGCCCTGAAAACAAATCCTGGGGTCACATATCGACCAAAAAATTCAAAGGACGTCCATATTTCAAAACGACCGTTTCAAAAGGCATATTTTACGCACATTAGTGTTCTGCTTCTTTTTCTTTCTTTCCTTTTTTTGTTAAAAATACGGGAATGGAAAAAGGCATCCCTCAGAATGGGCGAAAATCGTTGCAAACGAATCAATGGACAAAGGTTTAATCTCCAATATATATAAAGAGCTCATGCAGCTTAATATTAACAAAACAAACAACCCAATACAAAAAATGGGCAGAAGATCTAAAGAGATGTTTCTTCCAAGAAGACACAGAGATGGCCAAGACGCACATGAAAAGCTGCTCAACAGCACTAATTATTAGAGAAATGCAAATCAAAACTACAATGAGGTATCACCTCACACCTGTTAGAATCGGCATCATCAGAAAATCTACAAACAACCAATTCTGGGGAGGGTGTGGACAAAAGGAGCCCTCTTCCACTATTGGTGGGAATGTAAATTGATACAGTCACTATGGAGAACGGTATGGAGTTGCCTTAAAAAAACTAGAAATAGAATTACCATCTGATCCAGCAATCCCACTTCTGGGCATATACCCAGAGAAAACCATAAATCAAAAAGGCACATTCACCACAATGTTCATGGCAGCACTATTTACAATAGCCAGGTAATGGAAGCAACGTAAATGCCCACAGACAGATGAATGGATAAAGATGTGGTACATATATAAAATGGAATATTACTCAGCCATAAGGAGGAATGAAACCTGGTCATTTTAGAGACATCGATGGATCTAGAGACTGTCATACAGAATGAAGTAAGTCAGAAAGAGGAAAACAAATATTGTATATTAATGCATATATGTGGAACCTAACAAATGGTACAGATGAACTGGTTTGCAGGGAAGAAACAGAGACACAGAGGTAGAGAACAAACATATGGACACCAAGTGTGGGAAGCCATGGGGTGGTGGTGGTGGGATGAGTTGGGAGATTGGGATTGACCTGTATACATGTATATGCATAAAATACATAACTAATAATAACCTGCTGTATAAAAAAATAAATCAAATTAAATTTCAAATTTTTAAAAAATAAAATTTAAAAATAAAACAGAAAAGTGTTCTTCCCTTCACACAGATGTATTTATAGGAATGAATTATTTCCATGCTTATATCTATAAATACATAAAGGAGGAATACAATCTAACTTGAACCATAAAAGAAAAAAAAAAAAACCTGAACCCACCAGTTATAGAGGAATACCCTATCAGGGCACTTGCTCCAGCGGTAAACAATTCTGAAATTGGTCAGAGGTGGGGAATCATCTCCCATACAACCAGCAACCCACCCCCCACGCCAGGGGCATCCTCATTGCAAAGCTGCGGGACCGTGCCGAGGCATCTGTGAGTAAACGTGAGCTGAGCCCCAGGCCAGCTGCTGCTGAACTGTTCCCACCCTTCCCAGGTAAAACACCTGAATATGTACAAGGGCTTGACAGCCTAGAGGAAGGGCCGTGGAGCCACACCAGCGACAGCACGCAGGCCAACTTGGTGCCTGCAGGCCAGCCAGGGTGGTCCTGGCCCCGGGCACTCTTCCGGAAACTTTCCATTGTCCTGCCTGAGATACCCCTCCTGTCCCGGCCCCCACTGCTTTTTTCCTTCCTCACCTCTGTCCGGAGAGAAATTCCAGCGGAAGGTATGGGTGACACATCCTCTTCTTTACAGGTGGCAGCCTGGCAACCCCTGCAGAAAGGGCAGCAGAGCCCCACTCACACCGGGCCACCAACAAAGCTGTGGCCCCTCACTCCCTCCCACCAGCAGAGCCCCGAGACTGCTGACGGGGCAGAGAATATGGAGTCAGGCACAGCTTCAGGGGCTATTGCTGCCTGGAGCGCTGTTTATATTGACCTCAAACAGGCACACCTGGGGAGGGCCGGCCGGCAGGGTAAGGCTGCCCAGGTCAGCTAATCCACAACCCTCAGGGAATCACATTGTTGAAAACGGACCTCGCTAAGGCAGAATAGAAGCCAAGGAAGAAAAGGACACAATGCCATTTGCAGCACCGTAGATGAGTCTAGAGGTAATCACGTGACTTGTAGTAAGTCAGAAAGTGAAAGACACATATCGTATCATATCACTTATAGGTGTTACCTAAGAATGGATACCAGGGCAGATATTTCCACGGAGAAGGGCCATCACAGATTCATCAAACAAACTTATGGTTCACCAACGGAAAGGTGTGAGGATTGGTTTCATTACGATATTGGGGTTAACAGACATATACAAACACAGGTGACACATATAATCACCAAAGACCTACGGAATACCAAGAGAAGACTACTCAACCTTCTGTCATAACGTACATGAGAAAAGGATCCCAGGAAGAACAGACATCTGTATATGTGTAAAAGAACCCCATCTTCCACACCTACAACAAGCCAAACATTGTAATCAAACTTGCTGTAATAAAAAATAAAACATTAAATTAAAAACACGAACAAGAAGTAGTGAGACAAACTTGAGGGGCTTTCTCCTGGCACATTCCATTCTAAATTCCAATCTAGAACACGACTTCCATTGAGGCTCTGTTGCCCTAGTCACCAGATTTGGTAAGGGAGAACTGCTGCCACCTTGTGGCCGTTTCGCACAACAGCAGCTTTAATCCCAGCGCTGATGGTCAGTTGATATTCAAAATCATTGCAGGCCTGTAAATGACACCTGCCCTGAAAACAAATCCTGGGGTCACATATCGACCAAAAAATTCAAAGGACGTCCATATTTCAAAACGACCGTTTCAAAAGGCATATTTTACGCACATTAGTGTTCTGCTGCTTTTCCTTTCTTTCCTTTTTTTGTTAAAAATACGGGAATGGAAAAAGGCATCCCTCAGAATGGGCGAAAATCGTTGCAAACGAATCAATGGACAAAGGTTTAATCTCCAATATATATAAACAGCTCATGCAGCTTAATATTAACAAAACAAACAACCCAATACGAAAAATGGGCAGAAGATCTAAAGAGATGTTTCTTCCAAGAAGACACAGAGATGGCCAAGACGCACATGAAAAGCTGCTCAACAGCACTAATTATTAGAGAAATGCAAATCAAAACTACAATGAGGTATCACCTCACACCTGTTAGAATCGGCATCATCAGAAAATCTACAAACAACCAATTCTGGGGAGGGTGTGGACAAAAGGAGCCCTCTTCCACTATTGGTGGGAATGTAAATTGATACAGTCACTATGGAGAACGGTATGGAGTTTCCTTAAAAAAACTAGAAATAGAATTACCATCTGATCCAGCAATCCCACTTCTGGGCATATACCCAGAGAAAACCATAAATCAAAAAGGCACATTCACCACAATGTTCATGGCAGCACTATTTACTATAGCCAGGTAATGGAAGCAATGTAAATGCCCACAGACAGATGAATGGATAAAGATGTGGTACATATATAAAATGGAATATTACTCAGCCATAAGAAGGAATGCAACTGGGTCATTTGTAGAGACATCGATGGATCTAGAGACTGTCATACAGAATGAAGTAAGTCAGAAAGAGGAAAACAAATATTGTATATTAATGCATATATGTGGAACCTAAAAAATGGTACAGATGAACTGGTTTGCAGGGAAGAAACAGAGACACAGAGGTAGAGAACAAATATATGGACACCAAGTGTGGGAAGCCATGGGGTGGTGGTGGTGGGATGAGTTGGGAGATTGGGATTGACCTGTATACATGTATATGCATAAAATACATAACTAATAATAACCTGCTGTATAAAAAAATAAATCAAATTAAATTTCAAATTTTTAAAAAATAAAATTTAAAAATAAAACAGAAAAATGTTCTTCCCTTCACACAGATGTATTTATAGGAATGAATTATTTCCATGCTTATACCTATAAATACATAAAGGAGGAATAAAATCTAACTTGAACCATAAAAGAAAAAAAAAAACTGAACCCACCAGTTATACAGAGGAATACCCTATCAGGGCACTTGCTCCAGCGGTAAACAATTCTGAAATTGGTCAGAGGTGGGGAATCATCTCCCATACAACCAGCAACCCACCCCCCACGCCAGGAGCATCCTCATTGCAAAGCTGGGGGACCGTGCCGAGGCATCTGTGAGTAAACGTGAGCTGAGCCCCAGGCCAGCTGCTGCTGAACTGTTCCCACCCTTCCCAGGTAAAACACCTGAATATGTACAAGGGCTTGAAAGCCTAGAGGAAGGGCCGTGGAGCCACACCAGCGACAGCACGCAGGCCAACTTGGTGCCTGCAGGCCAGCCAGGGTGGTCCTGGCCCCGGGCACTCTTCCGGAAACTTTCCATTGTCCTGCCTGAGATACCCC
The DNA here is from genome assembly GCF_964341445.2 of Mesoplodon mirus. Lineage (NCBI taxonomy): Eukaryota > Metazoa > Chordata > Mammalia > Artiodactyla > Ziphiidae > Mesoplodon > Mesoplodon mirus. Next base: position 500,242 of record NW_028295586.1, on the reverse strand, counting down.
TCCTGTCCCGGCTCCCACTGCTTTTTTCCTTCCTCACCTCTGTCCGGAGAGAAATTCCAGCGGAAGGTATGGGTGACACATCCTCTTCTTTACAGGTGGCAGCCTGGCAACCCCTGCAGAAAGGCCAGCAGAGCCCCACTCACACCGGGCCACCAACAGAGCTGTGGACCCTCACTCCCTCCCACCAGCAGAGCCCCGAGACTGCTGACGGGGCAGAGAATATGGAGTCAGGCACAGCTTCAGGGGCTATTGCTGCCTGGAGCGCTGTTTATATTGACCTCAAACAGGCACACCTGGGGAGGGCCGGCCGGCAGGGTAAGGCTGCCCAGGTCAGCTAATCCACATCCCTCAGGGAATCACATTGTTGAAAACGGACCTCGCTAAGGCAGAATAGAAGCCAAGGAAGAAAAGGACACAATGCCATTTGCAGCACCGTAGATGAGTCTAGAGGTAATCACGTGACTTGTAGTAAGTCAGAAAGTGAAAGACACATATCGTATCATATCACTTATAGGTGTTACCTAAGAATGGATACCAGGGCAGATACTTCCACGGAGAAGGGCCATCACAGATTCATCAAACAAACTTATGGTTCACCAATGGAAAGGTGTGAGGATTGGTTTCATTACGATATTGGGGTTAACAGACATATACAAACACAGGTGACACATATAATCACCAAAGACCTACGGAATACCAAGAGAAGACTACTCAACCTTCTGTCATAACGTACATGGGAAAAGGATCCCAGGAAGAACAGACATCTGTATATGTGTAAAAGAACCCCATCGTCCACACCTACAACAAGCCAAACATTGTAATCAAACTTGCTGTAATAAAAAATAAAAAATTAAATTAAAAACACGAATAAGAAGTAGTGAGAGAAACTTGAGGGGCTTTCTCCTGGCACATTCCATTCTAAATTCCAATCTAGAACACGACTTCCATTGAGGCTCTGTTGCCCTAGTCACCAGATTTGGTAAGGGAGAACTGCTGCCACCTTGTGGCCGTTTCGCACAACAGCAGCTTTAATCCCAGCGCTGATGGTCAGTTGATATTCAAAATCATTGCAGGCCTGTAAATGACACCTGCCCTGAAAACAAATCCTGGGGTCACATATCGACCAAAAAATTCAAAGGACGTCCATATTTCAAAACGACCGTTTCAAAAGGCATATTTTACGCACATTAGTGTTCTGCTTCTTTTTCTTTCTTTCCTTTTTTTGTTAAAAATACGGGAATGGAAAAAGGCATCCCTCAGAATGGGCGAAAATCGTTGCAAACGAATCAATGGACAAAGGTTTAATCTCCAATATATATAAACAGCTCATGCAGCTTAATATTAACAAAACAAACAACCCAATACAAAAAATGGGCAGAAGATCTAAAGAGATGTTTCTTCCAAGAAGACACAGAGACGGCCAAGACGCACATGAAAAGCTGCTCAACAGCACTAATTATTAGAGAAATGCAAATCAAAACTACAATGAGGTATCACCTCACACCTGTTAGAATCGGCATCATCAGAAAATCTACAAACAACCAATTCTGGGGAGGGTGTGGACAAAAGGAGCCCTCTTCCACTATTGGTGGGAATGTAAATTGATACAGTCACTATGGAGAACGGTATGGAGTTTCCTTAAAAAAACTAGAAATAGAATTACCATCTGATCCAGCAATCCCACTTCTGGGCATATACCCAGAGAAAACCATAAATCAAAAAGGCACATTCACCACAATGTTCATGGCAGCACTATTTACTATAGCCAGGTAATGGAAGCAACGTAAATGCCCACAGACAGATGAATGGATAAAGATGTGGTACATATATAAAATGGAATATTACTCAGCCATAAGAAGGAATGCAACTGGGTCATTTGTAGAGACATCGATGGATCTAGAGACTGTCATACAGAATGAAGTAAGTCAGAAAGAGGAAAACAAATATTGTATATTAATGCATATATGTGGAACCTAAAAAATGGTACAGATGAACTGGTTTGCAGGGAAGAAACAGAGACACAGAGGTAGAGAACAAACATATGGACACCAAGTGTGGGAAGCCATGGGGTGGTGGTGGTGGGATGAGTTGGGAGATTGGGATTGACCTGTATACATGTATATGCATAAAATACATAACTAATAATAACCTGCTGTATAAAAAAATAAATCAAATTAAATTTCAAATTTTTAAAAAATAAAATTTAAAAATAAAACAGAAAAATGTTCTTCCCTTCACACAGATGTATTTATAGGAATGAATTATTTCCATGCTTATATCTATAAATACATAAAGGAGGAATACAATCTAACTTGAACCATAAAAGAAAAAAAAAAAAAAAACCTGAACCCACCAGTTATAGAGAGGAATACCCTATCAGGGCACTTGCTCCAGCGGTAAACATTTCTGAAATTGGTCAGAGGTGGGGAATCATCTCCCATACAACCAGCAACCCACCCCCCACGCCAGGAGCATCCTCATTGCAAAGCTGGGGGACCGTGCCGAGGCATCTGTGAGTAAACGTGAGCTGAGCCCCAGGCCAGCTGCTGCTGAACTGTTCCCACCCTTCCCAGGTAAAACACCTGAATATGTACAAGGGCTTGAAAGCCTAGAGGAAGGGCCGTGGAGCCACACCAGCGACAGCACGCAGGCCAACTTGGTGCCTGCAGGCCAGCCAGGGTGGTCCTGGCCCCGGGCACTCTTCCGGAAACTTTCCATTGTCCTGCCTGAGATACCCCTCCTGTCCCGGCTCCCACTGCTTTTTTCCTTCCTCACCTCTGTCCGGAGAGAAATTCCAGCGGAAGGTATGGGTGACACATCCTCTTCTTTACAGGTGGCAGCCTGGCAACCCCTGCAGAAAGGCCAGCAGAGCCCCACTCACACCGGGCCACCAACAGAGCTGTGGACCCTCACTCCCTCCCACCAGCAGAGCCCCGAGACTGCTGACGGGGCAGAGAATATGGAGTCAGGCACAGCTTCAGGGTCCATTGCTCCCTGGAGCGCTGTTTATATTGACCTCAAACAGGCACACCTGGGGAGGGCCGGCCAGCAGGTTAAGGCTGCCCAGGTCAGCTAATCCACATCCCTCAGGGAATCACATTGTTGAAAACGGACCTCGCTAAGGCAGAATAGAAGCCAAGGAAGAAAAGGACACAATGCCATTTGCAGCACCGTAGATGAGTCTAGAGGTAATCACGTGACTTGTAGTAAGTCAGAAAGTGAAAGACACATATCGTATCATATCACTTATAGGTGTTACCTAAGAATGGATACCAGGGCAGATATTTCCACGGAGAAGGGCCATCACAGATTCATCAAACAAACTTATGGTTCACCAATGGAAAGGTGTGAGGATTGGTTTCATTACGATATTGGGGTTAACAGACATATACAAACACAGGTGACACATATAATCACCAAAGACCTACGGAATACCAAGAGAAGACTACTCAACCTTCTGTCATAACGTACATGGGAAAAGGATCCCAGGAAGAACAGACATCTGTATATGTGTAAAAGAACCCCATCGTCCACACCTACAACAAGCCAAACATTGTAATCAAACTTGCTGTAATAAAAAATAAAAAATTAAATTAAAAACACGAACAAGAAGTAGTGAGACAAACTTGAGGGGCTTTCTCCTGGCACATTCCATTCTAAATTCCAATCTAGAACACGACTTCCATTGAGGCTCTGTTGCCCTAGTCACCAGATTTGGTAAGGGAGAACTGCTGCCACCTTGTGGCCGTTTCGCACAACAGCAGCTTTAATCCCAGCGCTGATGGTCAGTTGATATTCAAAATCATTGCAGGCCTGTAAATGACACCTGCCCTGAAAACAAATCCTGGGGTCACATATCGACCAAAAAATTCAAAGGACGTCCATATTTCAAAACGACCGTTTCAAAAGGCATATTTTACGCACATTAGTGTTCTGCTTCTTTTTCTTTCTTTCCTTTTTTTGTTAAAAATACGGGAATGGAAAAAGGCATCCCTCAGAATGGGCGAAAATCGTTGCAAACGAATCAATGGACAAAGGTTTAATCTCCAATATATATATAAAGAGCTCATGGAGCTTAATATTAACAAAACAAACAACCCAATACAAAAAATGGGCAGGAGATCTAAAGAGATGTTTCTTCCAAGAAGACACAGAGAGGGCCAAGACGCACATGAAAAGCTGCTCAACAGCACTAATTATTAGAGAAATGCAAATCAAAACTACAATGAGGTATCACCTCACACCTGTTAGAATCGGCATCATCAGAAAATCTACAAACAACCAATTCTGTGGAGGGTGTGGACAAAAGGAGCCCTCTTCCACTATTGGTGGGAATGTAAATTGATACAGTCACTATGGAGAACGGTATGGAGTTTCCTTAAAAAAAACTAGAAATAGAATTACCATCTGATCCAGCAATCCCACTTCTGGGCATATACCCAGAGAAAACCATAAATCAAAAAGGCACATTCACCACAATGTTCATGGCAGCACTATTTACAATAGCCAGGTAATGGAAGCAACGTAAATGCCCACAGACAGATGAATGGATAAAGATGTGGTACATATATAAAATGGAATATTACTCAGCCATAAGGAGGAATGCAACTGGGTCATTTGTAGAGACATCGATGGATCTAGAGACTGTCATACAGAATGAAGTAAGTCAGAAAGAGGAAAACAAATATTGTATATTAATGCATATATGTGGAACCTAAAAAATGGTACAGATGAACTGGTTTGCAGGGAAGAAACAGAGACACAGAGGTAGAGAACAAACATATGGACACCAAGTGTGGGAAGCCATGGGGTGGTGGTGGTGGGATGAGTTGGGAGATTGGGATTGACCTGTATACATGTATATGCATAAAATACATAACTAATAATAACCTGCTGTATAAAAAAATAAATCAAATTAAATTTCAAATTTTTAAAAAATAAAATTTAAAAATAAAACAGAAAAATGTTCTTCCCTTCACACAGATGTATTTATAGGAATGAATTATTTCCATGCTTATATCTATAAATACATAAAGGAGGAATACAATCTAACTTGAACCATAAAAGAAAAAAAAAAACCTGAACCCACCAGTTATAGAGAGGAATACCCTATCAGGGCACTTGCTCCAGCGGTAAACAATTCTGAAATTGGTCAGAGGTGGGGAATCATCTCCCATACAACCAGCAACCCACCCCCCACGCCAGGGGCATCCTCATTGCAAAGCTGCGGGACCGTGCCGAGGCATCTGTGAGTAAACGTGAGCTGAGCCCCAGGCCAGCTGCTGCTGAACTGTTCCCACCCTTCCCAGGTAAAACACCTGAATATGTACAAGGGCTTGAAAGCCTACAGGAAGGGCCGTGGAGCCACACCAGCGACAGCACGCAGGCCAACTTGGTGCCTGCAGGCCAGCCAGGGTGGTCCTGGCCCCGGGCACTCTTCCGGAAACTTTCCATTGTCCTGCCTGAGATACCCCTCCTGTCCCGGCCCCCACTGCTTTTTTCCTTCCTCACCTCTGTCCGGAGAGAAATTCCAGCGGAAGGTATGGGTGACACATCCTCTTCTTTACAGGTGGCAGCCTGGCAACCCCTGCAGAAAGGCCAGCAGAGCCCCACTCACACCGGGCCACCAACAAAGCTGTGGCCCCTCACTCCCTCCCACCAGCAGAGCCCCGAGACTGCTGACGGGGCAGAGAGTATGGAGTCAGGCACAGCTTCAGGGGCTATTGCTGCCTGGAGCGCTGTTTATATTGACCTCAAACAGGCACACCTGGGGAGGGCCGGCCGGCAGGGTAAGGCTGCCCAGGTCAGCTAATCCACAACCCTCAGGGAATCACATTGTTGAAAACGGACCTCGCTAAGGCAGAATAGAAGCCAAGGAAGAAAAGGACACAATGCCATTTGCAGCACCGTAGATGAGTCTAGAGGTAATCACGTGACTTGTAGTAAGTCAGAAAGTGAAAGACACATATCGTATCATATCACTTATATGTGTTACCTAAGAATGGATAGCAGGGCAGATATTTCCACGGAGAAGGGCCATCACAGATTCATCAAACAAACTTATGGTTCACCAATGGAAAGGTGTGAGGATTGGTTTCATTACGATATTGGGGTTAACAGACATATACAAACACAGGTGACACATATAATCACCAAAGACCTACGGAATACCAAGAGAAGACTACTCAACCTTCTGTCATAACGTACATGGGAAAAGGATCCCAGGAAGAACAGACATCTGTATATGTGTAAAAGAACCCCATCGTCCACACCTACAACAAGCCAAACATTGTAATCAAACTTGCTGTAATAAAAAATAAAAAATTAAATTAAAAACACGAACAAGAAGTAGTGAGACAAACTTGAGGGGCTTTCTCCTGGCACATTCCATTCTAAATTCCAATCTAGAACACGACTTCCATTGAGGCTCTGTTGCCCTAGTCACCAGATTTGGTAAGGGAGAACTGCTGCCACCTTGTGGCCGTTTCGCACAACAGCAGCTTTAATCCCAGCGCTGATGGTCAGTTGATATTCAAAATCATTGCAGGCCTGTAAATGACACCTGCCCTGAAAACAAATCCTGGGGTCACATATCGACCAAAAAGTTCAAAGGACGTCCATATTTCAAAACGACCGTTTCAAAAGGCATATTTTACGCACATTAGTGTTCTGCTTCTTTTTCTTTCTTTCCTTTTTTTGTTAAAAATACGGGAATGGAAAAAGGCATCCCTCAGAATGGGCGAAAATCGTTGCAAACGAATCAATGGACAAAGGTTTAATCTCCAATATATATATAAAGAGCTCATGGAGCTTAATATTAACAAAACAAACAACCCAATACAAAAAATGGGCAGGAGATCTAAAGAGATGTTTCTTCCAAGAAGACACAGAGATGGCCAAGACGCACATGAAAAGCTGCTCAACAGCACTAATTATTAGAGAAATGCAAATCAAAACTACAATGAGGTATCACCTCACACCTGTTAGAATCGGCATCATCAGAAAATCTACAAACAACCAATTCTGGGGAGGGTGTGGACAAAAGGAGCCCTCTTCCACTATTGGTGGGAATGTAAATTGATACAGTCACTATGGAGAATGGTATGGAGTTTCCTTAAAAAAAACTAGAAATAGAATTACCATCTGATCCAGCAATCCCACTTCTGGGCATATACCCAGAGAAAACCATAAATCAAAAAGGCACATTCACCACAATGTTCATGGCAGCACTATTTACAATAGCCAGGTAATGGAAGCAACGTAAATGCCCACAGACAGATGAATGGATAAAGATGTGGTACATATATAAAATGGAATATTACTCAGCCATAAGGAGGAATGCAACTGGGTCATTTGTAGAGACATCGATGGATCTAGAGACTGTCATACAGAATGAAGTAAGTCAGAAAGAGGAAAACAAATATTGTATATTAATGCATATATGTGGAACCTAACAAATGGTACAGATGAACTGGTTTGCAGGGAAGAAACAGAGACACAGAGGTAGAGAACAAACATATGGACACCAAGTGTGGGAAGCCATGGGGTGGTGGTGGTGGGATGAGTTGGGAGATTGGGATTGACCTGTATACATGTATATGCATAAAATACATAACTAATAATAACCTGCTGTATAAAAAAATAAATCAAATTAAATTTCAAATTTTTAAAAAATAAAATTTAAAAATAAAACAGAAAAATGTTCTTCCCTTCACACAGATGTATTTATAGGAATGAATTATTTCCATGCTTATATCTATAAATACATAAAGGAGGAATACAATCTAACTTGAACCATAAAAGAAAAAAAAAAAAAACCTGAACCCACCAGTTATAGAGAGGAATACCCTATCAGGGCACTTGCTCCAGCGGTAAACAATTCTGAAATTGGTCAGAGGTGGGGAATCATCTCCCATACAACCAGCAACCCACCCCCCACGCCAGGGGCATCCTCATTGCAAAGCTGGGGGACCGTGCCGAGGCATCTGTGAGTAAACGTGAGCTGAGCCCCAGGCCAGCTGCTGCTGAACTGTTCCCACCCTTCCCAGGTAAAACACCTGAATATGTACAAGGGCTTGAAAGCCTAGAGGAAGGGCCGTGGAGCCACACCAGCGACAGCACGCAGGCCAACTTGGTGCCTGCAGGCCAGCCAGGGTGGTCCTGGCCCCGGGCACTCTTCCGGAAACTTTCCATTGTCCTGCCTGAGATACCCCTCCTGTCCCGGCCCCCACTGCTTTTTTCCTTCCTCACCTCTGTCCGGAGAGAAATTCCAGCGGAAGGTATGGGTGACACATCCTCTTCTTTACAGGTGGCAGCCTGGCAACCCCTGCAGAAAGGCCAGCAGAGCCCCACTCACACCGGGCCACCAACAAAGCTGTGGCCCCTCACTCCCTCCCACCAGCAGAGCCCCGAGACTGCTGACGGGGCAGAGAATATGGAGTCAGGCACAGCTTCAGGGGCTATTGCTGCCTGGAGCGCTGTTTATATTGACCTCAAACAGGCACACCTGGGGAGGGCCGGCCGGCAGGGTAAGGCTGCCCAGGTCAGCTAATCCACAACCCTCAGGGAATCACATTGTTGAAAACGGACCTCGCTAAGGCAGAATAGAAGCCAAGGAAGAAAAGGACACAATGCCATTTGCAGCACCGTAGATGAGTCTAGAGGTAATCACGTGACTTGTAGTAAGTCAGAAAGTGAAAGACACATATCGTATCATATCACTTATATGTGTTACCTAAGAATGGATAGCAGGGCAGATATTTCCACGGAGAAGGGCCATCACAGATTCATCAAACAAACTTATGGTTCACCAATGGAAAGGTGTGAGGATTGGTTTCATTACGATATTGGGGTTAACAGACATATACAAACACAGGTGACACATATAATCACCAAAGACCTACGGAATACCAAGAGAAGACTACTCAACCTTCTGTCATAACGTACATGGGAAAAGGATCCCAGGAAGAACAGACATCTGTATATGTGTAAAAGAACCCCATCGTCCACACCTACAACAAGCCAAACATTGTAATCAAACTTGCTGTAATAAAAAATAAAACATTAAATTAAAAACACGAACAAGAAGTAGTGAGACAAACTTGAGGGGCTTTCTCCTGGCACATTCCATTCTAAATTCCAATCTAGAACACGACTTCCATTGAGGCTCTGTTGCCCTAGTCACCAGATTTGGTAAGGGAGAACTGCTGCCACCTTGTGGCCGTTTCGCACAACAGCAGCTTTAATCCCAGCGCTGATGGTCAGTTGATATTCAAAATCATTGCAGGCCTGTAAATGACACCTGCCCTGAAAACAAATCCTGGGGTCACATATCGACCAAAAAGTTCAAAGGACGTCCATATTTCAAAACGACCGTTTCAAAAGGCATATTTTACGCACATTAGTGTTCTGCTTCTTTTTCTTTCTTTCCTTTTTTTGTTAAAAATACGGGAATGGAAAAAGGCATCCCTCAGAATGGGCGAAAATCGTTGCAAACGAATCAATGGACAAAGGTTTAATCTCCAATATATATATAAAGAGCTCATGGAGCTTAATATTAACAAAACAAACAACCCAATACAAAAAATGGGCAGGAGATCTAAAGAGATGTTTCTTCCAAGAAGACACAGAGATGGCCAAGACGCACATGAAAAGCTGCTCAACAGCACTAATTATTAGAGAAATGCAAATCAAAACTACAATGAGGTATCACCTCACACCTGTTAGAATCGGCATCATCAGAAAATCTACAAACAACCAATTCTGGGGAGGGTGTGGACAAAAGGAGCCCTCTTCCACTATTGGTGGGAATGTAAATTGATACAGTCACTATGGAGAACGGTATGGAGTTTCCTTAAAAAAACTAGAAATAGAATTACCATCTGATCCAGCAATCCCACTTCTGGGCATATACCCAGAGAAAACCATAAATCTAAAAGGCACATTCACCACAATGTTCATGGCAGCACTATTTACAATAGCCAGGTAATGGAAGCAACGTAAATGCCCACAGACAGATGAATGGATAAAGATGTGGTACATATATAAAATGGAATATTACTCAGCCATAAGGAGGAATGCAACTGGGTCATTTGTAGAGACATCGATGGATCTAGAGACTGTCATAGAGAATGAAGTAAGTCAGAAAGAGGAAAACAAATATTGTATATTAATGCATATATGTGGAACCTAACAAATGGTACAGATGAACTGGTTTGCAGGGAAGAAACAGAGACACAGAGGTAGAGAACAAACATATGGACACCAAGTGTGGGAAGCCATGGGGTGGTGGTGGTGGGATGAGTTGGGAGATTGGGATTGACCTGTATACATGTATATGCATAAAATACATAACTAATAATAACCTGCTGTATAAAAAAATAAATCAAATTAAATTTCAAATTTTTAAAAAATAAAATTTAAAAATAAAACAGAAAAATGTTCTTCCCTTCACACAGATGTATTTATAGGAATGAATTATTTCCATGCTTATATCTATAAATACATAAAGGAGGAATACAATCTAACTTGAACCATAAAAGAAAAAAAAAACCTGAACCCACCAGTTATAGAGAGGAATACCCTATCAGGGCACTTGCTCCAGCGGTAAACAATTCTGAAATTGGTCAGAGGTGGGGAATCATCTCCCATACAACCAGCAACCCACCCCCCACGCCAGGAGCATCCTCATTGCAAAGATGGGGGACCTTGCCGAGGCATCTGTGAGTAAACGTGAGCTGAGCCCCAGGCCAGCTGCTGCTGAACTGTTCCCACCCTTCCCAGGTAAAACACCTGAATATGTACAAGGGCTTGAAAGCCTAGAGGAAGGGCCGTGGAGCCACACCAGCGACAGCACGCAGGCCAACTTGGTGCCTGCAGGCCAGCCAGGGTGGTCCTGGCCCCGGGCACTCTTCCGGAAACTTTCCATTGTCCTGCCTGAGATACCCCTCCTGTCCCGGCCCCCACTGCTTTTTTCCTTCCTCACCTCTGTCCGGAGAGAAATTCCAGCGGAAGGTATGGGTGACACATCCTCTTCTTTACAGGTGGCAGCCTGGCAACCCCTGCAGAAAGGCCAGCAGAGCCCCACTCACACCGGGCCACCAACAAAGCTGTGGCCCCTCACTCCCTCCCACCAGCAGAGCCCCGAGACTGCTGACGGGGCAGAGAATATGGAGTCAGGCACAGCTTCAGGGGCTATTGCTGCCTGGAGCGCTGTTTATATTGACCTCAAACAGGCACACCTGGGGAGGGCCGGCCAGCAGGGTAAGGCTGCCCAGGTCAGCTAATCCACAACCCTCAGGGAATCACATTGTTGAAAACGGACCTCGCTAAGGCAGAATAGAAGCCAAGGAAGAAAAGGACACAATGCCATTTGCAGCACCGTAGATGAGTCTAGAGGTAATCACGTGACTTGTAGTAAGTCAGAAAGTGAAAGACACATATCGTATCATATCACTTATAGGTGTTACCTAAGAATGGATAGCAGGGCAGATATTTCCACGGAGAAGGGCCATCACAGATTCATCAAACAAACTTATGGTTCACCAATGGAAAGGTGTGAGGATTGGTTTCATTACGATATTGGGGTTAACAGACATATACAAACACAGGTGACACATATAATCACCAAAGACCTACGGAATACCAAGAGAAGACTACTCAACCTTCTGTCATAACGTACATGGGAAAAGGATCCCAGGAAGAACAGACATCTGTATATGTGTAAAAGAACCCCATCGTCCACACCTACAACAAGCCAAACATTGTAATCAAACTTGCTGTAATAAAAACTAAAAAATTAAATTAAAAACACGAACAAGAAGTAGTGAGACAAACTTGAGGGGCTTTCTCCTGGCACATTCCATTCTAAATTCCAATCTAGAACACGACTTCCATTGAGGCTCTGTTGCCCTAGTCACCAGATTTGGTAAGGGAGAACTGCTGCCACCTTGTGGCCGTTTCGCACAACAGCAGCTTTAATCCCAGCGCTGATGGTCAGTTGATATTCAAAATCATTGCAGGCCTGTAAATGACACCTGCCCTGAAAACAAATCCTGGGGTCACATATCGACCAAAAAGTTCAAAGGACGTCCATATTTCAAAACGACCGTTTCAAAAGGCATATTTTACGCACATTAGTGTTCTGCTTCTTTTTCTTTCTTTCCTTTTTTTGTTAAAAATACGGGAATGGAAAAAGGCATCCCTCAGAATGGGCGAAAATCGTTGCAAACGAATCAATGGACAAAGGTTTAATCTCCAATATATATATAAAGAGCTCATGGAGCTTAATATTAACAAAACAAACAACCCAATACAAAAAATGGGCAGGAGATCTAAAGAGATGTTTCTTCCAAGAAGACACAGAGATGGCCAAGACGCACATGAAAAGCTGCTCAACAGCACTAATTATTAGAGAAATGCAAATCAAAACTACACTGAGGTATCACCTCACACCTGTTAGAATCGGCATCATCAGAAAATCTACAAACAACCAATTCTGGGGAGGGTGTGGACAAAAGGAGCCCTCTTCCACTATTGGTGGGAATGTAAATTGATACAGTCACTATGGAGAACGGTATGGAGTTTCCTTAAAAAAACTAGAAATAGAATTACCATCTGATCCAGCAATCCCACTTCTGGGCATATACCCAGAGAAAACCATAAATCTAAAAGGCACATTCACCACAATGTTCATGGCAGCACTATTTACAATAGCCAGGTAATGGAAGCAACGTAAATGCCCACAGACAGATGAATGGATAAAGATGTGGTACATATATAAAATGGAATATTACTCAGCCATAAGAAGGAATGAAACCTGGTCATTTGTAGAGACATCGATGGATCTAGAGACTGTCATACAGAATGAAGTAAGTCAGAAAGAGGAAAACAAATATTGTATATTAATGCATATATGTGGAACCTAAAAAATGGTACAGATGAACTGGTTTGCAGGGAAGAAACAGAGACACAGAGGTAGAGAACAAACATATGGACACCAAGTGTGGGAAGCCATGGGGTGGTGGTGGTGGGATGAGTTGGGAGATTGGGATTGACCTGTATACATGTATATGCATAAAATACATAACTAATAATAACCTGCTGTATAAAAAAATAAATCAAATTAAATTTCAAATTTTTAAAAAATAAAATTTAAAAATAAAACAGAAAAATGTTCTTCCCTTCACACAGATGTATTTATAGGAATGAATTATTTCCATGCTTATATCTATAAATACATAAAGGAGGAATACAATCTAACTTGAACCATAAAAGAAAAAAAAAAACCTGAACCCACCAGTTATAGAGAGGAATACCCTATCAGGGCACTTGCTCCAGCGGTAAACAATTCTGAAATTGGTCAGAGGTGGGGAATCATCTCCCATACAACCAGCAACCCACCCCCCACGCCAGGAGCATCCTCATTGCAAAGCTGGGGGACCGTGCCGAGGCATCTGTGAGTAAACGTGAGCTGAGCCCCAGGCCAGCTGCTGCTGAACTGTTCCCACCCTTCCCAGGTAAAACACCTGAATATGTACAAGGGCTTGAAAGCCTAGAGGAAGGGCCGTGGAGCCACACCAGCGACAGCACGCAGGCCAACTTGGTGCCTGCAGGCCAGCCAGGGTGGTCCTGGCCCCGGGCACTCTTCCTGAAGCTTTCCATTGTCCTGCCTGAGATACCCCTCCTGTCCCGGCCCCCACTGCTTTTTTCCTTCCTCACCTCTGTCCGGAGAGAAATTCCAGCGGAAGGTATGGGTGACACATCCTCTTCTTTACAGGTGGCAGCCTGGCAACCCCTGCAGAAAGGCCAGCAGAGCCCCACTCACACCGGGCCACCAACAAAGCTGTGGCCCCTCACTCCCTCCCACCAGCAGAGCCCCGAGACTGCTGACGGGGCAGAGAATATGGAGTCAGGCACAGCTTCAGGGGCTATTGCTGCCTGGAGCGCTGTTTATATTGACCTCAAACAGGCACACCTGGGGAGGGCCGGCCGGCAGGGTAAGGCTGCCCAGGTCAGCTAATCCACATCCCTCAGGGAATCACATTGTTGAAAACGGACCTCGCTAAGGCAGAATAGAAGCCAAGGAAGAAAAGGACACAATGCCATTTGCAGCACCGTAGATGAGTCTAGAGGTAATCACGTGACTTGTAGTAAGTCAGAAAGTGAAAGACACATATTGTATCATATCACTTATAGGTGTTACCTAAGAATGGATACCAGGGCAGATATTTCCACGGAGAAGGGCCATCACAGATTCATCAAACAAACTTATGGTTCACCAATGGAAAGGTGTGAGGATTGGTTTCATTACGATATTGGGGTTAACAGACATATACAAACACAGGTGACACATATAATCACCAAAGACCTACGGAATACCAAGAGAAGACTACTCAACATTCTGTCATAACGTACATGGGAAAAGGATCCCAGGAAGAACAGACATCTGTATATGTGTAAAAGAACCCCATCTTCCACACCTACAACAAGCCAAACATTGTAATGAAACTTGCTGTAATAAAAAATAAAAAATTAAATTAAAAACACGAACAAGAAGTAGTGAGACAAACTTGAGGGGCTTTCTCCTGGCACATTCCATTCTAAATTCCAATCTAGAACACGACTTCCATTGAGGCTCTGTTGCCCTAGTCACCAGATTTGGTAAGGGAGAACTGCTGCCACCTTGTGGCCGTTTCGCACAACAGCAGCTTTAATCCCAGCGCTGATGGTCAGTTGATATTCAAAATCATTGCAGGCCTGTAAATGACACCTGCCCTGAAAACAAATCCTGGGGTCACATATCGACCAAAAAATTCAAAGGACGTCCATATTTCAAAACGACCGTTTCAAAAGGCATATTTTACGCACATTAGTGTTCTGCTTCTTTTTCTTTCTTTCCTTTTTTTGTTAAAAATACGGGAATGGAAAAAGGCATCCCTCAGAATGGGCAAAAATCGTTGCAAACGAATCAATGGACAAAGGTTTAATCTCCAATATATATAAACAGCTCATGCAGCTTAATATTAACAAAACAAACAACCCAATACAAAAAATGGGCAGAAGATCTAAAGAGATGTTTCTTCCAAGAAGACACAGAGATGGCCAAGACGCACATGAAAAGCTGCTCAACAGCACTAATTATTAGAGAAATGCAAATCAAAACTACAGTGAGGTATCACCTCACACCTGTTAGAATCGGCATCATCAGAAAATCTACAAACAACCAATTCTGGGGAGGGTGTGGACAAAAGGAGCCCTCTTCCACTATTGGTGGGAATGTAAATTGATACAGTCACTATGGAGAACGGTATGGAGTTTCCTTAAAAAAACTAGAAATAGAATTACCATCTGATCCAGCAATCCCACTTCTGGGCATATACCCAGAGAAAACCATAAATCAAAAAGACACATTCACCACAATGTTCATGGCAGCACTATTTACAATAGCCAGGTAATGGAAGCAACGTAAATGCCCACAGACAGATGAATGGATAAAGATGTGGTACATATATAAAATGGAATATTACTCAGCCATAAGAAGGAATGAAACTGGGTCATTTGTAGAGACATCGATGGATCTAGAGACTGTCATACAGAATGAAGTAAGTCAGAAAGAGGAAAACAGATATTGTATATTAATGCATATATGTGGAACCTAAAAAATGGTACAGATGAACTGGTTTGCAGGGAAGAAACAGAGACACAGAGGTAGAGAACAAACATATGGACACCAAGTGTGGGAAGCCATGGGGTGGTGGTGGTGGGATGAGTTGGGAGATTGGGATTGACCTGTATACATGTATATGCATAAAATACATAACTAATAATAACCTGCTGTATAAAAAAATAAATCAAATTAAATTTCAAATTTTTAAAAAATAAAATTTAAAAATAAAACAGAAAAATGTTCTTCCCTTCACACAGATGTATTTATAGGAATGAATTATTTCCATGCTTATATCTATAAATACATAAAGGAGGAATACAATCTAACTTGAACCATAAAAAAAAAAAATCCTGAACCCACCAGTTATAGAGAGGAATACCCTATCAGGGCACTTGCTCCAGCGGTAAACAATTCTGAAATTGGTCAGAGGTGGGGAATCATCTCCCATACAACCAGCAACCCACCCCCCACGCCAGGAGCATCCTCATTGCAAAGCTGGGGGACCGTGCCAAGGCATCTGTGAGTAAACGTGAGCTGAGCCCCAGGCCAGCTGCTGCTGAACTGTTCCCACCCTTCCCAGGTAAAACACCTGAATATGTACAAGGGCTTGAAAGCCTAGATGAAGGGCCGTGGAGCCACACCAGCGACAGCACGCAAGCCAACTTGGTGCCTGCAGGCCAGCCAGGGTGGTCCTGGCCCCGGGCACTCTTCCTGAAGCTTTCCATTGCCCTGCCTGAGATACCCCTCCTGTCCCGGCCCCCACTGCTTTTTTCCTTCCTCACCTCTGTCCGGAGAGAAATTCCAGCGGAAGGTATGGGTGACACATCCTCTTCTTTACAGGTGGCAGCCTGGCAACCCCTGCAGAAAGGCCAGCAGAGCCCCACTCACACCGGGCCACCAACAAAGCTGTGGCCCCTCACTCCCTCCCACCAGCAGAGCCCCGAGACTGCTGACGGGGCAGAGAATATGGAGTCAGGCACAGCTTCAGGGGCTATTGCTGCCTGGAGCGCTGTTTATATTGACCTCAAACAGGCACACCTGGGGAGGGCCGGCCGGCAGGGTAAGGCTGCCCAGGTCAGCTAATCCACATCCCTCAGGGAATCACATTGTTGAAAACGGACCTCGCTAAGGCAGAATAGAAGCCAAGGAAGAAAAGGACACAATGCCATTTGCAGCACCGTAGATGAGTCTAGAGGTAATCACGTGACTTGTAGTAAGTCAGAAAGTGAAAGACACATATTGTATCATATCACTTATAGGTGTTACCTAAGAATGGATACCAGGGCAGATATTTCCACGGAGAAGGGCCATCACAGATTCATCAAACAAACTTATGGTTCACCAATGGAAAGGTGTGAGGATTGGTTTCATTACGATATTGGGGTTAACAGACATATACAAACACAGGTGACACATATAATCACCAAAGACCTACGGAATACCAAGAGAAGACTACTCAACATTCTGTCATAACGTACATGGGAAAAGGATCCCAGGAAGAACAGACATCTGTATATGTGTAAAAGAACCCCATCTTCCACACCTACAACAAGCCAAACATTGTAATGAAACTTGCTGTAATAAAAAATAAAAAATTAAGTTAAAAACACGAACAAGAAGTAGTGAGACAAACTTGAGGGGCTTTCTCCTGGCACATTCCATTCTAAATTCCAATCTAGAACACGACTTCCATTGAGGCTCTGTTGCCCTAGTCACCAGATTTGGTAAGGGAGAACTGCTGCCACCTTGTGGCCGTTTCGCACAACAGCAGCTTTAATCCCAGCGCTGATGGTCAGTTGATATTCAAAATCATTGCAGGCCTGTAAATGACACCTGCCCTGAAAACAAATCCTGGGGTCACATATCGACCAAAAAATTCAAAGGACGTCCATATTTCAAAACGACCGTTTCAAAAGGCATATTTTACGCACATTAGTGTTCTGCTTCTTTTTCTTTCTTTCCTTTTTTTGTTAAAAATACGGGAATGGAAAAAGGCATCCCTCAGAATGGGCAAAAATCGTTGCAAACGAATCAATGGACAAAGGTTTAATCTCCAATATATATAAACAGCTCATGCAGCTTAATATTAACAAAACAAACAACCCAATACAAAAAATGGGCAGAAGATCTAAAGAGATGTTTCTTCCAAGAAGACACAGAGATGGCCAAGACGCACATGAAAAGCTGCTCAACAGCACTAATTATTAGAGAAATGCAAATCAAAACTACAATGAGGTATCACCTCACACCTGTTAGAATCGGCATCATCAGAAAATCTACAAACAACCAATTCTGGGGAGGGTGTGGACAAAAGGAGCCCTCTTCCACTATTGGTGGGAATGTAAATTGATACAGTCACTATGGAGAACGGTATGGAGTTTCCTTAAAAAAACTAGAAATAGAATTACCATCTGATCCAGCAATCCCACTTCTGGGCATATACCCAGAGAAAACCATAAATCAAAAAGACACATTCACCACAATGTTCATGGCAGCACTATTTACAATAGCCAGGTAATGGAAGCAACGTAAATGCCCACAGACAGATGAATGGATAAAGATGTGGTACATATATAAAATGGAATATTACTCAGCCATAAGAAGGAATGAAACTGGGTCATTTGTAGAGACATCGATGGATCTAGAGACTGTCATACAGAATGAAGTATGTCAGAAAGAGGAAAACAGATATTGTATATTAATGCATATATGTGGAACCTAAAAAATGGTACAGATGAACTGGTTTGCAGGGAAGAAACAGAGACACAGAGGTAGAGAACAAACATATGGACACCAAGTGTGGGAAGCCATGGGGTGGTGGTGGTGGGATGAGTTGGGAGATTGGGATTGACCTGTATACATGTATATGCATAAAATACATAACTAATAATAACCTGCTGTATAAAAAAATAAATCAAATTAAATTTCAAATTTTTAAAAATAAAATTTAAAAATAAAACAGAAAAATGTTCTTCCCTTCACACAGATGTATTTATAGGAATGAATTATTTCCATGCTTATATCTATAAATACATAAAGGAGGAATACAATCTAACTTGAACCATAAAAAAAAAAAATCCTGAACCCACCAGTTATAGAGAGGAAAACCCTATCAGGGCACTTGCTCCAGCGGTAAACAATTCTGAAATTGGTCAGAGGTGGGGAATCATCTCCCATACAACCAGCAACCCACCCCCCACGCCAGGAGCATCCTCATTGCAAAGCTGGGGGACCGTGCCAAGGCATCTGTGAGTAAACGTGAGCTGAGCCCCAGGCCAGCTGCTGCTGAACTGTTCCCACCCTTCCCAGGTAAAACACCTGAATATGTACAAGGGCTTGAAAGCCTAGATGAAGGGCCGTGGAGCCACACCAGCGACAGCACGCAAGCCAACTTGGTGCCTGCAGGCCAGCCAGGGTGGTCCTGGCCCCGGGCACTCTTCCTGAAGCTTTCCATTGCCCTGCCTGAGATACCCCTCCTGTCCCGGCCCCCACTGCTTTTTTCCTTCCTCACCTCTGTCCGGAGAGAAATTCCAGCGGAAGGTATGGGTGACACATCCTCTTCTTTACAGGTGGCAGCCTGGCAACCCCTGCAGAAAGGCCAGCAGAGCCCCACTCACACCGGGCCACCAACAAAGCTGTGGCCCCTCACTCCCTCCCACCAGCAGAGCCCCGAGACTGCTGACGGGGCAGAGAATATGGAGTCAGGCACAGCTTCAGGGGCTATTGCTGCCTGGAGCGCTGTTTATATTGACCTCAAACAGGCACACCTGGGGAGGGCCGGCCGGCAGGGTAAGGCTGCCCAGGTCAGCTAATCCACAACCCTCAGGGAATCACATTGTTGAAAACGGACCTCGCTAAGGCAGAATAGAAGCCAAGGAAGAAAAGGACACAATGCCATTTGCAGCACCGTAGATGAGTCTAGAGGTAATCACGTGACTTGTAGTAAGTCAGAAAGTGAAAGACACATATCGTATCATATCACTTATAGGTGTTACCTAAGAATGGATACCAGGGCAGATATTTCCACGGAGAAGGGCCATCACAGATTCATCAAACAAACTTATGGTTCACCAATGGAAAGGTGTGAGGATTGGTTTCATTACGATATTGGGGTTAACAGACATATACAAACACAGGTGACACATATAATCACCAAAGACCTACGGAATACCAAGAGAAGACTACTCAACCTTCTGTCATAACGTACATGGGAAAAGGATCCCAGGAAGAACAGACATCTGTATATGTGTAAAGGAACCCCATCTTCCAAACCTACAACAAGCCAAACATTGTAATCAAACTTGCTGTAATAAAAAATAAAAAATTAAATTAAAAACACGAACAAGAAGTAGTGAGACAAACTTGAGGGGCTTTCTCCTGGCACATTCCATTCTAAATTCCAATCTAGAACACGACTTCCATTGAGGCTCTGTTGCCCTAGTCACCAGATTTGGTAAGGGAGAACTGCTGCCACCTTGTGGCCGTTTCGCACAACAGCAGCTTTAATCCCAGCGCTGATGGTCAGTTGATATTCAAAATCATTGCAGGCCTGTAAATGACACCTGCCCTGAAAACAAATCCTGGGGTCACATATCGACCAAAAAGTTCAAAGGACGTCCATATTTCAAAACGACCGTTTCAAAAGGCATATTTTACGCACATTAGTGTTCTGCTTCTTTTTCTTTCTTTCCTTTTTTTGTTAAAAATACGGGAATGGAAAAAGGCATCCCTCAGAATGGGCGAAAATCGTTGCAAACGAATCAATGGACAAAGGTTTAATCTCCAATATATATAAACAGCTCATGCAGCTTAATATTAACAAAACAAACAACCCAATACAAAAAATGGGCAGAAGATCTAAAGAGATGTTTCTTCCAAGAAGACACAGAGATGGCCAAGACGCACATGAAAAGCTGCTCAACAGCACTAATTATTAGAGAAATGCAAATCAAAACTACAATGAGGTATCACCTCACACCTGTTAGAATCGGCATCATCAGAAAATCTACAAACAACCAATTCTGGGGAGGGTGTGGACAAAAGGAGCCCTCTTCCACTATTGGTGGGAATGTAAATTGATACAGTCTCTATGGAGAACGGTATGGAGTTTCCTTAAAAAAACTAGAAATAGAATTACCATCTGATCCAGCAATCCCACTTCTGGGCATATACCTAGAGAAAACCATAAATCAAAAAGGCACATTCACCACAATGTTCATGGCAGCACTATTTACAATAGCCAGATAATGGAAGCAACGTAAATGCCCACAGACAGATGAATGGATAAAGATGTGGTACATATATAAAATGGAATATTACTCAGCCATAAGAAGGAATGAAACTGGGTCATTTGTAGAGACATCGATGGATCTAGAGACTGTCATACAGAATGAAGTAAGTCAGAAAGAGGAAAACAGATATTGTATATTAATGCATATATGTGGAACCTAAAAAATGGTACAGATGAACTGGTTTGCAGGGAAGAAACAGAGACACAGAGGTAGAGAACAAACATATGGACACCAAGTGTGGGAAGCCATGGGGTGGTGGTGGTGGGATGAGTTGGGAGATTGGGATTGACCTGTATACATGTATATGCATAAAATACATAACTAATAATAACCTGCTGTATAAAAAAATAAATCAAATTAAATTTCAAATTTTTAAAAAATAAAATTTAAAAATAAAACAGAAAAATGTTCTTCCCTTCACACAGATGTATTTATAGGAATGAATTATTTCCATGCTTATATCTATAAATACATAAAGGAGGAATACAATCTAACTTGAACCATAAAAAAAAAAAAAAACCTGAACCCACCAGTTATAGAGAGGAATACCCTATCAGGGCACTTGCTCCAGCGGTAAACAATTCTGAAATTAGTCAGAGGTGGGGAATCATCTCCCATACAACCAGCAACCCACCCCCCATGCCAGGAGCATCCTCATTGCAAAGCTGGGGGACCGTGCCGAGGCATCTGTGAGTAAACGTGAGCTGAGCCCCAGGCCAGCTGCTGCTGAACTGTTCCCACCCTTCCCAGGTAAAACACCTGAATATGTACAAGGGCTTGAAAGCCTAGAGGAAGGGCCGTGGAGCCACACCAGCGACAGCACGCAGGCCAACTTGGTGCCTGCAGGCCAGCCAGGGTGGTCCTGGCCCCGGGCGCTCTTCCGGAAGTTTCCATTGCCCTGCCTGAGATACCCCTCCTGTCCCGGCCCCCACTGCTTTTTTCCTTCCTCACCTCTGTCCGGAGAGAAATTCCAGCGGAAGGTATGGGTGACACATCCTCTTCTTTACAGGTGGCAGCCTGGCAAACCCTGCAGAAAGGGCAGCAGAGCCCCACTCACACCAGGCCACCAACAAAGCTGTGGCCCCTCACTCCCTCCCACCAGCAGAGCCCCGAGACTGCTGACGGGGCAGAGAATATGGAGTCAGGCACAGCTTCAGGGGCTATTGCTGCCTGGAGCGCTGTTTATATTGACCTCAAACAGGCACACCTGGGGAGGGCTGGCCGGCAGGGTAAGGCTGCCCAGGTCAGCTAATCCACATCCCTCAGGGAATCACATTGTTGAAAACGGACCTCGCTAAGGCAGAATAGAAGCCAAGGAAGAAAAGGACACAATGCCATTTGCAGCACCGTAGATGAGTCTAGAGGTAATCACGTGACTTGTAGTAAGTCAGAAAGTGAAAGACACATATCGTATCATATCACTTATAGGTGTTACCTAAGAATGGATACCAGGGCAGATATTTCCATGGAGAAGGGCCATCACAGATTCATCAAACAAACTTATGGTTCACCAATGGAAAGGTGTGAGGATTGGTTTCATTACGATATTGGGGTTAACAGACATATACAAACACAGGTGACACATATAATCACCAAAGACCTACGGAATACCAAGAGAAGACTACTCAACCTTCTGTCATAACGTACATGGGAAAAGGATCCCAGGAAGAACAGACATCTGTATATGTGTAAAACAACCACATCTTCCACACCTACAACAAGCCAAACATTGTAATCAAACTTGCTGTAATAAAAAATAAAACATTAAATTAAAAACACGAACAAGAAGTAGTGAGACAAACTTGAGGGGCTTTCTCCTGGCACATTCCATTCTAAATTCCAATCTAGAACACGACTTCCATTGAGGCTCTGTTGCCCTAGTCACCAGATTTGGTAAGGGAGAACTGCTGCCACCTTGTGGCCGTTTCGCACAACAGCAGCTTTAATCCCAGCGCTGATGGTCAGTTGATATTCAAAATCATTGCAGGCCTGTAAATGACACCTGCCCTGAAAACAAATCCTGGGGTCACATATCGACCAAAAAGTTCAAAGGACGTCCATATTTCAAAACGACCGTTTCAAAAGGCATATTTTACGCACATTAGTGTTCTGCTTCTTTTTCTTTCTTTCCTTTTTTTGTTAAAAATACGGGAATGGAAAAAGGCATCCCTCAGAATGGGCGAAAATCGTTGCAAACGAATCAATGGACAAAGGTTTAATCTCCAATATATATAAACAGCTCATGCAGCTTAATATTAACAAAACAAACAACCCAATACAAAAAATGGGCAGAAGATCTAAAGAGATGTTTCTTCCAAGAAGACACAGAGATGGCCAAGACGCACATGAAAAGCTGCTCAACAGCACTAATTATTAGAGAAATGCAAATCAAAACTACAATGAGGTATCACCTCACACCTGTTAGAATCGGCATCATCAGAAAATCTACAAACAACCAATTCTGGGGAGGGTGTGGACAAAAGGAGCCCTCTTCCACTATTGGTGGGAATGTAAATTGATACAGTCACTATGGAGAACGGTATGGAGTTTCCTTAAAAAAACTAGAAATAGAATTACCATCTGATCCAGCAATCCCACTTCTGGGCATATACCCAGAGAAAACCATAAATCAAAAAGGCACATTCACCACAATGTTCATGGCAGCACTATTTACAATAGCCAGATAATGGAAGCAACGTAAATGCCCACAGACAGATGAATGGATAAAGATGTGGTACATATATAAAATGGAATATTACTCAGCCATAAGACGGAATGAAACTGGGTCATTTGTAGAGACATCGATGGATCTAGAGACTGTCATACAGAATGAAGTAAGTCAGAAAGAGGAAAACAGATATTGTATATTAATGCATATATGTGGAACCTAAAAAATGGTACAGATGAACTGGTTTGCAGGGAAGAAACAGAGACACAGAGGTAGACAACAAACATATGGACACCAAGTGTGGGAAGCCATGGGGTGGTGGTGGTGGGATGAGTTGGGAGATTGGGATTGACCTGTATACATGTATATGCATAAAATACATAACTAATAATAACCTGCTGTATAAAAAAATAAATCAAATTAAATTTCAAATTTTTAAAAAATAAAATTTAAAAATAAAACAGAAAAATGTTCTTCCCTTCACACAGATGTATTTATAGGAATGAATTATTTCCATGCTTATATCTATAAATACATAAAGGAGGAATACAATCTAACTTGAACCATAAAAAAAAAAAATCCTGAACCCACCAGTTATAGAGAGGAATACCCTATCAGGGCACTTGCTCCAGCGGTAAACAATTCTGAAATTGGTCAGAGGTGGGGAATCATCTCCCATACAACCAGCAACCCACCCCCCACGCCAGGAGCATCCTCATTGCAAAGCTGGGGGACCGTGCCAAGGCATCTGTGAGTAAACGTGAGCTGAGCCCCAGGCCAGCTGCTGCTGAACTGTTCCCACCCTTCCCAGGTAAAACACCTGAATATGTACAAGGGCTTGAAAGCCTAGATGAAGGGCCGTGGAGCCACACCAGCGACAGCACGCAAGCCAACTTGGTGCCTGCAGGCCAGCCAGGGTGGTCCTGGCCCCGGGCACTCTTCCTGAAGCTTTCCATTGCCCTGCCTGAGATACCCCTCCTGTCCCGGCCCCCACTGCTTTTTTCCTTCCTCACCTCTGTCCGGAGAGAAATTCCAGCGGAAGGTATGGGTGACACATCCTCTTCTTTACAGGTGGCAGCCTGGCAACCCCTGCAGAAAGGCCAGCAGAGCCCCACTCACACCGGGCCACCAACAAAGCTGTGGCCCCTCACTCCCTCCCACCAGCAGAGCCCCGAGACTGCTGACGGGGCAGAGAATATGGAGTCAGGCACAGCTTCAGGGGCTATTGCTGCCTGGAGCGCTGTTTATATTGACCTCAAACAGGCACACCTGGGGAGGGCCGGCCGGCAGGGTAAGGCTGCCCAGGTCAGCTAATCCACATCCCTCAGGGAATCACATTGTTGAAAACGGACCTCGCTAAGGCAGAATAGAAGCCAAGGAAGAAAAGGACACAATGCCATTTGCAGCACCGTAGATGAGTCTAGAGGTAATCACGTGACTTGTAGTAAGTCAGAAAGTGAAAGACACATATCGTATCATATCACTTATAGGTGTTACCTAAGAATGGATACCAGGGCAGATATTTCCATGGAGAAGGGCCATCACAGATTCATCAAACAAACTTATGGTTCACCAATGGAAAGGTGTGAGGATTGGTTTCATTACGATATTGGGGTTAACAGACATATACAAACACAGGTGACACATATAATCACCAAAGACCTACGGAATACCAAGAGAAGACTACTCAACCTTCTGTCATAACGTACATGGGAAAAGGATCCCAGGAAGAACAGACATCTGTATATGTGTAAAACAACCACATCTTCCACACCTACAACAAGCCAAACATTGTAATCAAACTTGCTGTAATAAAAAATAAAACATTAAATTAAAAACACGAACAAGAAGTAGTGAGACAAACTTGAGGGGCTTTCTCCTGGCACATTCCATTCTAAATTCCAATCTAGAACACGACTTCCATTGAGGCTCTGTTGCCCTAGTCACCAGATTTGGTAAGGGAGAACTGCTGCCACCTTGTGGCCGTTTCGCACAACAGCAGCTTTAATCCCAGCGCTGATGGTCAGTTGATATTCAAAATCATTGCAGGCCTGTAAATGACACCTGCCCTGAAAACAAATCCTGGGGTCACATATCGACCAAAAAGTTCAAAGGACGTCCATATTTCAAAACGACCGTTTCAAAAGGCATATTTTACGCACATTAGTGTTCTGCTTCTTTTTCTTTCTTTCCTTTTTTTGTTAAAAATACGGGAATGGAAAAAGGCATCCCTCAGAATGGGCGAAAATCGTTGCAAACGAATCAATGGACAAAGGTTTAATCTCCAATATATATAAACAGCTCATGCAGCTTAATATTAACAAAACAAACAACCCAATACAAAAAATGGGCAGAAGATCTAAAGAGATGTTTCTTCCAAGAAGACACAGAGATGGCCAAGACGCACATGAAAAGCTGCTCAACAGCACTAATTATTAGAGAAATGCAAATCAAAACTACAATGAGGTATCACCTCACACCTGTTAGAATCGGCATCATCAGAAAATCTACAAACAACCAATTCTGGGGAGGGTGTGGACAAAAGGAGCCCTCTTCCACTATTGGTGGGAATGTAAATTGATACAGTCACTATGGAGAACGGTATGGAGTTTCCTTAAAAAAACTAGAAATAGAATTACCATCTGATCCAGCAATCCCACTTCTGGGCATATACCCAGAGAAAACCATAAATCAAAAAGGCACATTCACCACAATGTTCATGGCAGCACTATTTACAATAGCCAGATAATGGAAGCAACGTAAATGCCCACAGACAGATGAATGGATAAAGATGTGGTACATATATAAAATGGAATATTACTCAGCCATAAGACGGAATGAAACTGGGTCATTTGTAGAGACATCGATGGATCTAGAGACTGTCATACAGAATGAAGTAAGTCAGAAAGAGGAAAACAGATATTGTATATTAATGCATATATGTGGAACCTAAAAAATGGTACAGATGAACTGGTTTGCAGGGAAGAAACAGAGACACAGAGGTAGACAACAAACATATGGACACCAAGTGTGGGAAGCCATGGGGTGGTGGTGGTGGGATGAGTTGGGAGATTGGGATTGACCTGTATACATGTATATGCATAAAATACATAACTAATAATAACCTGCTGTATAAAAAAATAAATCAAATTAAATTTCAAATTTTTAAAAAATAAAATTTAAAAATAAAACAGAAAAATGTTCTTCCCTTCACACAGATGTATTTATAGGAATGAATTATTTCCATGCTTATATCTATAAATACATAAAGGAGGAATACAATCTAACTTGAACCATAAAAAAAAAAAATCCTGAACCCACCAGTTATAGAGAGGAATACCCTATCAGGGCACTTGCTCCAGCGGTAAACAATTCTGAAATTGGTCAGAGGTGGGGAATCATCTCCCATACAACCAGCAACCCACCCCCCACGCCAGGAGCATCCTCATTGCAAAGCTGGGGGACCGTGCCAAGGCATCTGTGAGTAAACGTGAGCTGAGCCCCAGGCCAGCTGCTGCTGAACTGTTCCCACCCTTCCCAGGTAAAACACCTGAATATGTACAAGGGCTTGAAAGCCTAGATGAAGGGCCGTGGAGCCACACCAGCGACAGCACGCAAGCCAACTTGGTGCCTGCAGGCCAGCCAGGGTGGTCCTGGCCCCGGGCACTCTTCCTGAAGCTTTCCATTGCCCTGCCTGAGATACCCCTCCTGTCCCGGCCCCCACTGCTTTTTTCCTTCCTCACCTCTGTCCGGAGAGAAATTCCAGCGGAAGGTATGGGTGACACATCCTCTTCTTTACAGGTGGCAGCCTGGCAACCCCTGCAGAAAGGCCAGCAGAGCCCCACTCACACCGGGCCACCAACAAAGCTGTGGCCCCTCACTCCCTCCCACCAGCAGAGCCCCGAGACTGCTGACGGGGCAGAGAATATGGAGTCAGGCACAGCTTCAGGGGCTATTGCTGCCTGGAGCGCTGTTTATATTGACCTCAAACAGGCACACCTGGGGAGGGCCGGCCGGCAGGGTAAGGCTGCCCAGGTCAGCTAATCCACATCCCTCAGGGAATCACATTGTTGAAAACGGACCTCGCTAAGGCAGAATAGAAGCCAAGGAAGAAAAGGACACAATGCCATTTGCAGCACCGTAGATGAGTCTAGAGGTAATCACGTGACTTGTAGTAAGTCAGAAAGTGAAAGACACATATCGTATCATATCACTTATAGGTGTTACCTAAGAATGGATAGCAGGGCAGATATTTCCACGGAGAAGGGCCATCACAGATTCATCAAACAAACTTATGGTTCACCAATGGAAAGGTGTGAGGATTGGTTTCATTACGATATTGGGGTTAACAGACATATACAAACACAGGTGACACATATAATCACCAAAGACCTACGGAATACCAAGAGAAGACTACTCAACCTTCTGTCATAACGTACATGGGAAAAGGATCCCAGGAAGAACAGACATCTGTATATGTGTAAAAGAACCCCATCGTCCACACCTACAACAAGCCAAACATTGTAATCAAACTTGCTGTAATAAAAAATAAAACATTAAATTAAAAACACGAACAAGAAGTAGTGAGACAAACTTGAGGGGCTTTCTCCTGGCACATTCCATTCTAAATTCCAATCTAGAACACGACTTCCATTGAGGCTCTGTTGCCCTAGTCACCAGATTTGGTAAGGGAGAACTGCTGCCACCTTGTGGCCGTTTCGCACAACAGCAGCTTTAATCCCAGCGCTGATGGTCAGTTGATATTCAAAATCATTGCAGGCCTGTAAATGACACCTGCCCTGAAAACAAATCCTGGGGTCACATATCGACCAAAAAGTTCAAAGGACGTCCATATTTCAAAACGACCGTTTCAAAAGGCATATTTTACGCACATTAGTGTTCTGCTTCTTTTTCTTTCTTTCCTTTTTTTGTTAAAAATACGGGAATGGAAAAAGGCATCCCTCAGAATGGGCGAAAATCGTTGCAAACGAATCAATGGACAAAGGTTTAATCTCCAATATATATATAAAGAGCTCATGGAGCTTAATATTAACAAAACAAACAACCCAATACAAAAAATGGGCAGGAGATCTAAAGAGATGTTTCTTCCAAGAAGACACAGAGATGGCCAAGACGCACATGAAAAGCTGCTCAACAGCACTAATTATTAGAGAAATGCAAATCAAAACTACAATGAGGTATCACCTCACACCTGTTAGAATCGGCATCATCAGAAAATCTACAAACAACCAATTCTGGGGAGGGTGTGGACAAAAGGAGCCCTCTTCCACTATTGGTGGGAATGTAAATTGATACAGTCACTATGGAGAACGGTATGGAGTTTCCTTAAAAAAACTAGAAATAGAATTACCATCTGATCCAGCAATCCCACTTCTGGGCATATACCCAGAGAAAACCATAAATCTAAAAGGCACATTCACCACAATGTTCATGGCAGCACTATTTACAATAGCCAGGTAATGGAAGCAACGTAAATGCCCACAGACAGATGAATGGATAAAGATGTGGTACATATATAAAATGGAATATTACTCAGCCATAAGGAGGAATGCAACTGGGTCATTTGTAGAGACATCGATGGATCTAGAGACTGTCATAGAGAATGAAGTAAGTCAGAAAGAGGAAAACAAATATTGTATATTAATGCATATATGTGGAACCTAACAAATGGTACAGATGAACTGGTTTGCAGGGAAGAAACAGAGACACAGAGGTAGAGAACAAACATATGGACACCAAGTGTGGGAAGCCATGGGGTGGTGGTGGTGGGATGAGTTGGGAGATTGGGATTGACCTGTATACATGTATATGCATAAAATACATAACTAATAATAACCTGCTGTATAAAAAAATAAATCAAATTAAATTTCAAATTTTTAAAAAATAAAATTTAAAAATAAAACAGAAAAATGTTCTTCCCTTCACACAGATGTATTTATAGGAATGAATTATTTCCATGCTTATATCTATAAATACATAAAGGAGGAATACAATCTAACTTGAACCATAAAAGAAAAAAAAAACCTGAACCCACCAGTTATAGAGAGGAATACCCTATCAGGGCACTTGCTCCAGCGGTAAACAATTCTGAAATTGGTCAGAGGTGGGGAATCATCTCCCATACAACCAGCAACCCACCCCCCACGCCAGGAGCATCCTCATTGCAAAGATGGGGGACCTTGCCGAGGCATCTGTGAGTAAACGTGAGCTGAGCCCCAGGCCAGCTGCTGCTGAACTGTTCCCACCCTTCCCAGGTAAAACACCTGAATATGTACAAGGGCTTGAAAGCCTAGAGGAAGGGCCGTGGAGCCACACCAGCGACAGCACGCAGGACAACTTGGTGCCTGCAGGCCAGCCAGGGTGGTCCTGGCCCCGGGCACTCTTCCGGAAACTTTCCATTGTCCTGCCTGAGATACCCCTCCTGTCCCGGCCCCCACTGCTTTTTTCCTTCCTCACCTCTGTCCGGAGAGAAATTCCAGCGGAAGGTATGGGTGACACATCCTCTTCTTTACAGGTGGCAGCCTGGCAACCCCTGCAGAAAGGCCAGCAGAGCCCCACTCACACCGGGCCACCAACAAAGCTGTGGCCCCTCACTCCCTCCCACCAGCAGAGCCCCGAGACTGCTGACGGGGCAGAGAATATGGAGTCAGGCACAGCTTCAGGGGCTATTGCTGCCTGGAGCGCTGTTTATATTGACCTCAAACAGGCACACCTGGGGAGGGCCGGCCGGCAGGGTAAGGCTGCCCAGGTCAGCTAATCCACAACCCTCAGGGAATCACATTGTTGAAAACGGACCTCGCTAAGGCAGAATAGAAGCCAAGGAAGAAAAGGACACAATGCCATTTGCAGCACCGTAGATGAGTCTAGAGGTAATCACGTGACTTGTAGTAAGTCAGAAAGTGAAAGACACATATCGTATCATATCACTTATAGGTGTTACCTAAGAATGGATAGCAGGGCAGATATTTCCACGGAGAAGGGCCATCACAGATTCATCAAACAAACTTATGGTTCACCAATGGAAAGGTGTGAGGATTGGTTTCATTACGATATTGGGGTTAACAGACATATACAAACACAGGTGACACATATAATCACCAAAGACCTACGGAATACCAAGAGAAGACTACTCAACCTTCTGTCATAACGTACATGGGAAAAGGATCCCAGGAAGAACAGACATCTGTATATGTGTAAAAGAACCCCATCGTCCACACCTACAACAAGCCAAACATTGTAATCAAACTTGCTGTAATAAAAACTAAAAAATTAAATTAAAAACACGAACAAGAAGTAGTGAGACAAACTTGAGGGGCTTTCTCCTGGCACATTCCATTCTAAATTCCAATCTAGAACACGACTTCCATTGAGGCTCTGTTGCCCTAGTCACCAGATTTGGTAAGGGAGAACTGCTGCCACCTTGTGGCCGTTTCGCACAACAGCAGCTTTAATCCCAGCGCTGATGGTCAGTTGATATTCAAAATCATTGCAGGCCTGTAAATGACACCTGCCCTGAAAACAAATCCTGGGGTCACATATCGACCAAAAAGTTCAAAGGACGTCCATATTTCAAAACGACCGTTTCAAAAGGCATATTTTACGCACATTAGTGTTCTGCTTCTTTTTCTTTCTTTCCTTTTTTTGTTAAAAATACGGGAATGGAAAAAGGCATCCCTCAGAATGGGCGAAAATCGTTGCAAACGAATCAATGGACAAAGGTTTAATCTCCAATATATATATAAAGAGCTCATGCAGCTTAATATTAACAAAACAAACAACCCAATACAAAAAATGGGCAGGAGATCTAAAGAGATGTTTCTTCCAAGAAGACACAGAGATGGCCAAGACGCACATGAAAAGCTGCTCAACAGCACTAATTATTAGAGAAATGCAAATCAAAACTACACTGAGGTATCACCTCACACCTGTTAGAATCGGCATCATCAGAAAATCTACAAACAACCAATTCTGGGGAGGGTGTGGACAAAAGGAGCCCTCTTCCACTATTGGTGGGAATGTAAATTGATACAGTCACTATGGAGAACGGTATGGAGTTTCCTTAAAAAAACTAGAAATAGAATTACCATCTGATCCAGCAATCCCACTTCTGGGCATATACCCAGAGAAAACCATAAATCTAAAAGGCACATTCACCACAATGTTCATGGCAGCACTATTTACAATAGCCAGGTAATGGAAGCAACGTAAATGCCCACAGACAGATGAATGGATAAAGATGTGGTACATATATAAAATGGAATATTACTCAGCCATAAGAAGGAATGAAACCTGGTCATTTGTAGAGACATCGATGGATCTAGAGACTGTCATACAGAATGAAGTAAGTCAGAAAGAGGAAAACAGATATTGTATATTAATGCATATATGTGGAACCTAAAAAATGGTACAGATGAACTGGTTTGCAGGGAAGAAACAGAGACACAGAGGTAGAGAACAAACATATGGACACCAAGTGTGGGAAGCCATGGGGTGGTGGTGGTGGGATGAGTTGGGAGATTGGGATTGACCTGTATACATGTATATGCATAAAATACATAACTAATAATAACCTGCTGTATAAAAAAATAAATCAAATTAAATTTCAAATTTTTAAAAAATAAAATTTAAAAATAAAACAGAAAAATGTTCTTCCCTTCACACAGATGTATTTATAGGAATGAATTATTTCCATGCTTATATCTATAAATACATAAAGGAGGAATACAATCTAACTTGAACCATAAAAGAAAAAAAAAAACCTGAACCCACCAGTTATAGAGAGGAATACCCTATCAGGGCACTTGCTCCAGCGGTAAACAATTCTGAAATTGGTCAGAGGTGGGGAATCATCTCCCATACAACCAGCAACCCACCCCCCACGCCAGGAGCATCCTCATTGCAAAGCTGGGGGACCGTGCCGAGGCATCTGTGAGTAAACGTGAGCTGAGCCCCAGGCCAGCTGCTGCTGAACTGTTCCCACCCTTCCCAGGTAAAACACCTGAATATGTACAAGGGCTTGAAAGCCTAGAGGAAGGGCCGTGGAGCCACACCAGCGACAGCACGCAGGCCAACTTGGTGCCTGCAGGCCAGCCAGGGTGGTCCTGGCCCCGGGCACTCTTCCTGAAGCTTTCCATTGTCCTGCCTGAGATACCCCTCCTGTCCCGGCCCCCACTGCTTTTTTCCTTCCTCACCTCTGTCCGGAGAGAAATTCCAGCGGAAGGTATGGGTGACACATCCTCTTCTTTACAGGTGGCAGCCTGGCAACCCCTGCAGAAAGGCCAGCAGAGCCCCACTCACACCGGGCCACCAACAAAGCTGTGGCCCCTCACTCCCTCCCACCAGCAGAGCCCCGAGACTGCTGACGGGGCAGAGAATATGGAGTCAGGCACAGCTTCAGGGGCTATTGCTGCCTGGAGCGCTGTTTATATTGACCTCAAACAGGCACACCTGGGGAGGGCCGGCCGGCAGGGTAAGGCTGCCCAGGTCAGCTAATCCACATCCCTCAGGGAATCACATTGTTGAAAACGGACCTCGCTAAGGCAGAATAGAAGCCAAGGAAGAAAAGGACACAATGCCATTTGCAGCACCGTAGATGAGTCTAGAGGTAATCACGTGACTTGTAGTAAGTCAGAAAGTGAAAGACACATATTGTATCATATCACTTATAGGTGTTACCTAAGAATGGATACCAGGGCAGATATTTCCACGGAGAAGGGCCATCACAGATTCATCAAACAAACTTATGGTTCACCAATGGAAAGGTGTGAGGATTGGTTTCATTACGATATTGGGGTTAACAGACATATACAAACACAGGTGACACATATAATCACCAAAGACCTACGGAATACCAAGAGAAGACTACTCAACATTCTGTCATAACGTACATGGGAAAAGGATCCCAGGAAGAACAGACATCTGTATATGTGTAAAAGAACCCCATCTTCCACACCTACAACAAGCCAAACATTGTAATGAAACTTGCTGTAATAAAAAATAAAAAATTAAATTAAAAACACGAACAAGAAGTAGTGAGACAAACTTGAGGGGCTTTCTCCTGGCACATTCCATTCTAAATTCCAATCTAGAACACGACTTCCATTGAGGCTCTGTTGCCCTAGTCACCAGATTTGGTAAGGGAGAACTGCTGCCACCTTGTGGCCGTTTCGCACAACAGCAGCTTTAATCCCAGCGCTGATGGTCAGTTGATATTCAAAATCATTGCAGGCCTGTAAATGACACCTGCCCTGAAAACAAATCCTGGGGTCACATATCGACCAAAAAATTCAAAGGACGTCCATATTTCAAAACGACCGTTTCAAAAGGCATATTTTACGCACATTAGTGTTCTGCTTCTTTTTCTTTCTTTCCTTTTTTTGTTAAAAATACGGGAATGGAAAAAGGCATCCCTCAGAATGGGCAAAAATCGTTGCAAACGAATCAATGGACAAAGGTTTAATCTCCAATATATATAAACAGCTCATGCAGCTTAATATTAACAAAACAAACAACCCAATACAAAAAATAGGCAGAAGATCTAAAGAGATGTTTCTTCCAAGAAGACACAGAGATGGCCAAGACGCACATGAAAAGCTGCTCAACAGCACTAATTATTAGAGAAATGCAAATCAAAACTACAGTGAGGTATCACCTCACACCTGTTAGAATCGGCATCATCAGAAAATCTACAAACAACCAATTCTGGGGAGGGTGTGGACAAAAGGAGCCCTCTTCCACTATTGGTGGGAATGTAAATTGATACAGTCACTATGGAGAACGGTATGGAGTTTCCTTTAAAAAACTAGAAATAGAATTACCATCTGATCCAGCAATCCCACTTCTGGGCATATACCCAGAGAAAACCATAAATCAAAAAGACACATTCACCACAATGTTCATGGCAGCACTATTTACAATAGCCAGGTAATGGAAGCAACGTAAATGCCCACAGACAGATGAATGGATAAAGATGTGGTACATATATAAAATGGAATATTACTCAGCCATAAGAAGGAATGAAACTGGGTCATTTGTAGAGACATCGATGGATCTAGAGACTGTCATACAGAAAGAAGTAAGTCAGAAAGAGGAAAACAGATATTGTATATTAATGCATATATGTGGAACCTAAAAAATGGTACAGATGAACTGGTTTGCAGGGAAGAAACAGAGACACAGAGGTAGAGAACAAACATATGGACACCAAGTGTGGGAAGCCATGGGGTGGTGGTGGTGGGATGAGTTGGGAGATTGGGATTGACCTGTATACATGTATATGCATAAAATACATAACTAATAATAACCTGCTGTATAAAAAAATAAATCAAATTAAATTTCAAATTTTTAAAAAATAAAATTTAAAAATAAAACAGAAAAATGTTCTTCCCTTCACACAGATGTATTTATAGGAATGAATTATTTCCATGCTTATATCTATAAATACATAAAGGAGGAATACAATCTAACTTGAACCATAAAAAAAAAAAATCCTGAACCCACCAGTTATAGAGAGGAATACCCTATCAGGGCACTTGCTCCAGCGGTAAACAATTCTGAAATTGGTCAGAGGTGGGGAATCATCTCCCATACAACCAGCAACCCACCCCCCACGCCAGGAGCATCCTCATTGCAAAGCTGGGGGACCGTGCCAAGGCATCTGTGAGTAAACGTGAGCTGAGCCCCAGGCCAGCTGCTGCTGAACTGTTCCCACCCTTCCCAGGTAAAACACCTGAATATGTACAAGGGCTTGAAAGCCTAGATGAAGGGCCGTGGAGCCACACCAGCGACAGCACGCAAGCCAACTTGGTGCCTGCAGGCCAGCCAGGGTGGTCCTGGCCCCGGGCACTCTTCCTGAAGCTTTCCATTGCCCTGCCTGAGATACCCCTCCTGTCCCGGCCCCCACTGCTTTTTTCCTTCCTCACCTCTGTCCGGAGAGAAATTCCAGCGGAAGGTATGGGTGACACATCCTCTTCTTTACAGGTGGCAGCCTGGCAACCCCTGCAGAAAGGCCAGCAGAGCCCCACTCACACCGGGCCACCAACAAAGCTGTGGCCCCTCACTCCCTCCCACCAGCAGAGCCCCGAGACTGCTGACGGGGCAGAGAATATGGAGTCAGGCACAGCTTCAGGGGCTATTGCTGCCTGGAGCGCTGTTTATATTGACCTCAAACAGGCACACCTGGGGAGGGCCGGCCGGCAGGGTAAGGCGGCCCAGGTCAGCTAATCCACATCCCTCAGGGAATCACATTGTTGAAAACGGACCTCGCTAAGGCAGAATAGAAGCCAAGGAAGAAAAGGACACAATGCCATTTGCAGCACCGTAGATGAGTCTAGAGGTAATCACGTGACTTGTAGTAAGTCAGAAAGTGAAAGACACATATTGTATCATATCACTTATAGGTGTTACCTAAGAATGGATACCAGGGCAGATATTTCCACGGAGAAGGGCCATCACAGATTCATCAAACAAACTTATGGTTCACCAATGGAAAGGTGTGAGGATTGGTTTCATTACGATATTGGGGTTAACAGACATATACAAACACAGGTGACACATATAATCACCAAAGACCTACGGAATACCAAGAGAAGACTACTCAACATTCTGTCATAACGTACATGGGAAAAGGATCCCAGGAAGAACAGACATCTGTATATGTGTAAAAGAACCCCATCTTCCACACCTACAACAAGCCAAACATTGTAATGAAACTTGCTGTAATAAAAAATAAAAAATTAAGTTAAAAACACGAACAAGAAGTAGTGAGACAAACTTGAGGGGCTTTCTCCTGGCACATTCCATTCTAAATTCCAATCTAGAACACGACTTCCATTGAGGCTCTGTTGCCCTAGTCACCAGATTTGGTAAGGGAGAACTGCTGCCACCTTGTGGCCGTTTCGCACAACAGCAGCTTTAATCCCAGCGCTGATGGTCAGTTGATATTCAAAATCATTGCAGGCCTGTAAATGACACCTGCCCTGAAAACAAATCCTGGGGTCACATATCGACCAAAAAATTCAAAGGACGTCCATATTTCAAAACGACCGTTTCAAAAGGCATATTTTACGCACATTAGTGTTCTGCTTCTTTTTCTTTCTTTCCTTTTT
The DNA here is from genome assembly GCF_964341445.2 of Mesoplodon mirus. Taxonomy (NCBI): domain Eukaryota; kingdom Metazoa; phylum Chordata; class Mammalia; order Artiodactyla; family Ziphiidae; genus Mesoplodon; species Mesoplodon mirus. Next base: position 463,489 of record NW_028295586.1, on the reverse strand, counting down.
TTGTTAAAAATACGGGAATGGAAAAAGGCATCCCTCAGAATGGGCGAAAATCGTTGCAAACGAATCAATGGACAAAGGTTTAATCTCCAATATATATAAACAGCTCATGCAGCTTAATATTAACAAAACAAACAACCCAATACAAAAAATGGGCAGAAGATCTAAAGAGATGTTTCTTCCAAGAAGACACAGAGATGGCCAAGACGCACATGAAAAGCTGCTCAACAGCACTAATTATTAGAGAAATGCAAATCAAAACTACAATGAGGTATCACCTCACACCTGTTAGAATCGGCATCATCAGAAAATCTACAAACAACCAATTCTGGGGAGGGTGTGGACAAAAGGAGCCCTCTTCCACTATTGGTGGGAATGTAAATTGATACAGTCACTATGGAGAACGGTATGGAGTTTCCTTAAAAAAACTAGAAATAGAATTACCATCTGATCCAGCAATCCCACTTCTGGGCATATACCCAGAGAAAACCATAAATCAAAAAGACACATTCACCACAATGTTCATGGCAGCACTATTTACAATAGCCAGGTAATGGAAGCAACGTAAATGCCCACAGACAGATGAATGGATAAAGATGTGGTACATATATAAAATGGAATATTACTCAGCCATAAGAAGGAATGAAACTGGGTCATTTGTAGACACATCGATGGATCTAGAGACTGTCATACAGAATGAAGTATGTCAGAAAGAGGAAAACAGATATTGTATATTAATGCATATATGTGGAACCTAAAAAATGGTACAGATGAACTGGTTTGCAGGGAAGAAACAGAGACACAGAGGTAGAGAACAAACATATGGACACCAAGTGTGGGAAGCCATGGGGTGGTGGTGGTGGGATGAGTTGGGAGATTGGGATTGACCTGTATACATGTATATGCATAAAATACATAACTAATAATAACCTGCTGTATAAAAAAATAAATCAAATTAAATTTCAAATTTTTAAAAATAAAATTTAAAAATAAAACAGAAAAATGTTCTTCCCTTCACACAGATGTATTTATAGGAATGAATTATTTCCATGCTTATATCTATAAATACATAAAGGAGGAATACAATCTAACTTGAACCATAAAAAAAAAAAATCCTGAACCCACCAGTTATAGAGAGGAAAACCCTATCAGGGCACTTGCTCCAGCGGTAAACAATTCTGAAATTGGTCAGAGGTGGGGAATCATCTCCCATACAACCAGCAACCCACCCCCCACGCCAGGAGCATCCTCATTGCAAAGCTGGGGGACCGTGCCAAGGCATCTGTGAGTAAACGTGAGCTGAGCCCCAGGCCAGCTGCTGCTGAACTGTTCCCACCCTTCCCAGGTAAAACACCTGAATATGTACAAGGGCTTGAAAGCCTAGATGAAGGGCCGTGGAGCCACACCAGCGACAGCACGCAAGCCAACTTGGTGCCTGCAGGCCAGCCAGGGTGGTCCTGGCCCCGGGCACTCTTCCTGAAGCTTTCCATTGCCCTGCCTGAGATACCCCTCCTGTCCCGGCCCCCACTGCTTTTTTCCTTCCTCACCTCTGTCCGGAGAGAAATTCCAGCGGAAGGTATGGGTGACACATCCTCTTCTTTACAGGTGGCAGCCTGGCAACCCCTGCAGAAAGGCCAGCAGAGCCCCACTCACACCGGGCCACCAACAAAGCTGTGGCCCCTCACTCCCTCCCACCAGCAGAGCCCCGAGACTGCTGACGGGGCAGAGAATATGGAGTCAGGCACAGCTTCAGGGGCTATTGCTGCCTGGAGCGCTGTTTATATTGACCTCAAACAGGCACACCTGGGGAGGGCCGGCCGGCAGGGTAAGGCTGCCCAGGTCAGCTAATCCACAACCCTCAGGGAATCACATTGTTGAAAACGGACCTCGCTAAGGCAGAATAGAAGCCAAGGAAGAAAAGGACACAATGCCATTTGCAGCACCGTAGATGAGTCTAGAGGTAATCACGTGACTTGTAGTAAGTCAGAAAGTGAAAGACACATATCGTATCATATCACTTATAGGTGTTACCTAAGAATGGATACCAGGGCAGATATTTCCACGGAGAAGGGCCATCACAGATTCATCAAACAAACTTATGGTTCACCAATGGAAAGGTGTGAGGATTGGTTTCATTACGATATTGGGGTTAACAGACATATACAAACACAGGTGACACATATAATCACCAAAGACCTACGGAATACCAAGAGAAGACTACTCAACCTTCTGTCATAACGTACATGGGAAAAGGATCCCAGGAAGAACAGACATCTGTATATGTGTAAAGGAACCCCATCTTCCACACCTACAACAAGCCAAACATTGTAATCAAACTTGCTGTAATAAAAAATAAAAAATTAAATTAAAAACACGAACAAGAAGTAGTGAGACAAACTTGAGGGGCTTTCTCCTGGCACATTCCATTCTAAATTCCAATCTAGAACACGACTTCCATTGAGGCTCTGTTGCCCTAGTCACCAGATTTGGTAAGGGAGAACTGCTGCCACCTTGTGGCCGTTTCGCACAACAGCAGCTTTAATCCCAGCGCTGATGGTCAGTTGATATTCAAAATCATTGCAGGCCTGTAAATGACACCTGCCCTGAAAACAAATCCTGGGGTCACATATCGACCAAAAAGTTCAAAGGACGTCCATATTTCAAAACGACCGTTTCAAAAGGCATATTTTACGCACATTAGTGTTCTGCTTCTTTTTCTTTCTTTCCTTTTTTTGTTAAAAATACGGGAATGGAAAAAGGCATCCCTCAGAATGGGCGAAAATCGTTGCAAACGAATCAATGGACAAAGGTTTAATCTCCAATATATATAAACAGCTCATGCAGCTTAATATTAACAAAACAAACAACCCAATACAAAAAATGGGCAGAAGATCTAAAGAGATGTTTCTTCCAAGAAGACACAGAGATGGCCAAGACGCACATGAAAAGCTGCTCAACAGCACTAATTATTAGAGAAATGCAAATCAAAACTACAATGAGGTATCACCTCACACCTGTTAGAATCGGCATCATCAGAAAATCTACAAACAACCAATTCTGGGGAGGGTGTGGACAAAAGGAGCCCTCTTCCACTATTGGTGGGAATGTAAATTGATACAGTCTCTATGGAGAACGGTATGGAGTTTCCTTAAAAAAACTAGAAATAGAATTACCATCTGATCCAGCAATCCCACTTCTGGGCATATACCTAGAGAAAACCATAAATCAAAAAGGCACATTCACCACAATGTTCATGGCAGCACTATTTACAATAGCCAGATAATGGAAGCAACGTAAATGCCCACAGACAGATGAATGGATAAAGATGTGGTACATATATAAAATGGAATATTACTCAGCCATAAGAAGGAATGAAACTGGGTCATTTGTAGAGACATCGATGGATCTAGAGACTGTCATACAGAATGAAGTAAGTCAGAAAGAGGAAAACAGATATTGTATATTAATGCATATATGTGGAACCTAAAAAATGGTACAGATGAACTGGTTTGCAGGGAAGAAACAGAGACACAGAGGTAGAGAACAAACATATGGACACCAAGTGTGGGAAGCCATGGGGTGGTGGTGGTGGGATGAGTTGGGAGATTGGGATTGACCTGTATACATGTATATGCATAAAATACATAACTAATAATAACCTGCTGTATAAAAAAATAAATCAAATTAAATTTCAAATTTTTAAAAAATAAAATTTAAAAATAAAACAGAAAAATGTTCTTCCCTTCACACAGATGTATTTATAGGAATGAATTATTTCCATGCTTATATCTATAAATACATAAAGGAGGAATACAATCTAACTTGAACCATAAAAAAAAAAAAAAAACCTGAACCCACCAGTTATAGAGAGGAATACCCTATCAGGGCACTTGCTCCAGCGGTAAACAATTCTGAAATTAGTCAGAGGTGGGGAATCATCTCCCATACAACCAGCAACCCACCCCCCATGCCAGGAGCATCCTCATTGCAAAGCTGGGGGACCGTGCCGAGGCATCTGTGAGTAAACGTGAGCTGAGCCCCAGGCCAGCTGCTGCTGAACTGTTCCCACCCTTCCCAGGTAAAACACCTGAATATGTACAAGGGCTTGAAAGCCTAGAGGAAGGGCCGTGGAGCCACACCAGCGACAGCACGCAGGCCAACTTGGTGCCTGCAGGCCAGCCAGGGTGGTCCTGGCCCCGGGCGCTCTTCCGGAAGTTTCCATTGCCCTGCCTGAGATACCCCTCCTGTCCCGGCCCCCACTGCTTTTTTCCTTCCTCACCTCTGTCCGGAGAGAAATTCCAGCGGAAGGTATGGGTGACACATCCTCTTCTTTACAGGTGGCAGCCTGGCAAACCCTGCAGAAAGGGCAGCAGAGCCCCACTCACACCAGGCCACCAACAAAGCTGTGGCCCCTCACTCCCTCCCACCAGCAGAGCCCCGAGACTGCTGACGGGGCAGAGAATATGGAGTCAGGCACAGCTTCAGGGGCTATTGCTGCCTGGAGCGCTGTTTATATTGACCTCAAACAGGCACACCTGGGGAGGGCTGGCCGGCAGGGTAAGGCTGCCCAGGTCAGCTAATCCACATCCCTCAGGGAATCACATTGTTGAAAACGGACCTCGCTAAGGCAGAATAGAAGCCAAGGAAGAAAAGGACACAATGCCATTTGCAGCACCGTAGATGAGTCTAGAGGTAATCACGTGACTTGTAGTAAGTCAGAAAGTGAAAGACACATATCGTATCATATCACTTATAGGTGTTACCTAAGAATGGATACCAGGGCAGATATTTCCATGGAGAAGGGCCATCACAGATTCATCAAACAAACTTATGGTTCACCAATGGAAAGGTGTGAGGATTGGTTTCATTACGATATTGGGGTTAACAGACATATACAAACACAGGTGACACATATAATCACCAAAGACCTACGGAATACCAAGAGAAGACTACTCAACCTTCTGTCATAACGTACATGGGAAAAGGATCCCAGGAAGAACAGACATCTGTATATGTGTAAAACAACCACATCTTCCACACCTACAACAAGCCAAACATTGTAATCAAACTTGCTGTAATAAAAAATAAAACATTAAATTAAAAACACGAACAAGAAGTAGTGAGACAAACTTGAGGGGCTTTCTCCTGGCACATTCCATTCTAAATTCCAATCTAGAACACGACTTCCATTGAGGCTCTGTTGCCCTAGTCACCAGATTTGGTAAGGGAGAACTGCTGCCACCTTGTGGCCGTTTCGCACAACAGCAGCTTTAATCCCAGCGCTGATGGTCAGTTGATATTCAAAATCATTGCAGGCCTGTAAATGACACCTGCCCTGAAAACAAATCCTGGGGTCACATATCGACCAAAAAGTTCAAAGGACGTCCATATTTCAAAACGACCGTTTCAAAAGGCATATTTTACGCACATTAGTGTTCTGCTTCTTTTTCTTTCTTTCCTTTTTTTGTTAAAAATACGGGAATGGAAAAAGGCATCCCTCAGAATGGGCGAAAATCGTTGCAAACGAATCAATGGACAAAGGTTTAATCTCCAATATATATAAACAGCTCATGCAGCTTAATATTAACAAAACAAACAACCCAATACAAAAAATGGGCAGAAGATCTAAAGAGATGTTTCTTCCAAGAAGACACAGAGATGGCCAAGACGCACATGAAAAGCTGCTCAACAGCACTAATTATTAGAGAAATGCAAATCAAAACTACAATGAGGTATCACCTCACACCTGTTAGAATCGGCATCATCAGAAAATCTACAAACAACCAATTCTGGGGAGGGTGTGGACAAAAGGAGCCCTCTTCCACTATTGGTGGGAATGTAAATTGATACAGTCACTATGGAGAACGGTATGGAGTTTCCTTAAAAAAACTAGAAATAGAATTACCATCTGATCCAGCAATCCCACTTCTGGGCATATACCCAGAGAAAACCATAAATCAAAAAGGCACATTCACCACAATGTTCATGGCAGCACTATTTACAATAGCCAGATAATGGAAGCAACGTAAATGCCCACAGACAGATGAATGGATAAAGATGTGGTACATATATAAAATGGAATATTACTCAGCCATAAGACGGAATGAAACTGGGTCATTTGTAGAGACATCGATGGATCTAGAGACTGTCATACAGAATGAAGTAAGTCAGAAAGAGGAAAACAGATATTGTATATTAATGCATATATGTGGAACCTAAAAAATGGTACAGATGAACTGGTTTGCAGGGAAGAAACAGAGACACAGAGGTAGACAACAAACATATGGACACCAAGTGTGGGAAGCCATGGGGTGGTGGTGGTGGGATGAGTTGGGAGATTGGGATTGACCTGTATACATGTATATGCATAAAATACATAACTAATAATAACCTGCTGTATAAAAAAATAAATCAAATTAAATTTCAAATTTTTAAAAAATAAAATTTAAAAATAAAACAGAAAAATGTTCTTCCCTTCACACAGATGTATTTATAGGAATGAATTATTTCCATGCTTATATCTATAAATACATAAAGGAGGAATACAATCTAACTTGAACCATAAAAAAAAAAATCCTGAACCCACCAGTTATAGAGAGGAATACCCTATCAGGGCACTTGCTCCAGCGGTAAACAATTCTGAAATTGGTCAGAGGTGGGGAATCATCTCCCATACAACCAGCAACCCACCCCCCACGCCAGGAGCATCCTCATTGCAAAGCTGGGGGACCGTGCCAAGGCATCTGTGAGTAAACGTGAGCTGAGCCCCAGGCCAGCTGCTGCTGAACTGTTCCCACCCTTCCCAGGTAAAACACCTGAATATGTACAAGGGCTTGAAAGCCTAGATGAAGGGCCGTGGAGCCACACCAGCGACAGCACGCAAGCCAACTTGGTGCCTGCAGGCCAGCCAGGGTGGTCCTGGCCCCGGGCACTCTTCCTGAAGCTTTCCATTGCCCTGCCTGAGATACCCCTCCTGTCCCGGCCCCCACTGCTTTTTTCCTTCCTCACCTCTGTCCGGAGAGAAATTCCAGCGGAAGGTATGGGTGACACATCCTCTTCTTTACAGGTGGCAGCCTGGCAACCCCTGCAGAAAGGCCAGCAGAGCCCCACTCACACCGGGCCACCAACAAAGCTGTGGCCCCTCACTCCCTCCCACCAGCAGAGCCCCGAGACTGCTGACGGGGCAGAGAATATGGAGTCAGGCACAGCTTCAGGGGCTATTGCTGCCTGGAGCGCTGTTTATATTGACCTCAAACAGGCACACCTGGGGAGGGCCGGCCGGCAGGGTAAGGCTGCCCAGGTCAGCTAATCCACATCCCTCAGGGAATCACATTGTTGAAAACGGACCTCGCTAAGGCAGAATAGAAGCCAAGGAAGAAAAGGACACAATGCCATTTGCAGCACCGTAGATGAGTCTAGAGGTAATCACGTGACTTGTAGTAAGTCAGAAAGTGAAAGACACATATTGTATCATATCACTTATAGGTGTTACCTAAGAATGGATACCAGGGCAGATATTTCCACGGAGAAGGGCCATCACAGATTCATCAAACAAACTTATGGTTCACCAATGGAAAGGTGTGAGGATTGGTTTCATTACGATATTGGGGTTAACAGACATATACAAACACAGGTGACACATATAATCACCAAAGACCTACGGAATACCAAGAGAAGACTACTCAACCTTCTGTCATAACGTACATGGGAAAAGGATCCCAGGAAGAACAGACATCTGTATATGTGTAAAAGAACCCCATCTTCCACACCTACAACAAGCGAAACATTGTAATCAAACTTGCTGTAATAAAAAATAAAAAATTAAATTAAAAACACGAACAAGAAGTAGTAAGACAAACTTGAGGGGCTTTCTCCTGGCACATTCCATTCTAAATTTCAATCTAGAACACGACTTCCATTGAGGCTCTGTTGCCCTAGTCACCAGATTTGGTAAGGGAGAACTGCTGCCACCTTGTGGCCGTTTCGCACAACAGCAGCTTTAATCCCAGCGCTGATGGTCAGTTGATATTCAAAATCATTGCAGGCCTGTAAATGACACCTGCCCTGAAAACAAAACCTGGGGTCACATATCGACCAAAAAATTCAAAGGACGTCCATATTTCAAAACGACCGTTTCAAAAGGCATATTTTACGCACATTAGTGTTCTGCTTCTTTTTCTTTCTTTCCTTTTTTTGTTAAAAATACGGGAATGGAAAAAGGCATCCCTCAGAATGGGCAAAAATCGTTGCAAACGAATCAATGGACAAAGGTTTAATCTCCAATATATATAAACAGCTCATGCAGCTTAATATTAACAAAACAAACAACCCAATACAAAAAATGGGCAGAAGATCTAAAGAGATGTTTCTTCCAAGAAGACACAGAGATGGCCAAGACGCACATGAAAAGCTGCTCAACAGCACTAATTATTAGAGAAATGCAAATCAAAACTACAGTGAGGTATCACCTCACACCTGTTAGAATCGGCATCATCAGAAAATCTACAAACAACCAATTCTGGGGAGGGTGTGGACAAAAGGAGCCCTCTTCCACTATTGGTGGGAATGTAAATTGATACAGTCACTATGGAGAACGGTATGGAGTTTCCTTAAAAAAACTAGAAATAGAATTACCATCTGATCCAGCAATCCCACTTCTGGGCATATACCCAGAGAAAACCATAAATCAAAAAGACACATTCACCACAATGTTCATGGCAGCACTATTTACAATAGCCAGGTAATGGAAGCAACGTAAATGCCCACAGACAGATGAATGGATAAAGATGTGGTACATATATAAAATGGAATATTACTCAGCCATAAGAAGGAATGAAACTGGGTCATTTGTAGAGACATCGATGGATCTAGAGACTGTCATACAGAATGAAGTAAGTCAGAAAGAGGAAAACAGATATTGTATATTAATGCATATATGTGGAACCTAAAAAATGGTACAGATGAACTGGTTTGCAGGGAAGAAACAGAGACACAGAGGTAGAGAACAAACATATGGACACCAAGTGTGGGAAGCCATGGGGTGGTGGTGGTGGGATGAGTTGGGAGATTGGGATTGACCTGTATACATGTATATGCATAAAATACATAACTAATAATAACCTGCTGTATAAAAAAATAAATCAAATTAAATTTCAAATTTTTAAAAAATAAAATTTAAAAATAAAACAGAAAAATGTTCTTCCCTTCACACAGATGTATTTATAGGAATGAATTATTTCCATGCTTATATCTATAAATACATAAAGGAGGAATACAATCTAACTTGAACCATAAAAAAAAAAAATCCTGAACCCACCAGTTATAGAGAGGAATACCCTATCAGGGCACTTGCTCCAGCGGTAAACAATTCTGAAATTGGTCAGAGGTGGGGAATCATCTCCCATACAACCAGCAACCCACCCCCCACGCCAGGAGCATCCTCATTGCAAAGCTGGGGGACCGTGCCAAGGCATCTGTGAGTAAACGTGAGCTGAGCCCCAGGCCAGCTGCTGCTGAACTGTTCCCACCCTTCCCAGGTAAAACACCTGAATATGTACAAGGGCTTGAAAGCCTAGATGAAGGGCCGTGGAGCCACACCAGCGACAGCACGCAAGCCAACTTGGTGCCTGCAGGCCAGCCAGGGTGGTCCTGGCCCCGGGCACTCTTCCTGAAGCTTTCCATTGCCCTGCCTGAGATACCCCTCCTGTCCCGGCCCCCACTGCTTTTTTCCTTCCTCACCTCTGTCCGGAGAGAAATTCCAGCGGAAGGTATGGGTGACACATCCTCTTCTTTACAGGTGGCAGCCTGGCAACCCCTGCAGAAAGGCCAGCAGAGCCCCACTCACACCGGGCCACCAACAAAGCTGTGGCCCCTCACTCCCTCCCACCAGCAGAGCCCCGAGACTGCTGACGGGGCAGAGAATATGGAGTCAGGCACAGCTTCAGGGGCTATTGCTGCCTGGAGCGCTGTTTATATTGACCTCAAACAGGCACACCTGGGGAGGGCCGGCCGGCAGGGTAAGGCTGCCCAGGTCAGCTAATCCACATCCCTCAGGGAATCACATTGTTGAAAACGGACCTCGCTAAGGCAGAATAGAAGCCAAGGAAGAAAAGGACACAATGCCATTTGCAGCACCGTAGATGAGTCTAGAGGTAATCACGTGACTTGTAGTAAGTCAGAAAGTGAAAGACACATATTGTATCATATCACTTATAGGTGTTACCTAAGAATGGATACCAGGGCAGATATTTCCACGGAGAAGGGCCATCACAGATTCATCAAACAAACTTATGGTTCACCAATGGAAAGGTGTGAGGATTGGTTTCATTACGATATTGGGGTTAACAGACATATACAAACACAGGTGACACATATAATCACCAAAGACCTACGGAATACCAAGAGAAGACTACTCAACATTCTGTCATAACGTACATGGGAAAAGGATCCCAGGAAGAACAGACATCTGTATATGTGTAAAAGAACCCCATCTTCCACACCTACAACAAGCCAAACATTGTAATGAAACTTGCTGTAATAAAAAATAAAAAATTAAGTTAAAAACACGAACAAGAAGTAGTGAGACAAACTTGAGGGGCTTTCTCCTGGCACATTCCATTCTAAATTCCAATCTAGAACACGACTTCCATTGAGGCTCTGTTGCCCTAGTCACCAGATTTGGTAAGGGAGAACTGCTGCCACCTTGTGGCCGTTTCGCACAACAGCAGCTTTAATCCCAGCGCTGATGGTCAGTTGATATTCAAAATCATTGCAGGCCTGTAAATGACACCTGCCCTGAAAACAAATCCTGGGGTCACATATCGACCAAAAAATTCAAAGGACGTCCATATTTCAAAACGACCGTTTCAAAAGGCATATTTTACGCACATTACTGTTCTGCTTCTTTTTCTTTCTTTCCTTTTTTTGTTAAAAATACGGGAATGGAAAAAGGCATCCCTCAGAATGGGCGAAAATCGTTGCAAACGAATCAATGGACAAAGGTTTAATCTCCAATATATATAAACAGCTCATGCAGCTTAATATTAACAAAACAAACAACCCAATACAAAAAATGGGCAGAAGATCTAAAGAGATGTTTCTTCCAAGAAGACACAGAGATGGCCAAGACGCACATGAAAAGCTGCTCAACAGCACTAATTATTAGAGAAATGCAAATCAAAACTACAGTGAGGTATCACCTCACACCTGTTAGAATCGGCATCATCAGAAAATCTACAAACAACCAATTCTGGGGAGGGTGTGGACAAAAGGAGCCCTCTTCCACTATTGGTGGGAATGTAAATTGATACAGTCACTATGGAGAACGGTATGGAGTTTCCTTAAAAAAACTAGAAATAGAATTACCATCTGATCCAGCAATCCCACTTCTGGGCATATACCCAGAGAAAACCATAAATCAAAAAGACACATTCACCACAATGTTCATGGCAGCACTATTTACAATAGCCAGGTAATGGAAGCAACGTAAATGCCCACAGACAGATGAATGGATAAAGATGTGGTACATATATAAAATGGAATATTACTCAGCCATAAGAAGGAATGAAACTGGGTCATTTGTAGAGACATCGATGGATCTAGAGACTGTCATACAGAATGAAGTAAGTCAGAAAGAGGAAAACAGATATTGTATATTAATGCATATATGTGGAACCTAAAAAATGGTACAGATGAACTGGTTTGCAGGGAAGAAACAGAGACACAGAGGTAGAGAACAAACATATGGACACCAAGTGTGGGAAGCCATGGGGTGGTGGTGGTGGGATGAGTTGGGAGATTGGGATTGACCTGTATACATGTATATGCATAAAATACATAACTAATAATAACCTGCTGTATAAAAAAATAAATCAAATTAAATTTCAAATTTTTAAAAAATAAAATTTAAAAATAAAACAGAAAAATGTTCTTCCCTTCACACAGATGTATTTATAGGAATGAATTATTTCCATGCTTATATCTATAAATACATAAAGGAGGAATACAATCTAACTTGAACCATAAAAAAAAAAAATCCTGAACCCACCAGTTATAGAGAGGAATACCCTATCAGGGCACTTGCTCCAGCGGTAAACAATTCTGAAATTGGTCAGAGGTGGGGAATCATCTCCCATACAACCAGCAACCCACCCCCCACGCCAGGAGCATCCTCATTGCAAAGCTGGGGGACCGTGCCAAGGCATCTGTGAGTAAACGTGAGCTGAGCCCCAGGCCAGCTGCTGCTGAACTGTTCCCACCCTTCCCAGGTAAAACACCTGAATATGTACAAGGGCTTGAAAGCCTAGATGAAGGGCCGTGGAGCCACACCAGCGACAGCACGCAAGCCAACTTGGTGCCTGCAGGCCAGCCAGGGTGGTCCTGGCCCCGGGCACTCTTCCTGAAGCTTTCCATTGCCCTGCCTGAGATACCCCTCCTGTCCCGGCCCCCACTGCTTTTTTCCTTCCTCACCTCTGTCCGGAGAGAAATTCCAGCGGAAGGTATGGGTGACACATCCTCTTCTTTACAGGTGGCAGCCTGGCAACCCCTGCAGAAAGGCCAGCAGAGCCCCACTCACACCGGGCCACCAACAAAGCTGTGGCCCCTCACTCCCTCCCACCAGCAGAGCCCCGAGACTGCTGACGGGGCAGAGAATATGGAGTCAGGCACAGCTTCAGGGGCTATTGCTGCCTGGAGCGCTGTTTATATTGACCTCAAACAGGCACACCTGGGGAGGGCCGGCCGGCAGGGTAAGGCTGCCCAGGTCAGCTAATCCACATCCCTCAGGGAATCACATTGTTGAAAACGGACCTCGCTAAGGCAGAATAGAAGCCAAGGAAGAAAAGGACACAATGCCATTTGCAGCACCGTAGATGAGTCTAGAGGTAATCACGTGACTTGTAGTAAGTCAGAAAGTGAAAGACACATATTGTATCATATCACTTATAGGTGTTACCTAAGAATGGATACCAGGGCAGATATTTCCACGGAGAAGGGCCATCACAGATTCATCAAACAAACTTATGGTTCACCAATGGAAAGGTGTGAGGATTGGTTTCATTACGATATTGGGGTTAACAGACATATACAAACACAGGTGACACATATAATCACCAAAGACCTACGGAATACCAAGAGAAGACTACTCAACATTCTGTCATAACGTACATGGGAAAAGGATCCCAGGAAGAACAGACATCTGTATATGTGTAAAAGAACCCCATCTTCCACACCTACAACAAGCCAAACATTGTAATGAAACTTGCTGTAATAAAAAATAAAAAATTAAGTTAAAAACACGAACAAGAAGTAGTGAGACAAACTTGAGGGGCTTTCTCCTGGCACATTCCATTCTAAATTCCAATCTAGAACACGACTTCCATTGAGGCTCTGTTGCCCTAGTCACCAGATTTGGTAAGGGAGAACTGCTGCCACCTTGTGGCCGTTTCGCACAACAGCAGCTTTAATCCCAGCGCTGATGGTCAGTTGATATTCAAAATCATTGCAGGCCTGTAAATGACACCTGCCCTGAAAACAAATCCTGGGGTCACATATCGACCAAAAAATTCAAAGGACGTCCATATTTCAAAACGACCGTTTCAAAAGGCATATTTTACGCACATTACTGTTCTGCTTCTTTTTCTTTCTTTCCTTTTTTTGTTAAAAATACGGGAATGGAAAAAGGCATCCCTCAGAATGGGCGAAAATCGTTGCAAACGAATCAATGGACAAAGGTTTAATCTCCAATATATATAAACAGCTCATGCAGCTTAATATTAACAAAACAAACAACCCAATACAAAAAATGGGCAGAAGATCTAAAGAGATGTTTCTTCCAAGAAGACACAGAGATGGCCAAGACGCACATGAAAAGCTGCTCAACAGCACTAATTATTAGAGAAATGCAAATCAAAACTACAGTGAGGTATCACCTCACACCTGTTAGAATCGGCATCATCAGAAAATCTACAAACAACCAATTCTGGGGAGGGTGTGGACAAAAGGAGCCCTCTTCCACTATTGGTGGGAATGTAAATTGATACAGTCACTATGGAGAACGGTATGGAGTTTCCTTAAAAAAACTAGAAATAGAATTACCATCTGATCCAGCAATCCCACTTCTGGGCATATACCCAGAGAAAACCATAAATCAAAAAGACACATTCACCACAATGTTCATGGCAGCACTATTTACAATAGCCAGGTAATGGAAGCAACGTAAATGCCCACAGACAGATGAATGGATAAAGATGTGGTACATATATAAAATGGAATATTACTCAGCCATAAGAAGGAATGAAACTGGGTCATTTGTAGAGACATCGATGGATCTAGAGACTGTCATACAGAATGAAGTATGTCAGAAAGAGGAAAACAGATATTGTATATTAATGCATATATGTGGAACCTAAAAAATGGTACAGATGAACTGGTTTGCAGGGAAGAAACAGAGACACAGAGGTAGAGAACAAACATATGGACACCAGTGTGGGAAGCCATGGGGTGGTGGTGGTGGGATGAGTTGGGAGATTGGGATTGACCTGTATACATGTATATGCATAAAATACATAACTAATAATAACCTGCTGTATAAAAAAATAAATCAAATTAAATTTCAAATTTTTAAAAATAAAATTTAAAAATAAAACAGAAAAATGTTCTTCCCTTCACACAGATGTATTTATAGGAATGAATTATTTCCATGCTTATATCTATAAATACATAAAGGAGGAATACAATCTAACTTGAACCATAAAAAAAAAAAATCCTGAACCCACCAGTTATAGAGAGGAATACCCTATCAGGGCACTTGCTCCAGCGGTAAACAATTCTGAAATTGGTCAGAGGTGGGGAATCATCTCCCATACAACCAGCAACCCACCCCCCACGCCAGGAGCATCCTCATTGCAAAGCTGGGGGACCGTGCCAAGGCATCTGTGAGTAAACGTGAGCTGAGCCCCAGGCCAGCTGCTGCTGAACTGTTCCCACCCTTCCCAGGTAAAACACCTGAATATGTACAAGGGCTTGAAAGCCTAGATGAAGGGCCGTGGAGCCACACCAGCGACAGCACGCAAGCCAACTTGGTGCCTGCAGGCCAGCCAGGGTGGTCCTGGCCCCGGGCACTCTTCCTGAAGCTTTCCATTGCCCTGCCTGAGATACCCCTCCTGTCCCGGCCCCCACTGCTTTTTTCCTTCCTCACCTCTGTCCGGAGAGAAATTCCAGCGGAAGGTATGTGTGACACATCCTCTTCTTTACAGGTGGCAGCCTGGCAACCCCTGCAGAAAGGCCAGCAGAGCCCCACTCACACCGGGCCACCAACAAAGCTGTGGCCCCTCACTCCCTCCCACCAGCAGAGCCCCGAGACTGCTGACGGGGCAGAGAATATGGAGTCAGGCACAGCTTCAGGGGCTATTGCTGCCTGGAGCGCTGTTTATATTGACCTCAAACAGGCACACCTGGGGAGGGCCGGCCGGCAGGGTAAGGCTGCCCAGGTCAGCTAATCCACATCCCTCAGGGAATCACATTGTTGAAAACGGACCTCGCTAAGGCAGAATAGAAGCCAAGGAAGAAAAGGACACAATGCCATTTGCAGCACCGTAGATGAGTCTATAGGTAATCACGTGACTTGTAGTAAGTCAGAAAGTGAAAGACACATATCGTATCATATCACTTATAGGTGTTAACTAAGAATGGATACCAGGGCAGATATTTCCACGGAGAAGGGCCATCACAGATTCATCAAACAAACTTATGGTTCACCAATGGAAAGGTGTGAGGATTGGTTTCATTACGATATTGGGGTTAACAGACATATACAAACACAGGTGACACATATAATCACCAAAGACCTACGGAATACCAAGAGAAGACTACTCAACCTTCTGTCATAACGTACATGGGAAAAGGATCCCAGGAAGAACAGACATCTGTATATGTGTAAAGGAACCCCATCTTCCACACCTACAACAAGCCAAACATTGTAATCAAACTTGCTGTAATAAAAAATAAAAAATTAAATTAAAAACACGAACAAGAAGTAGTGAGACAAACTTGAGGGGCTTTCTCCTGGCACATTCCATTCTAAATTCCAATCTAGAACACGACTTCCATTGAGGCTCTGTTGCCCTAGTCACCAGATTTGGTAAGGGAGAACTGCTGCCACCTTGTGGCCGTTTCGCACAACAGCAGCTTTAATCCCAGCGCTGATGGTCAGTTGATATTCAAAATCATTGCAGGCCTGTAAATGACACCTGCCCTGAAAACAAATCCTGGGGTCACATATCGACCAAAAAGTTCAAAGGACGTCCATATTTCAAAACGACCGTTTCAAAAGGCATATTTTACGCACATTAGTGTTCTGCTTCTTTTTCTTTCTTTCCTTTTTTTGTTAAAAATACGGGAATGGAAAAAGGCATCCCTCAGAGTGGGCGAAAATCGTTGCAAACGAATCAATGGACAAAGGTTTAATCTCCAATATATATAAACAGCTCATGCAGCTTAATATTAACAAAACAAACAACCCAATACAAAAAATGGGCAGAAGATCTAAAGAGATGTTTCTTCCAAGAAGACACAGAGATGGCCAAGACGCACATGAAAAGCTGCTCAACAGCACTAATTATTAGAGAAATGCAAATCAAAACTACAATGAGGTATCACCTCACACCTGTTAGAATCGGCATCATCAGAAAATCTACAAACAACCAATTCTGGGGAGGGTGTGGACAAAAGGAGCCCTCTTCCACTATTGGTGGGAATGTAAATTGATACAGTCTCTATGGAGAACGGTATGGAGTTTCCTTAAAAAAACTAGAAATAGAATTACCATCTGATCCAGCAATCCCACTTCTGGGCATATACCTAGAGAAAACCATAAATCAAAAAGGCACATTCACCACAATGTTCATGGCAGCACTATTTACAATAGCCAGATAATGGAAGCAACGTAAATGCCCACAGACAGATGAATGGATAAAGATGTGGTACATATATAAAATGGAATATTACTCAGCCATAAGAAGGAATGAAACTGGGTCATTTGTAGAGACATCGATGGATCTAGAGACTGTCATACAGAATGAAGTAAGTCAGAAAGAGGAAAACAGATATTGTATATTAATGCATATATGTGGAACCTAAAAAATGGTACAGATGAACTGGTTTGCAGGGAAGAAACAGAGACACAGAGGTAGACAACAAACATATGGACACCAAGTGTGGGAAGCCATGGGGTGGTGGTGGTGGGATGAGTTGGGAGATTGGGATTGACCTGTATACATGTATATGCATAAAATACATAACTAATAATAACCTGCTGTATAAAAAAATAAATCAAATTAAATTTCAAATTTTTAAAAAATAAAATTTAAAAATAAAACAGAAAAATGTTCTTCCCTTCACACAGATGTATTTATAGGAATGAATTATTTCCATGCTTATATCTATAAATACATAAAGGAGGAATACAATCTAACTTGAACCATAAAAAAAAAAAAAAAAACCTGAACCCACCAGTTATAGAGAGGAATACCCTATCAGGGCACTTGCTCCAGCGGTAAACAATTCTGAAATTAGTCAGAGGTGGGGAATCATCTCCCATACAACCAGCAACCCACCCCCCATGCCAGGAGCATCCTCATTGCAAAGCTGGGGGACCGTGCCGAGGCATCTGTGAGTAAACGTGAGCTGAGCCCCAGGCCAGCTGCTGCTGAACTGTTCCCACCCTTCCCAGGTAAAACACCTGAATATGTACAAGGGCTTGAAAGCCTAGAGGAAGGGCCGTGGAGCCACACCAGCGACAGCACGCAGGCCAACTTGGTGCCTGCAGGCCAGCCAGTGTGGTCCTGGCCCCGGGCGCTCTTCCGGAAGTTTCCATTGCCCTGCCTGAGATACCCCTCCTGTCCCGGCCCCCACTGCTTTTTTCCTTCCTCACCTCTGTCCGGAGAGAAATTCCAGCGGAAGGTATGGGTGACACATCCTCTTCTTTACAGGTGGCAGCCTGGCAAACCCTGCAGAAAGGGCAGCAGAGCCCCACTCACACCGGGCCACCAACAAAGCTGTGGCCCCTCACTCCCTCCCACCAGCAGAGCCCCGAGACTGCTGACGGGGCAGAGAATATGGAGTCAGGCACAGCTTCAGGGGCTATTGCTGCCTGGAGCGCTGTTTATATTGACCTCAAACAGGCACACCTGGGGAGGGCTGGCCGGCAGGGTAAGGCTGCCCAGGTCAGCTAATCCACATCCCTCAGGGAATCACATTGTTGAAAACGGACCTCGCTAAGGCAGAATAGAAGCCAAGGAAGAAAAGGACACAATGCCATTTGCAGCACCGTAGATGAGTCTAGAGGTAATCACGTGACTTGTAGTAAGTCAGAAAGTGAAAGACACATATCGTATCATATCACTTATAGGTGTTACCTAAGAATGGATACCAGGGCAGATATTTCCATGGAGAAGGGCCATCACAGATTCATCAAACAAACTTATGGTTCACCAATGGAAAGGTGTGAGGATTGGTTTCATTACGATATTGGGGTTAACAGACATATACAAACACAGGTGACACATATAATCACCAAAGACCTACGGAATACCAAGAGAAGACTACTCAACCTTCTGTCATAACATACATGGGAAAAGGATCCCAGGAAGAACAGACATCTGTATATGTGTAAAAGAACCCCATCTTCCACACCTACAACAAGCCAAACATTGTAATCAAACTTGCTGTAATAAAAAATAAAAAATTAAATTAAAAACACGAACAAGAAGTAGTGAGACAAACTTGAGGGGCTTTCTCCTGGCACATTCCATTCTAAATTCCAATCTAGAACACGACTTCCATTGAGGCTCTGTTGCCCTAGTCACCAGATTTGGTAAGGGAGAACTGCTGCCACCTTGTGGCCGTTTCGCACAACAGCAGCTTTAATCCCAGCGCTGATGGTCAGTTGATATTCAAAATCATTGCAGGCCTGTAAATGACACCTGCCCTGAAAACAAATCCTGGGGTCACATATCGACCAAAAAATTCAAAGGACGTCCATATTTCAAAACGACCGTTTCAAAAGGCATATTTTACGCACATTAGTGTTCTGCTTCTTTTTCTTTCTTTCCTTTTTTTGTTAAAAATACGGGAATGGAAAAAGGCATCCCTCAGAATGGGCAAAAATCGTTGCAAACGAATCAATGGACAAAGGTTTAATCTCCAATATATATAAACAGCTCATGCAGCTTAATATTAACAAAACAAACAACCCAATACAAAAAATGGGCAGAAGATCTAAAGAGATGTTTCTTCCAAGAAGACACAGAGATGGCCAAGACGCACATGAAAAGCTGCTCAACAGCACTAATTATTAGAGAAATGCAAATCAAAACTACAGTGAGGTATCACCTCACACCTGTTAGAATCGGCATCATCAGAAAATCTACAAACAACCAATTCTGGGGAGGGTGTGGACAAAAGGAGCCCTCTTCCACTATTGGTGGGAATGTAAATTGATACAGTCACTATGGAGAACGGTATGGAGTTTCCTTAAAAAAACTAGAAATAGAATTACCATCTGATCCAGCAATCCCACTTCTGGGCATATACCCAGAGAAAACCATAAATCAAAAAGACACATTCACCACAATGTTCATGGCAGCACTATTTACAATAGCCAGGTAATGGAAGCAACGTAAATGCCCACAGACAGATGAATGGATAAAGATGTGGTACATATATAAAATGGAATATTACTCAGCCATAAGAAGGAATGAAACTGGGTCATTTGTAGAGACATCGATGGATCTAGAGACTGTCATACAGAATGAAGTAAGTCAGAAAGAGGAAAACAGATATTGTATATTAATGCATATATGTGGAACCTAAATAATGGTACAGATGAACTGGTTTGCAGGGAAGAAACAGAGACACAGAGGTAGACAACAAACATATGGACACCAAGTGTGGGAAGCCATGGGGTGGTGGTGGTGGGATGAGTTGGGAGATTGGGATTGACCTGTATACATGTATATGCATAAAATACATAACTAATAATAACCTGCTGTATAAAAAAATAAATCAAATTAAATTTCAAATTTTTAAAAAATAAAATTTAAAAATAAAACAGAAAAATGTTCTTCCCTTCACACAGATGTATTTATAGGAATGAATTATTTCCATGCTTATATCTATAAATACATAAAGGAGGAATACAATCTAACTTGAACCATAAAAAAAAAAATCCTGAACCCACCAGTTATAGAGAGGAATACCCTATCAGGGCACTTGCTCCAGCGGTAAACAATTCTGAAATTGGTCAGAGGTGGGGAATCATCTCCCATACAACCAGCAACCCTCCCCCCACGCCAGGAGCATCCTCATTGCAAAGCTGGGGGACCGTGCCAAGGCATCTGTGAGTAAACGTGAGCTGAGCCCCAGGCCAGCTGCTGCTGAACTGTTCCCACCCTTCCCAGGTAAAACACCTGAATATGTACAAGGGCTTGAAAGCCTAGATGAAGGGCCGTGGAGCCACACCAGCGACAGCACGCAAGCCAACTTGATGCCTGCAGGCCAGCCAGGGTGGTCCTGGCCCCGGGCACTCTTCCGGAAGCTTTCCATTGCCCTGCCTGAGATACCCCTCCTGTCCCGGCCCCCACTGCTTTTTTCCTTCCTCACCTCTGTCCGGAGAGAAATTCCAGCGGAAGGTATGGGTGACACATCCTCTTCTTTACAGGTGGCAGCCTGGCAACCCCTGCAGAAAGGCCAGCAGAGCCCCACTCACACCGGGCCACCAACAAAGCTGTGGCCCCTCACTCCCTCCCACCAGCAGAGCCCCGAGACTGCTGACGGGGCAGAGAATATGGAGTCAGGCACAGCTTCAGGGGCTATTGCTGCCTGGAGCGCTGTTTATATTGACCTCAAACAGGCACACCTGGGGAGGGCCGGCCGGCAGGGTAAGGCTGCCCAGGTCAGCTAATCCACATCCCTCAGGGAATCACATTGTTGAAAACGGACCTCGCTAAGGCAGAATAGAAGCCAAGGAAGAAAAGGACACAATGCCATTTGCAGCACCGTAGATGAGTCTAGAGGTAATCACGTGACTTGTAGTAAGTCAGAAAGTGAAAGACACATATCGTATCATATCACTTATAGGTGTTACCTAAGAATGGATACCAGGGCAGATATTTCCACGGAGAAGGGCCATCACAGATTCATCAAACAAACTTATGGTTCACCAATGGAAAGGTGTGAGGATTGGTTTCATTACGATATTGGGGTTAACAGACATATACAAACACAGGTGACACATATAATCACCAAAGACCTACGGAATACCAAGAGAAGACTACTCAACCTTCTGTCATAACGTACATGGGAAAAGGATCCCAGGAAGAACAGACATCTGTATATGTGTAAAGGAACCCCATCTTCCACACCTACAACAAGCCAAACATTGTAATCAAACTTGCTGTAATAAAAAATAAAACATTAAATTAAAAACACGAACAAGAAGTAGTGAGACAAACTTGAGGGGCTTTCTCCTGGCACATTCCATTCTAAATTCCAATCTAGAACACGACTTCCATTGAGGCTCTGTTGCCCTAGTCACCAGATTTGGTAAGGGAGAACTGCTGCCACCTTGTGGCCGTTTCGCACAACAGCAGCTTTAATCCCAGCGCTGATGGTCAGTTGATATTCAAAATCATTGCAGGCCTGTAAATGACACCTGCCCTGAAAACAAATCCTGGGGTCACATATCGACCAAAAAGTTCAAAGGACGTCCATATTTCAAAACGACCGTTTCAAAAGGCATATTTTACGCACATTAGTGTTCTGCTTCTTTTTCTTTCTTTCCTTTTTTTGTTAAAAATACGGGAATGGAAAAAGGCATCCCTCAGAATGGGCGAAAATCGTTGCAAACGAATCAATGGACAAAGGTTTAATCTCCAATATATATAAACAGCTCATGCAGCTTAATATTAACAAAACAAACAACCCAATACAAAAAATGGGCAGAAGATCTAAAGAGATGTTTCTTCCAAGAAGACACAGAGATGGCCAAGACGCACATGAAAAGCTGCTCAACAGCACTAATTATTAGAGAAATGCAAATCAAAACTACAATGAGGTATCACCTCACACCTGTTAGAATCGGCATCATCAGAAAATCTACAAACAACCAATTCTGGGGAGGGTGTGGACAAAAGGAGCCCTCTTCCACTATTGGTGGGAATGTAAATTGATACAGTCACTATGGAGAACGGTATGGAGTTTCCTTAAAAAAACTAGAAATAGAATTACCATCTGATCCAGCAATCCCACTTCTGGGCATATACCTAGAGAAAACCATAAATCAAAAAGGCACATTCACCACAATGTTCATGGCAGCACTATTTACAATAGCCAGATAATGGAAGCAACGTAAATGCCCACAGACAGATGAATGGATAAAGATGTGGTACATATATAAAATGGAATATTACTCAGCCATAAGAAGGAATGAAACTGGGTCATTTGTAGAGACATCGATGGATCTAGAGACTGTCATACAGAATGAAGTAAGTCAGAAAGAGGAAAACAGATATTGTATATTAATGCATATATGTGGAACCTAAAAAATGGTACAGATGAACTGGTTTGCAGGGAAGAAACAGAGACACAGAGGTAGACAACAAACATATGGACACCAAGTGTGGGAAGCCATGGGGTGGTGGTGGTGGGATGAGTTGGGAGATTGGGATTGACCTTTATACATGTATATGCATAAAATACATAACTAATAATAACCTGCTGTATAAAAAAATAAATCAAATTAAATTTCAAATTTTTAAAAAATAAAATTTAAAAATAAAACAGAAAAATGTTCTTCCCTTCACACAGATGTATTTATAGGAATGAATTATTTCCATGCTTATATCTATAAATACATAAAGGAGGAATACAATCTAACTTGAACCATAAAAAAAAAAAAAAACCTGAACCCACCAGTTATAGAGAGGAATACCCTATCAGGGCACTTGCTCCAGCGGTAAACAATTCTGAAATTAGTCAGAGGTGGGGAATCATCTCCCATACAACCAGCAACCCACCCCCCATGCCAGGAGCATCCTCATTGCAAAGCTGGGGGACCGTGCCGAGGCATCTGTGAGTAAACGTGAGCTGAGCCCCAGGCCAGCTGCTGCTGAACTGTTCCCACCCTTCCCAGGTAAAACACCTGAATATGTACAAGGGCTTGAAAGCCTAGAGGAAGGGCCGTGGAGCCACACCAGCGACAGCACGCAGGCCAACTTGGTGCCTGCAGGCCAGCCAGTGTGGTCCTGGCCCCGGGCGCTCTTCCGGAAGTTTCCATTGCCCTGCCTGAGATACCCCTCCTGTCCCGGCCCCCACTGCTTTTTTCCTTCCTCACCTCTGTCCGGAGAGAAATTCCAGCGGAAGGTATGGGTGACACATCCTCTTCTTTACAGGTGGCAGCCTGGCAACCCCTGCAGAAAGGCCAGCAGAGCCCCACTCACACCGGGCCACCAACAAAGCTGTGGCCCCTCACTCCCTCCCACCAGCAGAGCCCCGAGACTGCTGACGGGGCAGAGAATATGGAGTCAGGCACAGCTTCAGGGGCTATTGCTGCCTGGAGCGCTGTTTATATTGACCTCAAACAGGCACACCTGGGGAGGGCTGCCCGGCAGGGTAAGGCTGCCCAGGTCAGCTAATCCACATCCCTCAGGGAATCACATTGTTGAAAACGGACCTCGCTAAGGCAGAATAGAAGCCAAGGAAGAAAAGGACACAATGCCATTTGCAGCACCATAGATGAGTCTAGGGGTAATCACGTGACTTGTAGTAAGTCAGAAAGTGAAAGACACATATCGTATCATATCACTTATAGGTGTTACCTAAGAATGGATACCAGGGCAGATATTTCCACGGAGAAGGGCCATCACAGATTCATCAAACAAACTTATGGTTCACCAATGGAAAGGTGTGAGGATTGGTTTCATTACGATATTGGGGTTAACAGACATATACAAACACAGGTGACACATATAATCACCAAAGACCTACGGAATACCAAGAGAAGACTACTCAACATTCTGTCATAACGTACATGGGAAAAGGATCCCAGGAAGAACAGACATCTGTATATGTGTAAAAGAACCCCATCTTCCACACCTACAACAAGCCAAACATTGTAATCAAACTTGCTGTAATAAAAAATAAAAAATTAAATTAAAAACACGAACAAGAAGTAGTGAGACAAACTTGAGGGGCTTTCTCCTGGCACATTCCATTCTAAATTCCAATCTAGAACACGACTTCCATTGAGGCTCTGTTGCCCTAGTCACCAGATTTGGTAAGGGAGAACTGCTGCCACCTTGTGGCCGTTTCGCACAACAGCAGCTTTAATCCCAGCGCTGATGGTCAGTTGATATTCAAAATCATTGCAGGCCTGTAAATGACACCTGCCCTGAAAACAAATCCTGGGGTCACATATCGACCAAAAAATTCAAAGGACGTCCATATTTCAAAACGACCGTTTCAAAAGGCATATTTTACGCACATTAGTGTTCTGCTTCTTTTTCTTTCTTTCCTTTTTTTGTTAAAAATACGGGAATGGAAAAAGGCATCCCTCAGAATGGGCAAAAATCGTTGCAAACGAATCAATGGACAAAGGTTTAATCTCCAATATATATAAACAGCTCATGCAGCTTAATATTAACAAAACAAACAACCCAATACAAAAAATGGGCAGAAGATCTAAAGAGATGTTTCTTCCAAGAAGACACAGAGATGGCCAAGACGCACATGAAAAGCTGCTCAACAGCACTAATTATTAGAGAAATGCAAATCAAAACTACAATGAGGTATCACCTCACACCTGTTAGAATCGGCATCATCAGAAAATCTACAAACAACCAATTCTGGGGAGGGTGTGGACAAAAGGAGCCCTCTTCCACTATTGGTGGGAATGTAAATTGATACAGTCACTATGGAGAACGGTATGGAGTTTCCTTAAAAAAACTAGAAATAGAATTACCATCTGATCCAGCAATCCCACTTCTGGGCATATACCCAGAGAAAACCATAAATCAAAAAGACACATTCACCACAATGTTCATGGCAGCACTATTTACAATAGCCAGGTAATGGAAGCAACGTAAATGCCCACAGACAGATGAATGGATAAAGATGTGGTACATATATAAAATGGAATATTACTCAGCCATAAGAAGGAATGAAACTGGGTCATTTGTAGAGACATCGATGGATCTAGAGACTGTCATACAGAATGAAGTAAGTCAGAAAGAGGAAAACAGATATTGTATATTAATGCATATATGTGGAACCTAAAAAATGGTACAGATGAACTGGTTTGCAGGGAAGAAACAGAGACACAGAGGTAGAGAACAAACATATGGACACCAAGTGTGGGAAGCCATGGGGTGGTGGTGGTGGGATGAGTTGGGAGATTGGGATTGACCTGTATACATGTATATGCATAAAATACATAACTAATAATAACCTGCTGTATAAAAAAATAAATCAAATTAAATTTCAAATTTTTAAAAAATAAAATTTAAAAATAAAACAGAAAAATGTTCTTCCCTTCACACAGATGTATTTATAGGAATGAATTATTTCCATGCTTATATCTATAAATACATAAAGGAGGAATACAATCTAACTTGAACCATAAAAAAAAAAAAAAACCTGAACCCACCAGTTATAGAGAGGAATACCCTATCAGGGCACTTGCTCCAGCGGTAAACAATTCTGAAATTAGTCAGAGGTGGGGAATCATCTCCCATACAACCAGCAACCCACCCCCCATGCCAGGAGCATCCTCATTGCAAAGCTGGGGGACCGTGCCGAGGCATCTGTGAGTAAACGTGAGCTGAGCCCCAGGCCAGCTGCTGCTGAACTGTTCCCACCCTTCCCAGGTAAAACACCTGAATATGTACAAGGGCTTGAAAGCCTAGAGGAAGGGCCGTGGAGCCACACCAGCGACAGCACGCAGGCCAACTTGGTGCCTGCAGGCCAGCCAGTGTGGTCCTGGCCCCGGGCGCTCTTCCGGAAGTTTCCATTGCCCTGCCTGAGATACCCCTCCTGTCCCGGCCCCCACTGCTTTTTTCCTTCCTCACCTCTGTCCGGAGAGAAATTCCAGCGGAAGGTATGGGTGACACATCCTCTTCTTTACAGGTGGCAGCCTGGCAACCCCTGCAGAAAGGCCAGCAGAGCCCCACTCACACCGGGCCACCAACAAAGCTGTGGCCCCTCACTCCCTCCCACCAGCAGAGCCCCGAGACTGCTGACGGGGCAGAGAATATGGAGTCAGGCACAGCTTCAGGGGCTATTGCTGCCTGGAGCGCTGTTTATATTGACCTCAAACAGGCACACCTGGGGAGGGCTGCCCGGCAGGGTAAGGCTGCCCAGGTCAGCTAATCCACATCCCTCAGGGAATCACATTGTTGAAAACGGACCTCGCTAAGGCAGAATAGAAGCCAAGGAAGAAAAGGACACAATGCCATTTGCAGCACCATAGATGAGTCTAGGGGTAATCACGTGACTTGTAGTAAGTCAGAAAGTGAAAGACACATATCGTATCATATCACTTATAGGTGTTACCTAAGAATGGATACCAGGGCAGATATTTCCACGGAGAAGGGCCATCACAGATTCATCAAACAAACTTATGGTTCACCAATGGAAAGGTGTGAGGATTGGTTTCATTACGATATTGGGGTTAACAGACATATACAAACACAGGTGACACATATAATCACCAAAGACCTACGGAATACCAAGAGAAGACTACTCAACATTCTGTCATAACGTACATGGGAAAAGGATCCCAGGAAGAACAGACATCTGTATATGTGTAAAAGAACCCCATCTTCCACACCTACAACAAGCCAAACATTGTAATCAAACTTGCTGTAATAAAAAATAAAAAATTAAATTAAAAACACGAACAAGAAGTAGTGAGACAAACTTGAGGGGCTTTCTCCTGGCACATTCCATTCTAAATTCCAATCTAGAACACGACTTCCATTGAGGCTCTGTTGCCCTAGTCACCAGATTTGGTAAGGGAGAACTGCTGCCACCTTGTGGCCGTTTCGCACAACAGCAGCTTTAATCCCAGCGCTGATGGTCAGTTGATATTCAAAATCATTGCAGGCCTGTAAATGACACCTGCCCTGAAAACAAATCCTGGGGTCACATATCGACCAAAAAATTCAAAGGACGTCCATATTTCAAAACGACCGTTTCAAAAGGCATATTTTACGCACATTAGTGTTCTGCTTCTTTTTCTTTCTTTCCTTTTTTTGTTAAAAATACGGGAATGGAAAAAGGCATCCCTCAGAATGGGCAAAAATCGTTGCAAACGAATCAATGGACAAAGGTTTAATCTCCAATATATATAAACAGCTCATGCAGCTTAATATTAACAAAACAAACAACCCAATACAAAAAATGGGCAGAAGATCTAAAGAGATGTTTCTTCCAAGAAGACACAGAGATGGCCAAGACGCACATGAAAAGCTGCTCAACAGCACTAATTATTAGAGAAATGCAAATCAAAACTACAATGAGGTATCACCTCACACCTGTTAGAATCGGCATCATCAGAAAATCTACAAACAACCAATTCTGGGGAGGGTGTGGACAAAAGGAGCCCTCTTCCACTATTGGTGGGAATGTAAATTGATACAGTCACTATGGAGAACGGTATGGAGTTTCCTTAAAAAAACTAGAAATAGAATTACCATCTGATCCAGCAATCCCACTTCTGGGCATATACCCAGAGAAAACCATAAATCAAAAAGACACATTCACCACAATGTTCATGGCAGCACTATTTACAATAGCCAGGTAATGGAAGCAACGTAAATGCCCACAGACAGATGAATGGATAAAGATGTGGTACATATATAAAATGGAATATTACTCAGCCATAAGAAGGAATGAAACTGGGTCATTTGTAGAGACATCGATGGATCTAGAGACTGTCATACAGAATGAAGTAAGTCAGAAAGAGGAAAACAGATATTGTATATTAATGCATATATGTGGAACCTAAAAAATGGTACAGATGAACTGGTTTGCAGGGAAGAAACAGAGACACAGAGGTAGAGAACAAACATATGGACACCAAGTGTGGGAAGCCATGGGGTGGTGGTGGTGGGATGAGTTGGGAGATTGGGATTGACCTGTATACATGTATATGCATAAAATACATAACTAATAATAACCTGCTGTATAAAAAAATAAATCAAATTAAATTTCAAATTTTTAAAAAATAAAATTTAAAAATAAAACAGAAAAATGTTCTTCCCTTCACACAGATGTATTTATAGGAATGAATTATTTCCATGCTTATATCTATAAATACATAAAGGAGGAATACAATCTAACTTGAACCATAAAAAAAAAAAATCCTGAACCCACCAGTTATAGAGAGGAATACCCTATCAGGGCACTTGCTCCAGCGGTAAACAATTCTGAAATTGGTCAGAGGTGGGGAATCATCTCCCATACAACCACCAACCCACCCCCCACGCCAGGAGCATCCTCATTGCAAAGCTGGGGGACCGTGCCAAGGCATCTGTGAGTAAACGTGAGCTGAGCCCCAGGCCAGCTGCTGCTGAACTGTTCCCACCCTTCCCAGGTAAAACACCTGAATATGTACAAGGGCTTGAATGCCTAGATGAAGGGCCGTGGAGCCACACCAGCGACAGCACGCAAGCCAACTTGGTGCCTGCAGGCCAGCCAGGGTGGTCCTGGCCCCGGGCACTCTTCCTGAAGCTTTCCATTGCCCTGCCTGAGATACCCCTCCTGTCCCGGCCCCCACTGCTTTTTTCCTTCCTCACCTCTGTCCGGAGAGAAATTCCAGCGGAAGGTATGGGTGACACATCCTCTTGTTTACAGGTGGCAGCCTGGCAACCCCTGCAGAAAGGCCAGCAGAGCCCCACTCACACCGGGCCACCAACAAAGCTGTGGCCCCTCACTCCCTCCCACCAGCAGAGCCCCGAGACTGCTGACGGGGCAGAGAATATGGAGTCAGGCACAGCTTCAGGGGCTATTGCTGCCTGGAGCGCTGTTTATATTGACCTCAAACAGGCACACCTGGGGAGGGCCGGCCGGCAGGGTAAGGCTGCCCAGGTCAGCTAATCCACATCCCTCAGGGAATCACATTGTTGAAAACGGACCTCGCTAAGGCAGAATAGAAGCCAAGGAAGAAAAGGACACAATGCCATTTGCAGCACCGTAGATGAGTCTAGAGGTAATCACGTGACTTGTAGTAAGTCAGAAAGTGAAAGACACATATCGTATCATATCACTTATAGGTGTTACCTAAGAATGGATACCAGGGCAGATATTTCCACGGAGAAGGGCCATCACAGATTCATCAAACAAACTTATGGTTCACCAATGGAAAGGTGTGAGGATTGGTTTCATTACGATATTGGGGTTAACAGACATATACAAACACAGGTGACACATATAATCACCAAAGACCTACGGAATACCAAGAGAAGACTACTCAACCTTCTGTCATAACGTACATGGGAAAAGGATCCCAGGAAGAACAGACATCTGTATATGTGTAAAGGAACCCCATCTTCCACACCTACAACAAGCCAAACATTGTAATCAAACTTGCTGTAATAAAAAATAAAAAATTAAATTAAAAACACGAACAAGAAGTAGTGAGACAAACTTGAGGGGCTTTCTCCTGGCACATTCCATTCTAAATTCCAATCTAGAGCACGACTTCCATTGAGGCTCTGTTGCCCTAGTCACCAGATTTGGTAAGGGAGAACTGCTGCCACCTTGTGGCCGTTTCGCACAACAGCAGCTTTAATCCCAGCGCTGATGGTCAGTTGATATTCAAAATCATTGCAGGCCTGTAAATGACACCTGCCCTGAAAACAAATCCTGGGGTCACATATCGACCAAAAAGTTCAAAGGACGTCCATATTTCAAAACGACCGTTTCAAAAGGCATATTTTACGCACATTAGTGTTCTGCTTCTTTTTCTTTCTTTCCTTTTTTTGTTAAAAATACGGGAATGGAAAAAGGCATCCCTCAGAATGGGCGAAAATCGTTGCAAACGAATCAATGGACAAAGGTTTAATCTCCAATATATATAAACAGCTCATGCAGCTTAATATTAACAAAACAAACAACCCAATACAAAAAATGGGCAGAAGATCTAAAGAGATGTTTCTTCCAAGAAGACACAGAGATGGCCAAGACGCACATGAAAAGCTGCTCAACAGCACTAATTATTAGAGAAATGCAAATCAAAACTACAATGAGGTATCACCTCACACCTGTTAGAATCGGCATCATCAGAAAATCTACAAACAACCAATTCTGGGGAGGGTGTGGACAAAAGGAGCCCTCTTCCACTATTGGTGGGAATGTAAATTGATACAGTCACTATGGAGAACGGTATGGAGTTTCCTTAAAAAAACTAGAAATAGAATTACCATCTGATCCAGCAATCCCACTTCTGGGCATATACCCAGAGAAAACCATAAATCAAAAAGGCACATTCACCACAATGTTCATGGCAGCACTATTTACAATAGCCAGATAATGGAAGCAACGTAAATGCCCACAGACAGATGAATGGATAAAGATGTGGTACATATATAAAATGGAATATTACTCAGCCATAAGAAGGAATGAAACTGGGTCATTTGTAGAGACATCGATGGATCTAGAGACTGTCATACAGAATGAAGTAAGTCAGAAAGAGGAAAACAAATATTGTATATTAATGCATATATGTGGAACCTAAAAAATGGTACAGATGAACTGGTTTGCAGGGAAGAAACAGAGACACAGAGGTAGAGAACAAACATATGGACACCAAGTGTGGGAAGCCATGGGGTGGTGGTGGTGGGATGAGTTGGGAGATTGGGATTGACCTGTATACATGTATATGCATAAAATACATAACTAATAATAACCTGCTGTATAAAAAAATAAATCAAATTAAATTTCAAATTTTTAAAAAATAAAATTTAAAAATAAAACAGAAAAATGTTCTTCCCTTCACACAGATGTATTTATAGAAATGAATTATTTCCATGCTTATATCTATAAATACATAAAGGAGGAATACAATCTAACTTGAACCATAAAAGAAAAAAAAAACCTGAACCCACCAGTTATAGAGAGGAATACCCTATCAGGGCACTTGCTGCAGCGGTAAACAATTCTGAAATTAGTCAGAGGTGTGGAATCATCTCCCATACAACCAGCAACCCACCCCCCACGCCAGGAGCATCCTCATTGCAAAGCTGGGGGACCGTGCCGAGGCATCTGTGAGTAAACGTGAGCTGAGCCCCAGGCCAGCTGCTGCTGAACTGTTCCCACCCTTCCCAGGTAAAACACCTGAATATGTACAAGGGCTTGAAAGCCTAGAGGAAGGGCGGTGGAGCCACACCAGCGACAGCACGCAGGCCAACTTGGTGCCTGCAGGCCAGCCAGTGTGGTCCTGGCCCCGGGCGCTCTTCCGGAAGCTTTCCATTGCCCTGCCTGAGATACCCCTCCTGTCCCGGCCCCCACTGCTTTTTTCCTTCCTCACCTCTGTCCGGAGAGAAATTCCAGCGGAAGGTATGGGTGACACATCCTCTTCTTTACAGGTGGCAGCCTGGCAACCCCTGCAGAAAGGCCAGCAGAGCCCCACTCACACCGGGCCACCAACAAAGCTGTGGCCCCTCACTCCCTCCCACCAGCAGAGCCCCGAGACTGCTGACGGGGCAGAGAATATGGAGTCAGGCACAGCTTCAGGGGCTATTGCTGCCTGGAGCGCTGTTTATATTGACCTCAAACAGGCACACCAAGGGAGGGCCGGCCGGCAGGGTAAGGCTGCCCAGGTCAGCTAATCCACAACCCTCAGGGAATCACATTGTTGAAAACGGACCTCGCTAAGGCAGAATAGAAGCCAAGGAAGAAAAGGACACAATGCCATTTGCAGCACCGTAGATGAGTCTAGAGGAAATCACGTGACTTGTAGTAAGTCAGAAAGTGAAAGACACATATCGTATCATATCACTTATAGGTGTTACCTAAGAATGGATACCAGGGCAGATATTTCCACGGAGAAGGGCCATCACAGATTCATCAAACAAACTTATGGTTCACCAATGGAAAGGTGTGAGGATTGGTTTCATTACGATATTGGGGTTAACAGACATATACAAACACAGGTGACACATATAATCACCAAAGACCTACGGAATACCAAGAGAAGACTACTCAACCTTCTGTCATAACGTACATGGGAAAAGGATCCCAGGAAGAACAGACATCTGTATATGTGTAAAACAACCACATCTTCCACACCTACAACAAGCCAAACATTGTAATCAAACTTGCTGTAATAAAAAATAAAACATTAAGTTAAAAACACGAACAAGAAGTAGTGAGACAAACTTGAGGGGCTTTCTCCTGGCACATTCCATTCTAAATTCCAATCTAGAACACGACTTCCATTGAGGCTCTGTTGCCCTAGTCACCAGATTTGGTAAGGGAGAACTGCTGCCACCTTGTGGCCGTTTCGCACAACAGCAGCTTTAATCCCAGCGCTGATGGTCAGTTGATATTCAAAATCATTGCAGGCCTGTAAATGACACCTGCCCTGAAAACAAATCCTGGGGTCACATATCGACCAAAAAATTCAAAGGACGTCCATATTTCAAAACGACCGTTTCAAAAGGCATATTTTACGCACATTAGTGTTCTGCTTCTTTTTCTTTCTTTCCTTTTTTTGTTAAAAATACGGGAATGGAAAAAGGCATCCCTCAGAATGGGCGAAAATCGTTGCAAACGAATCAATGGACAAAGGTTTAATCTCCAATATATATAAACAGCTCATGCAGCTTAATATTAACAAAACAAACAACCCAATACAAAAAATGGGCAGAAGATGTAAAGAGATGTTTCTGCCAAGAAGACACAGAGATGGCCAAGACACACATGAAAAGCTGCTCAACAGCACTAATTATTAGAGAAATGCAAATCAAAACTACAATGAGGTATCACCTCACACCTGTTAGAATCGGCATCATCAGAAAATCTACAAACAACCAATTCTGGGGAGGGTGTGGACAAAAGGAGCCCTCTTCCACTATTGGTGGGAATGTAAATTGATACAGTCACTATGGAGAACGGTATGGAGTTTCCTTAAAAAAACTAGAAATAGAATTACCATCTGATCCAGCAATCCCACTTCTGGGCATATACCCAGAGAAAACCATAAATCAAAAAGGCACATTCACCACAATGTTCATGGCAGCACTATTTACAATAGCCAGGTAATGGAAGCAACGTAAATGCCCACAGACAGATGATTGGATAAAGATGTGGTACATATATAAAATGGAATATTACTCAGCCATAAGAAGGAATGAAACTGAGTCATTTGTAGAGACATCGATGGATCTAGAGACTGTCATACAGAATGAAGTAAGTCAGAAAGAGGAAAACAAATATTGTATATTAATGCATATATGTGGAACCTAAAAAATGGTACAGATGAACTGGTTTGCAGGGAAGAAACAGAGACACAGAGGTAGAGAACAAACATATGGACACCAAGTGTGGGAAGCCATGGTGTGGTGGTGGTGGGATGAGTTGGGAGATTGGGATTGACCTGTATACATGTATATGCATAAAATACATAACTAATAATAACCTGCTGTATAAAAAAATAAATCAAATTAAATTTCTAATTTTTAAAAAATAAAATTTAAAAATAAAACAGAAAAATGTTCTTGCCTTCACACAGATGTATTTATAGGAATGAATTATTTCCATGCTTATATCTATAAATACATAAAGGAGGAATACAATCTAACTTGAACCATAAAAGAAAAAAAAAAAAACCTGAACCCACCAGTTATACAGAGGAAAACCCTATCAGGGCACTTGCTCCAGCGGTAAACAATTCTGAAATTAGTCAGAGGTGGGGAATCATCTCCCATACAACCAGCAACCCACCCCCCACGCCAGGAGCATCCTCATTGCAAAGCTGGGGGACCGTGCCGAGGCATCTGTGAGTAAACGTGAGCTGAGCCCCAGGCCAGCTGCTGCTGAACTGTTCCCACCCATCCCAGGTAAAACACCTGAATATGTACAAGGGCTTGAAAGCCTAGAGGAAGGGCCGTGGAGCCACACCAGCGACAGCACGCAAGCCAACTTGGTGCCTGCAGGCCAGCCAGTGTGGTCCTGGCCCCGGGCGCTCTTCCGGAAGCTTTCCATTGCCCTGCCTGAGATACCCCTCCTGTCCCGGCCCCCACTGCATTTTTCCTTCCTCACCTCTGTCCGGAGAGAAATTCCAGCGGAAGGTATGGGTGACACATCCTCTTCTTTACAGGTGGCAGCATGGCAACCCCTGCAGAAAGGCCAGCAGAGCCCCACTCACACCGGGCCACCAACAAAGCTGTGGCCCCTCACTCCCTCCCACCAGCAGAGCCCCGAGACTGCTGACGGGGCAGAGAATATGGAGTCAGGCACAGCTTCAGGGGCTATTGCTGCCTGGAGTGCTGTTTATATTGACCTCACACAGGCACACCTGGGGAGGGCCGGCCGGCAGGGTAAGGCTACCCAGGTCAGCTAATCCACAACCCTCAGGGAATCACATTGTTGAAAACGGACCTCGCTAAGGCAGAATAGAAGCCAAGGAAGAAAAGGACACAATGCCATTTGCAGCACCGTAGATGAGTCTAGAGGTAATCACGTGACTTGTAGTAAGTCAGAAAGTGAAAGACACATATCGTATCATATCACTTATAGGTGTTACCTAAGAATGGATACCAGGGCAGATATTTCCACGGAGAAGGGCCATCACAGATTCATCAAACAAACTTATGGTTCACCAATGGAAAGGTGTGAGGATTGGTTTCATTACGATATTGGGGTTAACAGACATATACAAACACAGGTGACACATATAATCACCAAAGACCTACGGAATACCAAGAGAAGACTACTCAACCTTCTGTCATAACGTACATAGGAAAAGGATCCCAGGAAGAACAGACATCTGTATATGTGTAAAAGAACCCCATCTTCCACACCTACAACAAGCCAAACATTGTAATCAAACTTGCTGTAATAAAAAATAAAAAATTAAATTAAAAACACGAACAAGAAGTAGTGAGACAAACTTGAGGGGCTTTCTCCTGGCACATTCCATTCTAAATTCCAATCTAGAACACGACTTCCATTGAGGCTCTGTTGCCCTAGTCACCAGATTTGGTAAGGGAGAACTGCTGCCACCTTGTGGCCGTTTCGCACAACAGCAGCTTTAATCCCAGCGCTGATGGTCAGTTGATATTCAAAATCATTGCAGGCCTGTAAATGACACCTGCCCTGAAAACAAATCCTGGGGTCACATATCGACCAAAAAGTTCAAAGGACGTCCATATTTCAAAACGACCGTTTCAAAAGGCATATTTTACGCACATTAGTGTTCTGCTTCTTTTTCTTTCTTTCCTTTTTTTGTTAAAAATACGGGAATGGAAAAAGGCATCCCTCAGAATGGGCGAAAATCGTTGCAAACGAATCAATGGACAAAGGTTTAATCTCCAATATATATAAACAGCTCATGCAGCTTAATATTAACAAAACAAACAACCCAATACAAAAAATGGGCAGAAGATCTAAAGAGATGTTTCTTCCAAGAAGACACAGAGATGGCCAAGACGCACATGAAAAGCTGCTCAACAGCACTAATTATTAGAGAAATGCAAATCAAAACTACAATGAGGTATCACCTCACACCTGTTAGAATCGGCATCATCAGAAAATATACAAACAACCAATTCTGGGGAGGGTGTGGACAAAAGGAGCCCTCTTCCACTATTGGTGGGAATGTAAATTGATACAGTCACTATGGAGAACGGTATGGAGTTTCCTTAAAAAAACTAGAAATAGAATTACCATCTGATCCAGCAATTCCACTTCTGGGCATATACCTAGAGAAAACCATAAATCAAAAAGGCACATTCACCACAATGTTCATGGCAGCACTATTTACAATAGCCAGATAATGGAAGCAACGTAAATGCCCACAGACAGATGAATGGATAAAGATGTGGTACATATATAAAATGGAATATTATTCAGCCATAAGAAGGAATGAAACTGGGTCATTTGTAGAGACATCGATGGATCTAGAGACTGTCATACAGAATGAAGTAAGTCAGAAAGAGGAAAACAAATATTGTATATTAATGCATATATGTGGAACCTAAAAAATGGTACAGATGAACTGGTTTGCAGGGAAGAAACAGAGACACAGAGGTAGACAACAAACATATGGACACCAAGTGTGGGAAGCCATGGGGTGGTGGTGGTGGGATGAGTTGGGAGATTGGGATTGACCTGTATACATGTATATGCATAAAATACATAACTAATAATAACCTGCTGCATAAAAAAATAAATCAAATTAAATTTCTAATTTTTAAAAAATAAAATTTAAAAATAAAACAGAAAAATGTTCTTGCCTTCACACAGATGTATTTATAGGAATGAATTATTTCCATGCTTATATCTATAAATACATAAAGGAGGAATACAATCTAACTTGAACCATAAAAGAAAAAAAAAAAAACCTGAACCCACCAGTTATACAGAGGAAAACCCTATCAGGGCACTTGCTCCAGCGGTAAACAATTCTGAAATTAGTCAGAGGTGGGGAATCATCTCCCATACAACCAGCAACCCACCCCCCACGCCAGGAGCATCCTCATTGCAAAGCTGGGGGACCGTGCCGAGGCATCTGTGAGTAAACGTGAGCTGAGCCCCAGGCCAGCTGCTGCTGAACTGTTCCCACCCATCCCAGGTAAAACACCTGAATATGTACAAGGGCTTGAAAGCCTAGAAGAAGGGCCGTGGAGCCACACCAGCGACAGCACGCAGGCCAACTTGGTGCCTGCAGGCCAGCCAGTGTGGTCCTGGCCCCGGGCGCTCTTCCGGAAGCTTTCCATTGCCCTGCCTGAGATACCCCTCCTGTCCCGGCCCCCACTGCATTTTTCCTTCCTCACCTCTGTCCGGAGAGAAATTCCAGCGGAAGGTATGGGTGACACATCCTCTTCTTTACAGGTGGCAGCATGGCAACCCCTGCAGAAAGGCCAGCAGAGCCCCACTCACACCGGGCCACCAACAAAGCTGTGGCCCCTCACTCCCTCCCACCAGAAGAGCCCCGAGACTGCTGACGGGGCAGAGAATATGGAGTCAGGCACAGCTTCAGGGGCTATTGCTGCCTGGAGCGCTGTTTATATTGACCTCACACAGGCACACCTGGGGAGGGCCGGCCGGCAGGGTAAGGCTACCCAGGTCAGCTAATCCACAACCCTCAGGGAATCACATTGTTGAAAACGGACCTCGCTAAGGCAGAATAGAAGCCAAGGAAGAAAAGGACACAATGCCATTTGCAGCACCGTAGATGAGTCTAGAGGTAATCACGTGACTTGTAGTAAGTCAGAAAGTGAAAGACACATATCGTATCATATCACTTATAGGTGTTACCTAAGAATGGATACCAGGGCAGATATTTCCACGGAGAAGGGCCATCACAGATTCATCAAACAAACTTATGGTTCACCAATGGAAAGGTGTGAGGATTGGTTTCATTACGATATTGGGGTTAACAGACATATACAAACACAGGTGACACATATAATCACCAAAGACCTACGGAATACCAAGAGAAGACTACTCAACCTTCTGTCATAACGTACATGGGAAAAGGATCCCAGGAAGAACAGACATCTGTATATGTGTAAAAG
The DNA here is from genome assembly GCF_964341445.2 of Mesoplodon mirus. Lineage (NCBI taxonomy): Eukaryota > Metazoa > Chordata > Mammalia > Artiodactyla > Ziphiidae > Mesoplodon > Mesoplodon mirus. The sequence goes on along the minus strand of NW_028295586.1, from coordinate 425,696 downwards.
AACCCCATCGTCCACACCTACAACAAGCCAAACATTGTAATCAAACTTGCTGTAATAAAAAATAAAAAAATAAATTAAAAACACGAACAAGAAGTAGTGAGACAAACTTGAGGGGCTTTCTCCTGGCACATTCCATTCTAAATTCCAATCTAGAACACGACTTCCATTGAGGCTCTGTTGCCCTAGTCACCAGATTTGGTAAGGGAGAACTGCTGCCACCTTGTGGCCGTTTCGCACAACAGCAGCTTTAATCCCAGCGCTGATGGTCAGTTGATATTCAAAATCATTGCAGGCCTGTAAATGACACCTGCCCTGAAAACAAATCCTGGGGTCACATATCGACCAAAAAGTTCAAAGGACGTCCATATTTCAAAACGACCGTTTCAAAAGGCATATTTTACGCACATTAGTGTTCTGCTTCTTTTTCTTTCTTTCCTTTTTTTGTTAAAAATACGGGAATGGAAAAAGGCATCCTTCAGAATGGGCGAAAATCGTTGCAAACGAATCAATGGACAAAGGTTTAATCTCCAATATATATAAACAGCTCATGCAGCTTAATATTAACAAAACAAACAACCCAATACAAAAAATGGGCAGAAGATCTAAAGAGATGTTTCTTCCAAGAAGACACAGAGATGGCCAAGACGCACATGAAAAGCTGCTCAACAGCACTAATTATTAGAGAAATGCAAATCAAAACTACAATGAGGTATCACCTCACACCTGTTAGAATCGGCATCATCAGAAAATCTACAAACAACCAATTCTGGGGAGGGTGTGGACAAAAGGAGCCCTCTTCCACTATTGGTGGGAATGTAAATTGATACAGTCACTATGGAGAACGGTATGGAGTTTCCTTAAAAAAACTAGAAATAGAATTACCATCTGATCCAGCAATCCCACTTCTGGGCATATACCCAGAGAAAACCATAAATCAAAAAGGCACATTCACCACAATGTTCATGGCAGCACTATTTACAATAGCCAGATAATGGAAGCAACGTAAATGCCCACAGACAGATGAATGGATAAAGATGTGGTACATATATAAAATGGAATATTACTCAGCCATAAGAAGGAATGAAACTGGGTCATTTGTAGAGACATCGATGGATCTAGAGACTGTCATACAGAATGAAGTAAGTCAGAAAGAGGAAAACAAATATTGTATATTAATGCATATATGTGGAACCTAAAAAATGGTACAGATGAACTGGTTTGCAGGGAAGAAACAGAGACACAGAGGTAGAGAACAAACATATGGACACCAAGTGTGGGAAGCCATGGGGTGGTGGTGGTGGGATGAGTTGGGAGATTGGGATTGACCTGTATACATGTATATGCATAAAATATATAAATAATAATAACCTGCTGTATAAAAAAATAAATCAAATTAAATTTCAAATTTTTAAAAAATAAAATTTAAAAATAAAACAGAAAAATGTTCTTCCCTTCACACAGATGTATTTATAGGAATGAATTATTTCCATGCTTATATCTATAAATACATAAAGGAGGAATAAAATCTAACTTGAACAATAAAAAAAAAAAAAAACCTGAACCCACCAGTTATAGAGAGGAATACCCTATCAGGGCACTTGCTCCAGCGGTAAACAATTCTGAAATTAGTCAGAGGTGGGGAATCATCTCCCATACAACCAGCAACCCACCCCCCATGCCAGGAGCATCCTCATTGTAAAGCTGGGGGACCATGCCGAGGCATCTGTGAGTAAACGTGAGCTGAGCCCCAGGCCAGCTGCTGCTGAACTGTTCCCACCCTTCCCAGGTAAAACACCTGAATATGTACAAGGGCTTGAAAGCCTAGAGGAAGGGCCGTGGAGCCACACCAGCGACAGCACGCAGGCCAACTTGGTGCCTGCAGGCCAGCCAGTGAGGTCCTGGCCCAGGGCGCTCTTCCGGAAGTTTCCATTGCCCTGCCTGAGATACCCCTCCTGTCCCGGCCCCCACTGCATTTTTCCTTCCTCACCTCTGTCCGGAGAGAAATTTCAGCGGAAGTTATGGGTGACACATCCTCTTCTTTACAGGTGGCAGCCGGGCAACCCCTGCAGAAAGGCCAGCAGAGCCCCACTCACACCGGGCCACCAACAAAGCTGTGGCCCCTCACTCCCTCCCACCAGCAGAGCCCCGAGCCTGCTGACGGGGCAGAGAATATGGAGTCAGGCACAGCTTCAGGGGCTATTGCTGCCTGGAGCGATGTTTATATTGACCTCAAACAGGCACACCTGGGGAGGGCTGGCCGGCAGGGTAAGGCTGCCCAGGTCAGAAAATCCACATCCCTCAGGGAATCACATTGTTGAAAACGGACCTCGCTAAGGCAGAATAGAAGCCAAGGAAGAAAAGGACACAATGCCATTTGCAGCACCGTAGATGAGTCTAGAGGTAATCACGTGACTTGTAGTAAGTCAGAAAGTGAAAGACACATATCGTATCATATCACTTATAGGTGTTACCTAAGAATGGATACCAGGGCAGATATTTCCACGGAGAAGTGCCATCACAGATTCATCAAAAAAACTTATGGTTCACCAATGGAAAGGTGTGAGGATTGGTTTCATTACGATATTGGGGTTAACAGACATATACAAACACAGGTGACACATATAATCACCAAAGACCTACGGAATACCAAGAGAAGACTACTCAACATTCTATCATAACGTACATGGGAAAAGGATCCCAGGAAGAACAGACATCTGTATATGTGTAAAAGAACCCCATCTTCCACACCTACAACAAGCCAAACATTGTAATCAAACTTGCTGTAATAAAAAATAAAAAATTAAATTAAAAACACGAACAAGAAGTAGTGAGACAAACTTGAGGGGCTTTCTCCTGGCACATTCCATTCTAAATTCCAATCTAGAACACGACTTCCATTGAGGCTCTGTTGCCCTAGTCACCAGATTTGGTAAGGGAGAACTGCTGCCACCTTGTGGCCGTTTCGCACAACAGCAGCTTTAATCCCAGCGCTGATGGTCAGTTGATATTCAAAATCATTGCAGGCCTGTAAATGACACCTGCCCTGAAAACAAATCCTGGGGTCACATATCGACCAAAAAATTCAAAGGACGTCCATATTTCAAAACGACCGTTTCAAAAGGCATATTTTACGCACATTAGTGTTCTGCTTCTTTTTCTTTCTTTCCTTTTTTTGTTAAAAATACGGGAATGGAAAAAGGCATCCCTCAGAATGGGCAAAAATCGTTGCAAACGAATCAATGGACAAAGGTTTAATCTCCAATATATATAAACAGCTCATGCAGCTTAATATTAACAAAACAAACAACCCAATACAAAAAATGGGCAGAAGATCTAAAGAGATGTTTTTTCCAAGAAGACACAGAGATGGCCAAGACGCACATGAAAAGCTGCTCAACAGCACTAATTATTAGAGAAATGCAAATCAAAACTACAGTGAGGTATCACCTCACACCTGTTAGAATCGGCATCATCAGAAAATCTACAAACAACCAATTCTGGGGAGGGTGTGGACAAAAGGAGCCCTCTTCCACTATTGGTGGGAATGTAAATTGATACAGTCACTATGGAGAACGGTATGGAGTTTCCTTAAAAAAACTAGAAATAGAATTACCATGTGATCCAGCAATCCCACTTCTGGGCATATACCCAGAGAAAACCATAAATCAAAAAGGCACATTCACCACAATGTTCATGGCAGCACTATTTACAATAGCCAGGTAATGGAAGCAACGTAAATGCCCACAGACAGATGAATGGATAAAGATGCGGTACATATATAAAATGAAATATTACTCAGCCATAAGAAGGAATGCAACTGGGTCATTTGTAGAGACATCGATGGATCTAGAGACTGTCATACAGAATGAAGTAAGTCAGAAAGAGGAAAACAAATATTGTATATTAATGCATATATGTGGAACCTAAAAAATGGTACAGATGAACTGGTTTGCAGGGAAGAAACAGAGACACAGAGGTAGAGAACAAACATATGGACACCAAGTGTGGGAAGCCATGGGGTGGTGGTGGTGGGATGAGTTGGGAGATTGGGATTGACCTGTATATATGTATATGCATAAAATATATAACTAATAATAACCTGCTGTATAAAAAAATAAATCAAATTAAATTTCAAATTTTTAAAAAATAAAATTTAAAAATAAAACAGAAAAATGTTCTTCCCTTCACACAGATGTATTTATAGGAATGAATTATTTCCATGCTTATATCTATAAATACATAAATGAGGAATACAATCTAACTTGAACCATAAAAAAAAAAAATCCTGAACCCACCAGTTATAGAGAGGAACACCCTATCAGGGCCCTTGCTCCAGCGGTAAACAATTCTGAAATTGGTCAGAGGTGGGGAATCATCTCCCATACAACCAGCAACCCACCCCCCACGCCAGGAGCATCCTCATTGCAAAGCTGGGGGACCGTGCTGAGGCATCTGTGAGTAAACGTGAGCTGAGCCCCAGGCCAGCTGCTGCTGAACTGTTCCCACCCTTCCCAGGTAAAACACCTGAATATGTACAAGGGCTTGAAAGCCTAGAGGAAGGGCCGTGGAGCCACACCAGCGACAGCACGCAAGCCAACTTGGTGCCTGCAGGCCAGCCAGGGTGGTCCTGGCCCCGGGCGCTCTTCCGGAAGCTTTCCATTGCCCTGCCTGAGATACCCCTCCTGTCCCGGCCCCCACTGCTTTTTTCCTTCCTCACCTCTGTCCGGAGAGAAATTCCAGCGGAAGGTATGCGTGACACATCCTCTTCTTTACAGGTGGCAGCCTGGCAACCCCTGCAGAAAGGCCAGCGGAGCCCCACTCACACCGGGCCACCAATAAAGCTGTGGCCCCACACTCCCTCCCACCAGCAGAGCCCCGAGACTGCTGACGGGGCAGAGAATATGGAGTCAGGCACAGCTTCAGGGGCTATTGCTGCCTGGAGCGCTGTTTATATTGACCTCAAACAGGCACCCCTGGGGAGGGCCGGCCGGCAGGGTAAGGCTGCCCAGGTCAGCTAATCCACAACCCTCAGGGAATCACATTGTTGAAAACGGACCTCGCTAAGGCAGAATAGAAACCAAGGAAGAAAAGGACACAATGCCATTTGCAGCACCGTAGATGAGTCTAGAGGTAATCACGTGACTTGTAGTAAGTCAGAAAGTGAAAGACACATATCATATCATATCACTTATAGGTGTTACCTAAGAATGGATACCAGGGCAGATATTTCCACGGAGAAGGGCCATCACAGATTCATCAAACAAACTTATGGTTCACCAATGGAAAGGTGTGAGGATTGGTTTCATTACGATATTGGGGTTAACAGACATATACAAACACAGGTGACACATATAATCACCAAAGACCTACGGAATACCAAGAGAAGACTACTCAACCTTCTGTCATAACGTACATGGGAAAAGGATCCCAGGAAGAACAGACATCTGTATATGTGTAAAAGAACCCCATCTTCCACACCTACAACAAGCCAAACATTGTAATCAAACTTGCTGTAATAAAAAATAAAAAATTAAATTAAAAACACGAACAAGAAGTAGTGAGACAAACTTGAGGGGCTTTCTCCTGGCACATTCCATTCTAAATTCCAATCTAGAACACGACTTCCATTGAGGCTCTGTTGCCCTAGTCACCAGATTTGGTAAGGGAGAACTGCTGCCACCTTGTGGCCGTTTCGCACAACAGCAGCTTTAATCCCAGCGCTGATGGTCAGTTGATATTCAAAATCATTGCAGGCCTGTAAATGACACCTGCCCTGAAAACAAATCCTGGGGTCACATATCGACCAAAAAGTTCAAAGGACGTCCATATTTCAAAACGACCGTTTCAAAAGGCATATTTTACGCACATTAGTGTTCTGCTTCTTTTTCTTTCTTTCCTTTTTTTGTTAAAAATACGGGAATGGAAAAAGGCATCCCTCAGAATGGGCGAAAATCGTTGCAAACGAATCAATGGACAAAGGTTTAATCTCCAATATATATAAACAGCTCATGCAGCTTAATATTAACAAAACAACCCAATACAAAAAATGGGCAGAAGATCTAAAGAGATGTTTCTTCCAAGAAGACACAGAGATGGCCAAGACGCACATGAAAAGCTGCTCAACAGCACTAATTATTAGAGAAATGCAAATCAAAACTACAATGAGGTATCACCTCACACCTGTTAGAATCGGCATCATCAGAAAATCTACAAACAACCAATTCTGGGGAGGGTGTGGACAAAAGGAGCCCTCTTCCACTATTGGTGGGAATGTAAATTTATACAGTCACTATGGAGAACGGTATGGAGTTTCCTTAAAAAAACTAGAAATAGAATTACCATCTGATCCAGCAATCCCACTTCTGGGCATATACCTAGAGAAAACCATAAATCAAAAAGGCACATTCACCACAATGTTCATGGCAGCACTATTTACAATAGCCAGATAATGGAAGCAACGTAAATGCCCACAGACAGATGAATGGATAAAGATGTGGTACATATATAAAATGGAATATTATTCAGCCATAAGAAGGAATGAAACTGGGTCATTTGTAGAGACATCGATGGATCTAGAGACTGTCATACAGAATGAAGTAAGTCAGAAAGAGGAAAACAAATATTGTATATTAATGCATATATGTGGAACCTAAAAAATGGTACAGATGAACTGGTTTGCAGGGAAGAAACAGAGACACAGAGGTAGACAACAAACATATGGACACCAAGTGTGGGAAGCCATGGGGTGGTGGTGGTGGGATGAGTTGGGAGATTGGGATTGACCTGTATACATGTATATGCATAAAATACATAACTAATAATAACCTGCTGCATAAAAAAATAAATCAAATTAAATTTCTAATTTTTAAAAAATAAAATTTAAAAATAAAACAGAAAAATGTTCTTGCCTTCACACAGATGTATTTATAGGAATGAATTATTTCCATGCTTATATCTATAAATACATAAAGGAGGAATACAATCTAACTTGAACCATAAAAGAAAAAAAAAAAAACCTGAACCCACCAGTTATACAGAGGAAAACCCTATCAGGGCACTTGCTCCAGCGGTAAACAATTCTGAAATTAGTCAGAGGTGGGGAATCATCTCCCATACAACCAGCAAGCCACCCCCCACGCCAGGAGCATCCTCATTGCAAAGCTGGGGGACCGTGCCGAGGCATCTGTGAGTAAACGTGAGCTGAGCCCCAGGCCAGCTGCTGCTGAACTGTTCCCACCCATCCCAGGTAAAACACCTGAATATGTACAAGGGCTTGAAAGCCTAGAAGAAGGGCCGTGGAGCCACACCAGCGACAGCACGCAGGCCAACTTGGTGCCTGCAGGCCAGCCAGTGTGGTCCTGGCCCCGGGCGCTCTTCCAGAAGCTTTCCATTGCCCTGCCTGAGATACCCCTCCTGTCCCGGCCCCCACTGCATTTTTCCTTCCTCACCTCTGTCCGGAGAGAAATTCCAAAGGAAGGTATGGGTGACACATCCTCTTCTTTACAGGTGGCAGCATGGCAACCCCTGCAGAAAGGCCAGCAGAGCCCCACTCACACCGGGCCACCAACAAAGCTGTGGCCCCTCACTCCCTCCCACCAGCAGAGCCCCGAGACTGCTGACGGGGCAGAGAATATGGAGTCAGGCACAGCTTCAGGGGCTATTGCTGCCTGGAGCGCTGTTTATATTGACCTCACACAGGCACACCTGGGGAGGGCCGGCCGGCAGGGTAAGGCTACCCAGGTCAGGTAATCCACAACCCTCAGGGAATCACATTGTTGAAAACGGACCTCGCTAAGGCAGAATAGAAGCCAAGGAAGAAAAGGACACAATGCCATTTGCAGCACCGTAGATGAGTCTAGAGGTAATCACGTGACTTGTAGTAAGTCAGAAAGTGAAAGACACATATCGTATCATATCACTTATAGGTGTTACCTAAGAATGGATACCAGGGCAGATATTTCCACGGAGAAGGGCCATCACAGATTCATCAAACAAACTTATGGTTCACCAATGGAAAGGTGTGAGGATTGGTTTCATTACGATATTGGGGTTAACAGACATATACAAACACAGGTGACACATATAATCACCAAAGACCTACGGAATACCAAGAGAAGACTACTCAACCTTCTGTCATAACGTACATGGGAAAAGGATCCCAGGAAGAACAGACATCTGTATATGTGTAAAAGAACCCCATCGTCCACACCTACAACAAGCCAAACATTGTAATCAAACTTGCTGTAATAAAAAATAAAAAATTAAATTAAAAACACGAACAAGAAGTAGTGAGACAAACTTGAGGGGCTTTCTCCTGGCACATTCCATTCTAAATTCCAATCTAGAACACGACTTCCATTGAGGCTCTGTTGCCCTAGTCACCAGATTTGGTAAGGGAGAACTGCTGCCACCTTGTGGCCGTTTCGCACAACAGCAGCTTTAATCCCAGCGCTGATGGTCAGTTGATATTCAAAATCATTGCAGGCCTGTAAATGACACCTGCCCTGAAAACAAATCCTGGGGTCACATATCGACCAAAAAGTTCAAAGGACGTCCATATTTCAAAACGACCGTTTCAAAAGGCATATTTTACGCACATTAGTGTTCTGCTTCTTTTTCTTTCTTTCCTTTTTTTGTTAAAAATACGGGAATGGAAAAAGGCATCCCTCAGAATGGGCGAAAATCGTTGCAAACGAATCAATGGACAAAGGTTTAATCTCCAATATATATAAACAGCTCATGCAGCTTAATATTAACAAAACAAACAACCCAATACAAAAAATGGGCAGAAGATCTAAAGAGATGTTTCTTCCAAGAAGACACAGAGATGGCCAAGACGCACATGAAAAGCTGCTCAACAGCACTAATTATTAGAGAAATGCAAATCAAAACTACAATGAGGTATCACCTCACACCTGTTAGAATCGGCATCATCAGAAAATCTACAAACAACCAATTCTGGGGAGGGTGTGGACAAAAGGAGCCCTCTTCCACTATTGGTGGGAATGTAAATTGATACAGTCACTATGGAGAACGGTATGGAGTTTCCTTAAAAAAACTAGAAATAGAATTACCATCTGATCCAGCAATCCCACTTCTGGGCATATACCCAGAGAAAACCATAAATCAAAAAGGCACATTCACCACAATGTTCATGGCAGCACTATTTACAATAGCCAGATAATGGAAGCAACGTAAATGCCCACAGACAGATGAATGGATAAAGATGTGGTACATATATAAAATGGAATATTACTCAGCCATAAGAAGGAATGAAACTGGGTCATTTGTAGAGACATCGATGGATCTAGAGACTGTCATACAGAATGAAGTAAGTCAGAAAGAGGAAAACAAATATTGTATATTAATGCATATATGTGGAACCTAAAAAATGGTACAGATGAACTGGTTTGCAGGGAAGAAACAGAGACACAGAGGTAGAGAACAAACATATGGACACCAAGTGTGGGAAGCCATGGGGTGGTGGTGGTGGGATGAGTTGGGAGATTGGGATTGACCTGTATATATGTATATGCATAAAATATATAACTAATAATAACCTGCTGTATAAAAAAATAAATCAAATTAAATTTCAAATTTTTAAAAAATAAAATTTAAAAATAAAACAGAAAAATGTTCTTCCCTTCACACAGATGTATTTATAGGAATGAATTATTTCCATGCTTATATCTATAAATACATAAATGAGGAATACAATCTAACTTGAACCATAAAAAAAAAAAATCCTGAACCCACCTGTTATAGAGAGGAACACCCTATCAGGGCCCTTGCTCCAGCGGTAAACAATTCTGAAATTGGTCAGAGGTGGGGAATCATCTCCCATACAACCAGCAACCCACCCCCCACGCCAGGAACATCCTCATTGCAAAGCTGGGGGACCGTGCTGAGGCATCTGTGAGTAAACGTGAGCTGAGCCCCAGGCCAGCTGTTGCTGAACTGTTCCCACCCTTCCCAGGTAAAACACCTGAATATGTACAAGGGCTTGAAAGCCTAGAGGAAGGGCCGTGGAGCCACACCAGCGACAGCACGCAAGCCAACTTGGTGCCTGAAGGCCAGCCAGGGTGGTCCTGGCCCCGGGCGCTCTTCCGGAAGCTTTCCATTGCCCTGCCTGAGATACCCCTCCTGTCCCGGCCCCCACTGCTTTTTTCCTTCCTCACCTCTGTCCGGAGAGAAATTCCAGCGGAAGGTATGCGTGACACATCCTCTTCTTTACAGGTGGCAGCCTGGCAACCCCTGCAGAAAGGCCAGCGGAGCCCCACTCACACCGGGCCACCAATAAAGCTGTGGCCCCTCACTCCCTCCCACCAGCAGAGCCCCGAGACTGCTGACGGGGCAGAGAATATGGAGTCAGGCACAGCTTCAGGGGCTATTGCTGCCTGGAGCGCTGTTTATATTGACCTCAAACAGGCACCCCTGGGGAGGGCCGGCCGGCAGGGTAAGGCTGCCCAGGTCAGCTAATCCACAACCCTCAGGGAATCACATTGTTGAAAACGGACCTCGCTAAGGCAGAATAGAAACCAAGGAAGAAAAGGACACAATGCCATTTGCAGCACCGTAGATGAGTCTAGAGGTAATCACGTGACTTGTAGTAAGTCAGAAAGTGAAAGACACATATCATATCATATCACTTATAGGTGTTACCTAAGAATGGATACCAGGGCAGATATTTCCAAGGAGAAGGGCCATCACAGATTCATCAAACAAACTTATGGTTCACCAATGGAAAGGTGTGAGGATTGGTTTCATTACGATATTGGGGTTAACAGACATATACAAACACAGGTGACACATATAATCACCAAAGACCTACGGAATACCAAGAGAAGACTACTCAACCTTCTGTCATAACGTACATGGGAAAAGGATCCCAGGAAGAACAGACATCTGTATATGTGTAAAACAACCACATCTTCCACACCTACAACAAGCCAAACATTGTAATCAAACTTGCTGTAATAAAAAATAAAAAATTAAATTAAAAACACGAACAAGAAGTAGTGAGACAAACTTGAGGGGCTTTCTCCTGGCACATTCCATTCTAAATTCCAATCTAGAACACGACTTCCATTGAGGCTCTGTTGCCCTAGTCACCAGATTTGGTAAGGGTGAACTGCTGCCACCTTGTGGCCGTTTCGCACAACAGCAGCTTTAATCCCAGCGCTGATGGTCAGTTGATATTCAAAATCATTGCAGGCCTGTAAATGACACCTGCCCTGAAAACAAATCCTGGGGTCACATATCGACCAAAAAATTCAAAGGACGTCCATATTTCAAAACGACCGTTTCAAAAGGCATATTTTACGCACATTAGTGTTCTGCTTCTTTTTCTTTCTTTCCTTTTTTTGTTAAAAATACGGGAATGGAAAAAGGCATCCCTCAGAATGGGCGAAAATCGTTGCAAACGAATCAATGGACAAAGGTTTAATCTCCAATATATATAAAGAGCACATGCAGCTTAATATTAACAAAACAAACAACCCAATACAAAAAATGGGCAGAAGATCTAAAGAGATGTTTCTTCCAAGAAGACACAGAGATGGCCAAGACGCACATGAAAAGCTGCTCAACAGCACTAATTATTAGAGAAATGCAAATCAAAACTACAATGAGGTATCACCTCACACCTGTTAGAATCGGCATCATCAGAAAATCTACAAACAACCAATTCTGGGGAGGGTGTGGACAAAAGGAGCCCTCTTCCACTATTGGTGGGAATGTAAATTGATACAGTCACTATGGAGAACGGTATGGAGTTTCCTTAAAAAAACTAGAAATAGAATTACCATCTGATCCAGCAATCCCACTTCTAGGCATATACCCAGAGAAAACCATAAATCAAAAAGGCACATCCACCACAATGTTCATGGCAGCACTATTTACAATAGCCAGGTAATGGAAGCAACGTAAATGCCCACAGACAGATGAATGGATAAAGATGTGGTACATATATAAAATGGAATATTACTCAGCCATAAGAAGGAATGAAACTGGGTCATTTGTAGAGACATCGATGGATCTAGAGACTGTCATACAGAATGAAGTAAGTCAGAAAGAGGAAAACAAATATTGTATATTAATGCATATATGTGGAACCTAAACAATGGAACAGATGAACTGGTTTGCAGGGAAGAAACAGAGACACAGAGGTAGACAACAAACATATGGACACCAAGTGTGGGAAGCCATGGGGTGGTGGTGGTGGGATGAGTTGGGAGATTGGGATTGACCTGTATACATGTATATGCATAAAATACATAACTAATAATAACCTGCTGTATAAAAAAATAAATCAAATTAAATTTCAAATTTTTAAAAAATAAAATTTAAAAATAAAACAGAAAAATGTTCTTCCCTTCACACAGATGTATTTATAGGAATGAATTATTTCCATGCTTATATCTATAAATACAAAAAGGAGGAATACAATCTAACTTGAACCATAAAAGAAAAAAAAAAACCTGAACCCTCCAGTTATAGAGAGGAATACCCTATCAGGGCACTTGCTCCAGCGGTAAACAATTCTGAAATTGGTCAGAGGTGGGGAATCATCTCCCATACAACCAGCAACCCACCCCCACGCCAGGAGCATCCTCATTGCAAAGCTGGGGGACCGTGCCGAGGCATCTGTGAGTAAACGTGAGCTGAGCCCCAGGCCAGCTGGTGCTGAACTGTTCCCACCCTTCCCAGGTAAAACACCTGAATATGTACAAGGGCTTGAAAGCCTAGAGGAAGGGCCGTGGAGCCACACCAGCAACAGCACGCAGGCCAACTTGGTGCCTGCAGGCCAGCCAGGGTGGTCCTGGCCCCGGGCGCTCTTCCGGAAGCTTTCCATTGCCCTGCCTGAGATACCCCTCCTGTCCCGGCCCCCACTGCTTTTTTCCTTCCTCACCTCTGTCCGGAGAGAAATTCCAGCGGAAGGTATGGGTGACACATCCTCTTCTTTACAGGTGGCAGCCTGGCAATTCCTGCAGAAAGGCCAGCAGAGCCCCACTCACACCGGGCCAACAACAAAGCTGTGGCCCCTCACTCCCTCCCACCAGCAGAGCCCCGAGACTGCTGACGGGGCAGAGAATATGGAGTCAGGCACAGCTTCAGGGGCTATTGCTGCCTGGAGCGCTGTTTATATTGACCTCAAACAGGCACACCTGGGGAGGGCCGGCCGGCAGGGTAAGGCTGCCCATGTCAGCTAATCCACAACCCTCAGGGAATCACATTGTTGAAAACGGACCTCGCTAAGGCAGAATAGAAGCCAAGGAAGAAAAGGACACAATGCCATTTGCAGCACCGTAGATGAGTCTAGAGGTAATCACGTGACTTGTAGTAAGTCAGAAAGTGAAAGACACATATCATATCATATCACTTATAGGTGTTACCTAAGAATGGATACCAGGGCAGATATTTCCACGGAGAAGGGCCATCACAGATTCATCAAACAAACTTATGGTTCACCAATGGAAAGGTGTGAGGATTGGTTTCATTACGATATTGGGGTTAACAGACATATACAAACACAGGTGACACATATAATCACCAAAGTCCTACGGAATACCAAGAGAAGACTACTCAACCTTCTGTCATAACGTACATGGGAAAAGGATCCCAGGAAGAACAGACATCTGTATATGTGTAAAAGAACCACATCTTCCACACCTACAACAAGCCAAACATTGTAATCAAACTTGCTGTAATAAAAAATAAAAAAATTAAATTAAAAACACGAACAAGAAGTAGTGAGAGAAACTTGAGGGGCTTTCTCCTGGCACATTCCATTCTAAATTCCAATCTAGAACACGACTTCCATTGAGGCTCTGTTGCCCTAGTCACCAGTTTTGGTAAGGGAGAACTGCTGCCACCTTGTGGCCGTTTCACACAACAGCAGCTTTAATCCCAGCGCTGATGGTCAGTTGATATTCAAAATCATTGCAGGCCTGTAAATGACACCTGCCCTGAAAACAAATCCTGGGGTCACATATCGACCAAAAAATTCAAAGGACGTCCATATTTCAAAACGACCGTTTCAATAGGCATATTTTACGCACATTAGTGTTCTGCTTCTTTTTCTTTCTTTCCTTTTTTTGTTAAAAATACGGGAATGGAAAAAGGCATCCCTCAGAATGGGCGAAAATCGTTGCAAACGAATCAATGGACAAAGGTTTAATCTCCAATATATATAAAGAGCTCATGCAGCTTAATATTAACAAAACAAACAACCCAATACAAAAAATGGGCAGAAGATCTAAAGAGATGTTTCTTCCAAGAAGACACAGAGATGGCCAAGACGCACATGAAAAGCTGCTCAACAGCACTAATTATTAGAGAAATGCTAATCAAAACTACAATGAGGTATCACCTCACACCTGTTAGAATCGGCATCATCAGAAAATCTACAAACAACCAATTCTGGGGAGGGTGTGGACAAAAGGAGCCCTCTTCCACTATTGGTGGGAATGTAAATTGATACAGTCACTATGGAGAACGGTATGGAGTTTCCTTAAAAAAACTAGAAATAGAATTACCATCTGATCCAGCAATCCCACTTCTGGGCATATACCCAGAGAAAACCATAAATCAAAAAGGCACATTCACCACAATGTTCATGGCAGCACTATTTACAATAGCCAGGTAATGGAAGCAACGTAAATGCCCACAGACAGATGAATGGATAAAGATGTGGTACATATATAAAATAGAATATTACTCAGCCATAAGAAGGAATGCAACTGGGTCATTTGTAGAGACATCGATGGATCTAGAGACTGTCATACAGAATGAAGTAAGTCAGAAAGAGGAAAACAAATATTGTATATTAATGCATATATGTGGAACCTAAACAATGGTACAGATGAACTGGTTTGCAGGGAAGAAACAGAGACACAGAGGTAGAGAACAAACATATGGACACCAAGTGTGGGAAGCCATGGGGTGGTGGTGGTGGGATGAGTTGGGAGATTGGGATTGACCTGTATACATGTATATGCATAAAATACATAACTAATAATAACCTGCTGTATAAAAAAATAAATCAAATTAAATTTCAAATTTTTAAAAAATAAAATTTAAAAATAAAACAGAAAAATGTTCTTGCCTTCACACAGATGTATTTATAGGAATGAATTATTTCCATGCTTATATCTATAAATACATAAAGGAGGAATACAATCTAACTTGAACCATAAAAGAAAAAAAAAAACCTGAACCCACCAGTTATAGAGAGGAATACCCTATCAGGGCACTTGCTCCAGCGGTAAACAATTCTGAAATTGGTCAGAGGTGGGGAATCATCTCCCATACAACCAGAAACCCACCCCCCACGCCAGGAGCATCCTCATTGCAAAGCTGGGGGACCGTGCCGAGGCATCTGTGAGTAAACGTGAGCTGAGCCCCAGGCCAGCTGCTGCTGAACTGTTCCCACCCTTCCCAGGTAAAACACCTGAATATGTACAAGGGCTTGAAAGCCTAGAGGAAGGGCCGTGGAGCCACACCAGCGACAGCACGCAGGCCAACTTGGTGCCTGCAGGCCAGCCAGGGTGGTCCTGGCCCCGGGCGCTCTTCCGGAAGCTTTCCATTGCCCTGCCTGAGATACCCCTCCTGTCCCGGCCCCCACTGCTTTTTTCCTTCCTCACCTCTGTCCGGAGAGAAATTCCAGCGGAAGGTATGGGTGACACATCCTCTTCTTTACAGGTGGCAGCCTGGCAACCCCTGCAGAAAGGCCAGCAGAGCCCCACTCACACCGGGCCACCAACAAAGCTGTGGCCCCTCACTCCCTCCCACCAGCAGAGCCCCGAGACTGCTGACGGGGCAGAGAATATGGAGTCAGGCACAGCTTCAGGGGCTATTGCTGCCTGGAGCGCTGTTTATATTGACCTCAAACAGGCACCCCTGGGGAGGGCCGGCCGGCAGTGTAAGGCTGCCAAGGTCAGCTAATCCACAACCCTCAGGGAATCACATTGTTGAAAACGGACCTCGCTAAGGCAGAATAGAAGCCAAGGAAGAAAAGGACACAATGCCATTTGCAGCACCGTAGATGAGTCTAGAGGTAATCACGTGACTTGTAGTAAGTCAGAAAGTGAAAGACACATATCGTATCATATCACTTATAGGTGTTACCTAAGAATGGATACCAGGGCAGATATTTCCACGGAGAAGGGCCATCACAGATTCATCAAACAAACTTATGGTTCACCAATGGAAAGGTGTGAGGATTGGTTTCATTACGATATTGGGGTTAACAGACATATACACACACAGGTGACACATATAATCACCAAAGACCTACGGAATACCAAGAGAAGACTACTCAACATTCTGTCATAACGTACATGGGAAAAGGATCCCAGGAAGAACAGACATCTGTATATGTGTAAAAGAACCACATCTTCCACACCTACAACAAGCCAAACATTGTAATCAAACTTGCTGAAATAAAACCTAAAAAATTAAATTAAAAACACGAACAAGAAGTAGTGAGACAAACTTGAGGGGCTTTCTCCTGGCACATTCCATTCTAAATTCCAATCTAGAACACGACTTCCATTGAGGCTCTGTTGCCCTAGTCACCAGATTTGGTAAGGGAGAACTGCTGCCACCTTGTGGCCGTTTCGCACAACAGCAGCTTTAATCCCAGCGCTGATGGTCAGTTGATATTCAAAATCATTGCAGGCCTGTAAATGACACCTGCCCTGAAAACAAATCCTGGGGTCACATATCGACCAGAAAGTTCAAAGGACGTCCATATTTCAAAACGACCGTTTCAAAAGGCATATTTTACGCACATTAGTGTTCTGCTTCTTTTTCTTTCTTTCCTTTTTTTGTTAAAAATACGGGAATGGAAAAAGGCATCCCTCAGAATGGGCGAAAATCGTTGCAAACGAATCAATGGACAAAGGTTTAATCTCCAATATATATAAACAGCTCATGTAGCTTAATATTAACAAAACAAACAACCCAATACAAAAAATGGGCAGAAGATCTAAAGAGATGTTTCTTCCAAGAAGACACAGAGATGGCCAAGACGCACATGAAAAGCTGCTCAACAGCACTAATTATTAGAGAAATGCAAATCAAAACTACAATGAGGTATCACCTCACACCTGTTAGAATCGGCATCATCAGAAAATCTACAAACAACCAATTCTGGGGAGGGTGTGGACAAAAGGAGCCCTCTTCCACTATTGGTGGGAATGTAAATTGATACAGTCACTATGGACAACGGTATGGAATTTCCTTAAAAAAACTAGAAATAGAATTACCATCTGATCCAGCAATCCCACTTCTGGGCATATACCCAGAGAAAACCATAAATCAAAAAGGCACATTCACCACAATGTTCATGGCAGCACTATTTACAATAGCCAGGTAATGGAAGCAATGTAAATGCCCACAGACAGATGAATGGATAAAGATGTGGTACATATATAAAATGGAATATTACTCAGCCATAAGAAGGAATGAAACTGGGTCATTTGTAGAGACATCGATGGATCTAGAGACTGTCATACAGAATGAAGTAAGTCAGAAAGAGGAAAACAAATATTGTATATTAATGCATATATGTGGAACCTAAACAATGGAACAGATGAACTGGTTTGCAGGGAAGAAACAGAGACACAGAGGTAGACAACAAACATATGGACACCAAGTGTGGGAAGCCATGGGGTGGTGGTGGTGGGATGAGTTGGGAGATTGGGATTGACCTGTATACATGTATATGCATAAAATACATAACTAATAATAACCTGCTGTATAAAAAAATAAATCAAATTAAATTTCAAATTTTTAAAAAATAAAATTTAAAAATAAAACAGAAAAATGTTCTTCCCTTCACACAGATGTATTTATAGGAATGAATTATTTCCATGCTTATATCTATAAATACATAAAGGAGGAATACAATCTAACTTGAACCATAAAAGGAAAAAAAAAAACCTGAACCCTCCAGTTATAGAGAGGAATAACCTATCAGGGCACTTGCTCCAGCGGTAAACAATTCTGAAATTGGTCAGAGGTGGGGAATCATCTCCCATACAACCAGCAACCCACCCCCCACGCCAGGAGCATCCTCATTGCAAAGCTGGGGGACCGTGCCGAGGCATCTGTGAGTAAACGTGAGCTGAGCCCCAGGCCAGCTGCTGCTGAACTGTTCCCACCCTTCCCAGGTAAAACACCTGAATATGTACAAGGGCTTGAAAGCCTAGAGGAAGGGCCGTGGAGCCACACCAGCGACAGCACGCAGGCCAACTTGGTGCCTGCAGGCCAGCCAGGGTGGTCCTGGCCCCGGGCGCTCTTCCGGAAGCTTTCCATTGCCCTGCCTGAGATACCCCTCCTGTCCCGGCCCCCACTGCTTTTTTCCTTCCTCACCTCTGTCCGGAGAGAAATTCCAGCGGAAGATATGGGTGACACATCCTCTTCTTTACAGGTGGCAGCCTGGCAATCCCTGCAGAAAGGCCAGCAGAGCCCCTCTCACACCGGGCCACCAACAAAGCTGTGGCCCCTCACTCCCTCCCACCAGCAGAGCCCCGAGACTGCTGACAGGGCAGAGAATATGGAGTCAGGCACAGCTTCAGGGGCTATTGCTGCCTGGAGCGCTGTTTATATTGACCTCAAACAGGCACACCTGGGGAGGGCCGGCCGGCAGTGTAAGGCTGCCCAGGTCAGCTAATCCACAACCCTCAGGGAATCCCATTGTTGAAAACGGACCTCGCTAAGGCAGAATAGAAGCCAAGGAAGAAAAGGACACAATGCCATTTGCAGCACCGTAGATGAGTCTAGAGGTAATCACGTGACTTGTAGTAAGTCAGAAAATGAAAGACACATATCGTATCATATCACTTATAGGTGTTACCTAAGAATGGATACCAGGGCAGATATTTCCACGGAGAAGGGCCATCACAGATTCATCAAACAAACTTATGGTTCACCAATGGAAAGGTGTGAGGATTGGTTTCATTACGATATTGGGGTTAACAGACATATACAAACACAGGTGACACATATAATCACCAAAGACCTACGGAATACCAAGAGAAGACTACTCAACCTTCTGTCATAACGTACATGGGAAAAGGATCCCAGGAAGAACAGACATCTGTATATGTGTAAAAGAACCCCATCTTCCACACCTACAACAAGCCAAACATTGTCATCAAACTTGCTGTAATAAAAAATAAAAAATTAAATTAAAAACACGAACAAGAAGTAGTGAGACAAACTTGAGGGGCTTTCTCCTGGCACATTCCATTCTAAATTCCAATCTAGAACACGACTTCCATTGAGGCTCTGTTGCCCTAGTCACCAGATTTGGTAAGGGAGAACTGCTGCCACCTTGTGGCCGTTTCGCACAACAGCAGCTTTAATCCCAGCGCTGATGGTCAGTTGATATTCAAAATCATTGCAGGCCTGTAAATGACACCTGCCCTGAAAACAAATCCTGGGGTCACATATCGACCAAAAAATTCAAAGGACGTCCATATTTCAAAACGACCGTTTCAAAAGGCATATTTTACGCACATTAGTGTTCTGCTTCTTTTTCTTTCTTTCCTTTTTTTGTTAAAAATACGGGAATGGAAAAAGGCATCCCTCAGAATGGGCGAAAATCGTTGCAAACGAATCAATGGACAAAGGTTTAATCTCCAATATATATAAACAGCTCATGCAGCTTAATATTAACAAAACAAACAACCCAATACAAAAAATGGGCAGAAGATCTAAAGAGATGTTTCTTCCAAGAAGACACAGAGATGGCCAAGACGCACATGAAAAGCTGCTCAACAGCACTAATTATTAGAGAAATGCAAATCAAAACTACAATGAGGTATCACCTCACACCTGTTAGAATCGGCATCATCAGAAAATCTACAAACAACCAATTCTGGGGAGGGTGTGGACAAAAGGAGCCCTCTTCCACTATTGGTGGGAATGTAAATTGATACAGTCACTATGGAGAACGGTATGGAGTTTCCTTAAAAAAACTAGAAATAGAATTACCATCTGATCCAGCAATCCCACTTCTGGGCATATACCCAGAGAAAACCATAAATCAAAAAGGCACATTCACCACAATGTTCATGGCAGCACTATTTACAATAGCCAGGTAATGGAAACAACGTAAATGCCCACAGACAGATGAATGGATAAAGATGTGGTACATATATAAAATGGAATATTACTCAGCCATAAGAAGGAATGAAACTGGGTCATTTGTAGAGACATCGATGGATCTAGAGACTGTCATACAGAATGAAGTAAGTCAGAAAGAGGAAAACAAATATTGTATATTAATGCATATATGTGGAACCTAAAAAATGGTACAGATGAACTGGTTTGCAGGGAAGAAACAGAGACACAGAGATAGACAACAAACATATGGACACCAAGTGTGGGAAGCCATGGGGTGGTGGTGGTGGGATGAGTTGGGAGATTGGGATTGACCTGTATACATGTATATGCATAAAATACATAACTAATAATAACCTGCTGTATAAAAAAATAAATCAAATTAAATTTCAAATTTTTAAAAAATAAAATTTAAAAATAAAACAGAAAAATGTTCTTCCCTTCACACAGATGTATTTATAGGAATGAATTATTTCCATGCTTATATCTATAAATACATAAAGGAGGAATAAAATCTAACTTGAACCATAAAGAAAAAAAAAAACCTGAACCCACCAGTTATAGAGAGGAATACCCTATCAGGGTACTTGCTCCAGCGGTAAACAATTCTGAAATTGGTCAGAGGTGGGGAATCATCTCCCATACAACCAGCAACCCACCCCCCACACTAGGAGCATCCTCATTGCAAAGCTGGGGGACCATGCCGAGGCATCTGTGAGTAAACGTGAGCTGAGCCCCAGGCCAGCTGCTGCTGAACTGTTCCCACCCTTCCCAGGTAAAACACCTGAATATGTACAAGGGCTTGAAAGCCTAGAGGAAGGGCCGTGGAGCCACACCAGCGACAGCACGCAGGCCAACTTGGTGCCTGCAGGCCAGCCAGGGTGGTCCTGGCCCCGGGCGCTCTTCCGGAAGCTTTCCATTGCCCTGCCTGAGATACCCCTCCTGTCCCGGCCCCCACTGCTTTTTTCCTTCCTCACCTCTGTCCGGAGAGAAATTCCAGCGGAAGGTATGGGTGACACATCCTCTTCTTTACAGGTGGCAGCCTGGCAACCCCTGCAGAAAGGCCAGCAGAGCCCCACTCACACCGGGCCACCAACAAAGCTGTGGCCCCTCACACCCTCCCACCAGCACAGCCCCGAGACTGCTGACGGGGCAGAGAATATGGAGTCAGGCACAGCTTCAGGGGCTATTGCTGCCTGGAGCGCTGTTTATATTGACCTCAAACAGGCACACCTGGGGAGGGCCGGCCGGCAGGGTAAGGCTGCCCAGGTCAGCTAATCCACAACCCTCAGGGAATCACATTGTTGAAAACGGACCTCGCTAAGGCAGAATAGAAACCAAGGAAGAAAAGGACACAATGCCATTTGCAGCACCGTAGATGAGTCTAGAGGTAATCACGTGACTTTTAGTAAGTCAGAAAGTGAAAGACACATATCGTATCATATCACTTATAGGTGTTACCTAAGAATGGATACCAGGGCAGATATTTCCACGGAGAAGGGCCATCACAGATTCATCAAACAAACTTATGGTTCACCAATGGAAAGGTGTGAGGATTGGTTTCATTACGATATTGGGGTTAACAGACATATACAAACACAGGTGACACATATAATCACCAAAGACCTACGGAATACCAAGAGAAGACTACTCAACCTTCTGTCATAACGTACATGGGAAAAGGATCCCAGGAAGAACAGACATCTGTATATGTGTAAAAGAACCACATCTTCCACACCTACAACAAGCCAAACATTGTCATCAAACTTGCTGTAATAAAAAATAAAAAATTAAATTAAAAACACGAACAAGAAGTAGTGAGACAAACTTGAGGGGCTTTCTCCTGGCACATTCCATTCTAAATTCCAATCTAGAACACGACTTCCATTGAGGCTCTGTTGCCCTAGTCACCAGATTTGGTAAGGGAGAACTGCTGCCACCTTGTGGCCGTTTCGCACAACAGCAGCTTTAATCCCAGCGCTGATGGTCAGTTGATATTCAAAATCATTGCAGGCCTGTAAATGACACCTGCCCTGAAAACAAATCCTGGGGTCACATATCGACCAAAAAATTCAAAGGACGTCCATATTTCAAAACGACCGTTTCAAAAGGCATATTTTACGCACATTAGTGTTCTGCTTCTTTTTCTTTCTTTCCTTTTTTTGTTAAAAATACGGGAATGGAAAAAGGCATCCCTCAGAATGGGCGAAAATCGTTGCAAACGAATCAATGGACAAAGGTTTAATCTCCAATATATATAAAGAGCTCATGCAGCTTAATATTAACAAAACAAACAACCCAATACAAAAAATGGGCAGAAGATCTAAAGAGATGTTTCTTCCAAGAAGACACAGAGATGGCCAAGACGCACATGAAAAGCTGCTCAACAGCACTAATTATTAGAGAAATGCAAATCAAAACTACAATGAGGTATCACCTCACACCTGTTAGAATCGGCATCATCAGAAAATCTACAAACAACCAATTCTGGGGAGGGTGTGGACAAAAGGAGCCCTCTTCCACTATTGGTGGGAATGTAAATTGATACAGTCACTATGGAGAACGGTATGGAGTTTCCTTTAAAAAACTAGAAATAGAATTACCATCTGATCCAGCAATCCCACTTCTGGTCATATACCCAGAGAAAACCATAAATCAAAAAGGCACATTCACCACAATGTTCATGACAGCACTATTTACAATAGCCAGGTAATGGAAGCAACGTAAATGCCCACAGACAGATGAATGGATAAAGATGTGGTACATATATAAAATGGAATATTACTCAGCCATAAGAAGGAATGCAACTGGGTCATTTGTAGAGACATCGATGGATCTAGAGACTGTCATACAGAATGAAGTAAGTCAGAAAGAGGAAAACAAATATTGTATATTAATGCATATATGTGGAACCTAAACAATGGTACAGATGAACTGGTTTGCAGGGAAGAAACAGAGACACAGAGGTAGACAACAAACATATGGACACCAAGTGTGGGAAGCCATGGGGTGGTGGTGGTGGGATGAGTTGGGAGATTGGGATTGACCTGTATACATGTATATGCATAAAATACATAACTAATAATAACCTGCTGTATAAAAAAATAAATCAAATTAAATTTCAAATTTTTAAAAAATAAAATTTAAAAATAAAACAGAAAAATGTTCTTCCCTTCACACAGATGTATTTATAGGAATGAATTATTTCCATGCTTATATCTATAAATACATAAAGGAGGAATAAAATCTAACTTGAACCATAAAAGGAAAAAAAATACCTGAACCCTCCAGTTATAGAGAGGAATAACCTATCAGGGCACTTGCTCCAGCGGTAAACAATTCTGAAATTGGTCAGAGGTGGGGAATCATCTCCCATACAACCAGCAACCCACCCCCCACGCCAGGAGCATCCTCATTGCAAAGCTGGGGGACCGTGCCGAGGCATCTGTGAGTAAACGTGAGCTGAGCCCCAGGCCAGCTGCTGCTGAACTGTTCCCACCCTTCCCAGGTAAAACACCTGAATATGTACAAGGGCTTGAAAGCCTAGAGGAAGGGCCGTGGAGCCACACCAGCGACAGCACGCAGGCCAACTTGGTGCCTGCAGGCCAGCCAGGGTGGTCCTGGCCCCGGGCGCTCTTCCGGAAGCTTTCCATTGCCCTGCCTGAGATACCCCTCCTGTCCCGGCCCCCACTGCTTTTTTCCTTCCTCACCTCTGTCCGGAGAGAAATTCCAGCGGAAGGTATGGGTGACACATCCTCTTCTTTACAGGTGGCAGCCTGGCAACCCCTGCAGAAAGGCCAGCAGAGCCCCACTCACCCCGGGCCACCAACAAAGCTGTGGCCCCTCACTCCCTCTCGCCAGCAGAGCCCCGAGACTGCTGACGGGGCAGAGAATATGGAGTCAGGAACAGCTTCAGGGGCTATTGCTGCCTGGAGCGCTGTTTATATTGACCTCAAACAGGCACACCTGGGGAGGGCCGGCCGGCAGGGTAAGGCTGCCCAGGTCAGCTAATCCACAACCCTCAGGGAATCACATTGTTGAAAACGGACCTCGCTAAGGCAGAATAGAAGCCAAGGAAGAAAAGGACACAATGCCATTTGCAGCACCGTAGATGAGTCTAGAGGTAATCACGTGACTTGTAGTAAGTCAGAAAGTGAAAGACACATATCGTATCATATCACTTATAGGTGTTACCTAAGAATGGATACCAGGGCAGATATTTCCACGGAGAAGGGCCATCACAGATTCATCAAACAAACTTATGGTTCACCAATGGAAAGGTGTGAGGATTGGTTTCATTACAATATTGGGGTTAACAGACATATACAAACACAGGTGACACATATAATCACCAAAGACCTACGGAATACCAAGAGAAGACTACTCAACCTTCTGTCATAACGTACATGGGAAAAGGATCCCAGGAAGAACAGACATCTGTATATGTGTAAAAGAACCCCATCTTCCACACCTACAACAAGGCAAACATTGTAATCAAACTTGCTGTAATAAAAAATAAAAAATTAAATTAAAAACACGAACAAGAAGTAGTGAGACAAACTTGAGGGGCTTTCTCCTGGCACATTCCATTCTAAATTCCAATCTAGAACACGACTTCCATTGAGGCTCTGTTGCCCTAGTCACCAGATTTGGTAAGGGAGAACTGCTGCCACCTTGTGGCCGTTTCGCACAACAGCAGCTTTAATCCCAGCGCTGATGGTCAGTTGATATTCAAAATCATTGCAGGCCTGTAAATGACACCTGCCCTGAAAACAAATCCTGGGGTCACATATCGACCAAAAAATTCAAAGGACGTCCATATTTCAAAACGACCGTTTCAAAAGGCATATTTTACGTACATTAGTGTTCTGCTTCTTTTTCTTTCTTTCCTTTTTTTTGTTAAAAATACGGGAATGGAAAAAGGCATCCCTCAGAATGGGCGAAAATCGTTGCAAACGAATCAATGGACAAAGGCTTAATCTCCAATATATATAAAGAGCTCATGCAGCTTAATATTAACAAAACAAACAACCCAATACAAAAAATGGGCAGAAGATCTAAAGAGATGTTTCTTCCAAGAAGACACAGAGATGGCCAAGACGCACATGAAAAGCTGCTCAACAGCACTAATTATTAGAGAAATGCAAATCAAAACTACAATGAGGTATCACCTCACACCTGTTAGAATCGGCATCATCAGAAAATCTACAAACAACCAATTCTGGGGAGGGTGTGGACAAAAGGAGCCCTCTTCCACTATTGGTGGGAATGTAAATTGATACAGTCACTATGGAGAACGGTATGGAGTTTCCTTAAAAAAACTAGAAATAGAATTACCATCTGATCCAGCATTCCCACTTCTGGGCATATACCCAGAGAAAACCATAAATCAAAAAGGCACATTCACCACAATGTTCATGGCAGCACTATTTACAATAGCCAGGTAATGGAAGCAACGTAAATGCCCACAGACAGATGAATGGATAAAGATGTGGTACATATATAAAATGGAATATTACTCAGCCATAAGAAGGAATGCAACTGGGTCATTTGTAGAGACATCGATGGATCTAGAGACTGTCATACAGAATGAAGTAAGTCAGAAAGAGGAAAACAAATATTGTATATTAATGCATATATGTGGAACCTAAAAAATGGTACAGATGAACTGGTTTGCAGGGAAGAAACAGAGACACAGAGGTAGAGAACAAACATATGGACACCAAGTGTGGGAAGCCATGGGGTGCTGGTGGTGGGATGAGTTGGGAGATTGGGATTGACCTGTATACATGTATATGCATAAAATACATAACTAATAATAACCTGCTGTATAAAAGAATAAATGAAATTAAATTTCAAATTTTTAAAAAATAAAATTTAAAAATAAAACAGAAAAATGTTCTACCCTTCACACAGATGTATTTATAGGAATGAATTATTTCCATGCTTATATCTATAAATACATAAAGGAGGAATAAAATCTAACTTGAACCATAAAAGAAAAAAAAAAACCTGAACCCACCAGTTATAGAGAGGAATACCCTATCAGGGCACTTGCTCCAGCGGTAAACAATTATGAAATTGGTCAGAGGTGGGGAATCATCTCCCATACAACCAGCAACCCACCCCCCACGCCAGGAGCATCCTCATTGCAAAGCTGGGGAACCATGCCGAGGCATCTCTGAGTAAACGTGAGCTGAGCCCCAGGCCAGCTGCTGCTGAACTGTTCCCACCCATCCCAGGTAAAACACCTGAATATGTACAAGGGCTTGAAAGCCTAGAAGAAGGGCCGTGGAGCCACACCAGCGACAGCACGCAGGCCAACTTGGTGCCTGCAGGCCAGCCAGTGTGGTCCTGGCCCCGGGCGCTCTTCCGGAAGCTTTCCATTGCCCTGCCTGAGATACCCCTCCTGTCCCGGCCCCCACTGCATTTTTCCTTCCTCACCTCTGTCCGGAGAGAAATTCCAGCGGAAGGTATGGGTGACACATCCTCTTCTTTACAGGTGGCAGCATGGCAACCCCTGCAGAAAGGCCAGCAGAGCCCCACTCACACCGGGCCACCAACAAAGCTGTGGCCCCTCACTCCCTCCCACCAGCAGAGCCCCGAGACTGCTGACGGGGCAGAGAATATGGAGTCAGGCACAGCTTCAGGGGCTATTGCTGCCTGGAGCGCTGTTTATATTGACCTCACACAGGCACACCTGGGGAGGGCCGGCCGGCAGGGTAAGGCTACCCAGGTCAGGTAATCCACAACCCTCAGGGAATCACATTGTTGAAAACGGACCTCGCTAAGGCAGAATAGAAGCCAAGGAAGAAAAGGACACAATGCCATTTGCAGCACCGTAGATGAGTCTAGAGGTAATCACGTGACTTGTAGTAAGTCAGAAATTGAAAGACACATATCGTATCATATCACTTATAGGTGTTACCTAAGAATGGATACCAGGGCAGATATTTCCACGGAGAAGGGCCATCACAGATTCATCAAACAAACTTATGGTTCACCAATGGAAAGGTGTGAGGATTGGTTTCATTACGATATTGGGGTTAACAGACATATACAAACACAGGTGACACATATAATCACCAAAGACCTACGGAATACCAAGAGAAGACTACTCAACCTTCTGTCATAACGTACATGGGAAAAGGATCCCAGGAAGAACAGACATCTGTATATGTGTAAAAGAACCCCATCGTCCACACCTACAACAAGCCAAACATTGTAATCAAACTTGCTGTAATAAAAAATAAAAAATTAAATTAAAAACACGAACAAGAAGTAGTGAGACAAACTTGAGGGGCTTTCTCCTGGCACATTCCATTCTAAATTCCAATCTAGAACACGACTTCCATTGAGGCTCTGTTGCCCTAGTCACCAGATTTGGTAAGGGAGAACTGCTGCCACCTTGTGGCCGTTTCGCACAACAGCAGCTTTAATCCCAGCGCTGATGGTCAGTTGATATTCAAAATCATTGCAGGCCTGTAAATGACACCTGCCCTGAAAACAAATCCTGGGGTCACATATCGACCAAAAAATTCAAAGGACGTCCATATTTCAAAACGACCGTTTCAAAAGGCATATTTTACGCACATTAGTGTTCTGCTTCTTTTTCTTTCTTTCCTTTTTTTGTTAAAAATACGGGAATGGAAAAAGGCATCCCTCAGAATGGGCGAAAATCGTTGCAAACGAATCAATGGACAAAGGTTTAATCTCCAATATATATAAAGAGCTCATGCAGCTTAATATTAACAAAACAAACAACCCAATACAAAAAATGGGCAGAAGATCTAAAGAGATGTTTCTTCCAAGAAGACACAGAGATGGCCAAGACGCACATGAAAAGCTGCTCAACAGCACTAATTATTAGAGAAATACAAATCAAAACTACAATGAGGTATCACCTCACACCTGTTAGAATCGGCATCATCAGAAAATCTACAAACAACCAATTCTGGGGAGGGTGTGGACAAAAGGAGCCCTCTTCCACTATTGGTGGGAATGTAAATTGATACAGTCACTATGGAGAACGGTATGGAGTTTCCTTAAAAAAACTAGAAATAGAATTACCATCTGATCCAGCAATCCCACTTCTAGGCATATACCCAGAGAAAACCATAAATCAAAAAGGCACATCCACCACAATGTTCATGGCAGCACTATTTACAATAGCCAGGTAATGGAAGCAACGTAAATGCCCACAGACAGATGAATGGATAAAGATGTGGTACATATATAAAATGGAATATTACTCAGCCATAAGAAGGAATGAAACTGGGTCATTTGTAGAGACATCGATGGATCTAGAGACTGTCATACAGAATGAAGTAAGTCAGAAAGAGGAAAACAAATATTGTATATTAATGCATATATGTGGAACCTAAACAATGGAACAGATGAACTGGTTTGCAGGGAAGAAACAGAGACACAGAGGTAGACAACAAACATATGGACACCAAGTGTGGGAAGCCATGGGGTGGTGGTGGTGGGATGAGTTGGGAGATTGGGATTGACCTGTATACATGTATATGCATAAAATACATAACTAATAATAACCTGCTGTATAAAAAAATAAATCAAATTAAATTTCAAATTTTTAAAAAATAAAATTTAAAAATAAAACAGAAAAATGTTCTTCCCTTCACACAGATGTATTTATAGGAATGAATTATTTCCATGCTTATATCTATAAATACAAAAAGGAGGAATACAATCTAACTTGAACCATAAAAGAAAAAAAAAAAAACCTGAACCCACCAGTTATAGAGAGGAATACCCTATCAGGGCACTTGCTCCAGCGGTAAACAATTCTGAAATTGGTCAGAGGTGGGGAATCATCTCCCATACAACCAGAAACCCACCCCCCACGCCAGGAGCATCCTCATTGCAAAGCTGGGGGACCGTGCCGAGGCATCTGTGAGTAAACGTGAGCTGAGCCCCAGGCCAGCTGCTGCTGAACTGTTCCCACCCTTCCCAGGTAAAACACCTGAATATGTACAAGGGCTTGAAAGCCTAGAGGAAGGGCCGTGGAGCCACACCAGCGACAGCACGCAGGCCAACTTGGCGCCTGCAGGCCAGCCAGGGTGGTCCTGGCCCCGGGCGCTCTTCCGGAAGCTTTCCATTGCCCTGCCTGAGATACCCCTCCTGTCCCGGCCCCCACTGCTTTTTTCCTTCCTCACCTCTGTCCGGAGAGAAATTCCAGCGGAAGGTATGGGTGACACATCCTCTTCTTTACAGGTGGCAGCCTGGCAACACCTGCAGAAAGGCCAGCAGAGCCCCACTCACACCGGGCCACCAACAAAGCTGTGGCCCCTCACTCCCTCCCACCAGCAGAGCCCCGAGACTGCTGACGGGGCAGAGAATATGGAGTCAGGCACAGCTTCAGGGGCTATTGCTGCCTGGAGCGCTGTTTATATTGACCTCAAACAGGCACCCCTGGGGAGGGCCGGCCGGCAGTGTAAGGCTGCCCAGGTCAGCTAATCCACAACCCTCAGGGAATCACATTGTTGAAAACGGACCTCGCTAAGGCAGAATAGAAGCCAAGGAAGAAAAGGACACAATGCCATTTGCAGCACCGTAGATGAGTCTAGAGGTAATCACGTGACTTGTAGTAAGTCAGAAAGTGAAAGACACATATCGTATCATATCACTTATAGGTGTTACCTAAGAATGGATACCAGGGCAGATATTTCCACGGAGAAGGGCCATCACAGATTCATCAAACAAACTTATGGTTCACCAATGGAAAGGTGTGAGGATTGGTTTCATTACGATATTGGGGTTAACAGACATATACACACACAGGTGACACATATAATCACCAAAGACCTACGGAATACCAAGAGAAGACTACTCAACATTCTGTCATAACGTACATGGGAAAAGGATCCCAGGAAGAACAGACATCTGTATATGTGTAAAAGAACCACATCTTCCACACCTACAACAAGCCAAACATTGTAATCAAACTTGCTGAAATAAAACCTAAAAAATTAAATTAAAAACACGAACAAGAAGTAGTGAGACAAACTTGAGGGGCTTTCTCCTGGCACATTCCATTCTAAATTCCAATCTAGAACACGACTTCCATTGAGGCTCTGTTGCCCTAGTCACCAGATTTGGTAAGGGAGAACTGCTGCCACCTTGTGGCCGTTTCGCACAACAGCAGCTTTAATCCCAGCGCTGATGGTCAGTTGATATTCAAAATCATTGCAGGCCTGTAAATGACACCTGCCCTGAAAACAAATCCTGGGGTCACATATCGACCAGAAAGTTCAAAGGACGTCCATATTTCAAAACGACCGTTTCAAAAGGCATATTTTACGCACATTAGTGTTCTGCTTCTTTTTCTTTCTTTCCTTTTTTTGTTAAAAATACGGGAATGGAAAAAGGCATCCCTCAGAATGGGCGAAAATCGTTGCAAACGAATCAATGGACAAAGGTTTAATCTCCAATATATATAAACAGCTCATGTAGCTTAATATTAACAAAACAAACAACCCAATACAAAAAATGGGCAGAAGATCTAAAGAGATGTTTCTTCCAAGAAGACACAGAGATGGCCAAGACGCACATGAAAAGCTGCTCAACAGCACTAATTATTAGAGAAATGCAAATCAAAACTACAATGAGGTATCACCTCACACCTGTTAGAATCGGCATCATCAGAAAATCTACAAACAACCAATTCTGGGGAGGGTGTGGACAAAAGGAGCCCTCTTCCACTATTGGTGGGAATGTAAATTGATACAGTCACTATGGAGAACGGTATGGAATTTCCTTAAAAAAACTAGAAATAGAATTACCATCTGATCCAGCAATCCCACTTCTGGGCATATACCCAGAGAAAACCATAAATCAAAAAGGCACATTCACCACAATGTTCATGGCAGCACTATTTACAATAGGCAGGTAATGGAAGCAATGTAAATGCCCACAGACAGATGAATGGATAAAGATGTGGTACATATATAAAATGGAATATTACTCAGCCATAAGAAGGAATGAAACTGGGTCATTTGTAGAGACATCGATGGATCTAGAGACTGTCATACAGAATGAAGTAAGTCAGAAAGAGGAAAACAAATATTGTATATTAATGCATATATGTGGAACCTAAACAATGGAACAGATGAACTGGTTTGCAGGGAAGAAACAGAGACACAGAGGTAGACAACAAACATATGGACACCAAGTGTGGGAAGCCATGGGGTGGTGGTGGTGGGATGAGTTGGGAGATTGGGATTGACCTGTATACATGTATATGCATAAAATACATAACTAATAATAACCTGCTGTATAAAAAAATAAATCAAATTAAATTTCAAATTTTTAAAAAATAAAATTTAAAAATAAAACAGAAAAATGTTCTTCCCTTCACACAGATGTATTTATAGGAATGAATTATTTCCATGCTTATATCTATAAATACATAAAGGAGGAATACAATCTAACTTGAACCATAAAAGGAAAAAAAAAACCTGAACCCTCCAGTTATAGAGAGGAATAACCTATCAGGGCACTTGCTCCAGCGGTAAACAATTCTGAAATTGGTCAGAGGTGGGGAATCATCTCCCATACAACCAGCAACCCACCCCCCACGCCAGGAGCATCCTCATTGCAAAGCTGGGGGACCGTGCCGAGGCATCTGTGAGTAAACGTGAGCTGAGCCCCAGGCCAGCTGCTGCTGAACTGTTCCCACCCTTCCCAGGTAAAACACCTGAATATGTACAAGGGCTTGAAAGCCTAGAGGAAGGGCCGTGGAGCCACACCAGCGACAGCACGCAGGCCAACTTGGTGCCTGCAGGCCAGCCAGGGTGGTCCTGGCCCCGGGCGCTCTTCCGGAAGCTTTCCATTGCCCTGCCTGAGATACCCCTCCTGTCCCGGCCCCCACTGCTTTTTTCCTTCCTCACCTCTGTCCGGAGAGAAATTCCAGCGGAAGGTATGGGTGACACATCCTCTTCTTTACAGGTGGCAGCCTGGCAATCCCTGCAGAAAGGCCAGCAGAGCCCCTCTCACACCGGGCCACCAACAAAGCTGTGGCCCCTCACTCCCTCCCACCAGCAGAGCCCCGAGACTGCTGACAGGGCAGAGAATATGGAGTCAGGCACAGCTTCAGGGGCTATTGCTGCCTGGAGCGCTGTTTATATTGACCTCAAACAGGCACACCTGGGGAGGGCCGGCCGGCAGTGTAAGGCTGCCCAGGTCAGCTAATCCACAACCCTCAGGGAATCCCATTGTTGAAAACGGACCTCGCTAAGGCAGAATAGAAGCCAAGGAAGAAAAGGACACAATGCCATTTGCAGCACCGTAGATGAGTCTAGAGGTAATCACGTGACTTGTAGTAAGTCAGAAAATGAAAGACACATATCGTATCATATCACTTATAGGTGTTACCTAAGAATGGATACCAGGGCAGATATTTCCACGGAGAAGGGCCATCACAGATTCATCAAACAAACTTATGGTTCACCAATGGAAAGGTGTGAGGATTGGTTTCATTACGATATTGGGGTTAACAGACATATACAAACACAGGTGACACATATAATCACCAAAGACCTACGGAATACCAAGAGAAGACTACTCAACCTTCTGTCATAACGTACATGGGAAAAGGATCCCAGGAAGAACAGACATCTGTATATGTGTAAAAGAACCCCATCTTCCACACCTACAACAAGCCAAACATTGTCATCAAACTTGCTGTAATAAAAAATAAAAAATTAAATTAAAAACACGAACAAGAAGTAGTGAGACAAACTTGAGGGGCTTTCTCCTGGCACATTCCATTCTAAATTCCAATCTAGAACACGACTTCCATTGAGGCTCTGTTGCCCTAGTCACCAGATTTGGTAAGGGAGAACTGCTGCCACCTTGTGGCCGTTTCGCACAACAGCAGCTTTAATCCCAGCGCTGATGGTCAGTTGATATTCAAAATCATTGCAGGCCTGTAAATGACACCTGCCCTGAAAACAAATCCTGGGGTCACATATCGACCAAAAAATTCAAAGGACGTCCATATTTCAAAACGACCGTTTCAAAAGGCATATTTTACGCACATTAGTGTTCTGCTTCTTTTTCTTTCTTTCCTTTTTTTGTTAAAAATACGGGAATGGAAAAAGGCATCCCTCAGAATGGGCGAAAATCGTTGCAAACGAATCAATGGACAAAGGTTTAATCTCCAATATATATAAACAGCTCATGCAGCTTAATATTAACAAAACAAACAACCCAATACAAAAAATGGGCAGAAGATCTAAAGAGATGTTTCTTCCAAGAAGACACAGAGATGGCCAAGACGCACATGAAAAGCTGCTCAACAGCACTAATTATTAGAGAAATGCAAATCAAAACTACAATGAGGTATCACCTCACACCTGTTAGAATCGGCATCATCAGAAAATCTACAAACAACCAATTCTGGGGAGGGTGTGGACAAAAGGAGCCCTCTTCCACTATTGGTGGGAATGTAAATTGATACAGTCACTATGGAGAACGGTATGGCGTTTCCTTAAAAAAACTAGAAATAGAATTACCATCTGATCCAGCAATCCCACTTCTGGGCATATACCCAGAGAAAACCATAAATCAAAAAGGCACATTCACCACAATGTTCATGGCAGCACTATTTACAATAGCCAGGTAATGGAAACAACGTAAATGCCCACAGACAGATGAATGGATAAAGATGTGGTACATATATAAAATGGAATATTACTCAGCCATAAGAAGGAATGAAACTGGGTCATTTGTAGAGACATCGATGGATCTAGAGACTGTCATACAGAATGAAGTAAGTCAGAAAGAGGAAAACAAATATTGTATATTAATGCATATATGTGGAACCTAAAAAATGGTACAGATGAACTGGTTTGCAGGGAAGAAACAGAGACACAGAGATAGACAACAAACATATGGACACCAAGTGTGGGAAGCCATGGGGTGGTGGTGGTGGGATGAGTTGGGAGATTGGGATTGACCTGTATACATGTATATGCATAAAATACATAACTAATAATAACCTGCTGTATAAAAAAATAAATCAAATTAAATTTCAAATTTTTAAAAAATAAAATTTAAAAATAAAACAGAAAAATGTTCTTCCCTTCACACAGATGTATTTATAGGAATGAATTATTTCCATGCTTATATCTATAAATACATAAAGGAGGAATAAAATCTAACTTGAACCATAAAGAAAAAAAAAACCTGAACCCACCAGTTATAGAGAGGAATACCCTATCAGGGTACTTGCTCCAGCGGTAAACAATTCTGAAATTGGTCAGAGGTGGGGAATCATCTCCCATACAACCAGCAACCCACCCCCCACACTAGGAGCATCCTCATTGCAAAGCTGGGGGACCATGCCGAGGCATCTGTGAGTAAACGTGAGCTGAGCCCCAGGCCAGCTGCTGCTGAACTGTTCCCACCCTTCCCAGGTAAAACACCTGAATATGTACAAGGGCTTGAAAGCCTAGAGGAAGGGCCGTGGAGCCACACCAGCGACAGCACGCAGGCCAACTTGGTGCCTGCAGGCCAGCCAGGGTGGTCCTGGCCCCGGGCGCTCTTCCGGAAGCTTTCCCTTGCCCTGCCTGAGATACCCCTCCTGTCCCGGCCCCCACTGCTTTTTTCCTTCCTCACCTCTGTCCGGAGAGAAATTCCAGCGGAAGGTATGGGTGACACATCCTCTTCTTTACAGGTGGCAGCCTGGCAACCCCTGCAGAAAGGCCAGCAGAGCCCCACTCACACCGGGCCACCAAAAAAGCTGTGGCCCCTCACACCCTCCCACCAGCACAGCCCCGAGACTGCTGACGGGGCAGAGAATATGGAGTCAGGCACAGCTTCAGGGGCTATTGCTGCCTGGAGCGCTGTTTATATTGACCTCAAACAGGCACACCTGGGGAGGGCCGGCCGGCAGGGTAAGGCTGCCCAGGTCAGCTAATCCACAACCCTCAGGGAATCACATTGTTGAAAACGGACCTCGCTAAGGCAGAATAGAAACCAAGGAAGAAAAGGACACAATGCCATTTGCAGCACCGTAGATGAGTCTAGAGGTAATCACGTGACTTTTAGTAAGTCAGAAAGTGAAAGACACATATCGTATCATATCACTTATAGGTGTTACCTAAGAATGGATACCAGGGCAGATATTTCCACGGAGAAGGGCCATCACAGATTCATCAAACAAACTTATGGTTCACCAATGGAAAGGTGTGAGGATTGGTTTCATTACGATATTGGGGTTAACAGACATATACAAACACAGGTGACACATATAATCACCAAAGACCTACGGAATACCAAGAGAAGACTACTCAACCTTCTGTCATAACGTACATGGGAAAAGGATCCCAGGAAGAACAGACATCTGTATATGTGTAAAAGAACCACATCTTCCACACCTACAACAAGCCAAACATTGTCATCAAACTTGCTGTAATAAAAAATAAAAAATTAAATTAAAAACACGAACAAGAAGTAGTGAGACAAACTTGAGGGGCTTTCTCCTGGCACATTCCATTCTAAATTCCAATCTAGAACACGACTTCCATTGAGGCTCTGTTGCCCTAGTCACCAGATTTGGTAAGGGAGAACTGCTGCCACCTTGTGGCCGTTTCGCACAACAGCAGCTTTAATCCCAGCGCTGATGGTCAGTTGATATTCAAAATCATTGCAGGCCTGTAAATGACACCTGCCCTGAAAACAAATCCTGGGGTCACATATCGACCAAAAAATTCAAAGGACGTCCATATTTCAAAACGACCGTTTCAAAAGGCATATTTTACGCACATTAGTGTTCTGCTTCTTTTTCTTTCTTTCCTTTTTTTGTTAAAAATACGGGAATGGAAAAAGGCATCCCTCAGAATGGGCGAAAATCGTTGCAAACGAATCAATGGACAAAGGTTTAATCTCCAATATATATAAAGAGCTCATGCAGCTTAATATTAACAAAACAAACAACCCAATACAAAAAATGGGCAGAAGATCTAAAGAGATGTTTCTTCCAAGAAGACACAGAGATGGCCAAGACGCACATGAAAAGCTGCTCAACAGCACTAATTATTAGAGAAATGCAAATCAAAACTACAATGAGGTATCACCTCACACCTGTTAGAATCGGCATCATCAGAAAATCTACAAACAACAAATTCTGGGGAGGGTGTGGACAAAAGGAGCCCTCTTCCACTATTGGTGGGAATGTAAATTGATACAGTCACTATGGAGAACGGTATGGAGTTTCCTTTAAAAAACTAGAAATAGAATTACCATCTGATCCAGCAATCCCACTTCTGGTCATATACCCAGAGAAAACCATAAATCAAAAAGGCACATTCACCACAATGTTCATGACAGCACTATTTACAATAGCCAGGTAATGGAAGCAACGTAAATGCCCACAGACAGATGAATGGATAAAGATGTGGTACATATATAAAATGGAATATTACTCAGCCATAAGAAGGAATGCAACTGGGTCATTTGTAGAGACATCGATGGATCTAGAGACTGTCATACAGAATGAAGTAAGTCAGAAAGAGGAAAACAAATATTGTATATTAATGCATATATGTGGAACCTAAACAATGGTACAGATGAACTGGTTTGCAGGGAAGAAACAGAGACACAGAGGTAGACAACAAACATATGGACACCAAGTGTGGGAAGCCATGGGGTGGTGGTGGTGGGATGAGTTGGGAGATTGGGATTGACCTGTATACATGTATATGCATAAAATACATAACTAATAATAACCTGCTGTATAAAAAAATAAATCAAATTAAATTTCAAATTTTTAAAAAATAAAATTTAAAAATAAAACAGAAAAATGTTCTTGCCTTCACACAGATGTATTTATAGGAATGAATTATTTCCATGCTTATATCTATAAATACATAAAGGAGGAATACAATCTAACTTGAACCATAAAAGGAAAAAAAATACCTGAACCCTCCAGTTATAGAGAGGAATAACCTATCAGGGCACTTGCTCCAGCGGTAAACAATTCTGAAATTGGTCAGAGGTGGGGAATCATCTCCCATACAACCAGCAACCCACCCCCCACGCCAGGAGCATCCTCATTGCAAAGCTGGGGGACCGTGCCAAGGCATCTGTGAGTAAACGTGAGCTGAGCCCCAGGCCAGCTGCTGCTGAACTGTTCCCACCCTTCCCAGGTAAAACACCTGAATATGTACAAGGGCTTGAAAGCCTAGAGGAAGGGCCGTGGAGCCACACCAGCGACAGCACGCAGGCCAACTTGGTGCCTGCAGGCCAGCCAGGGTGGTCCTGGCCCCGGGCGCTCTTCCGGAAGATTTCCATTGCCCTGCCTGAGATACCCCTCCTGTCCCGGCCCCCACTGCTTTTTTCCTTCCTCACCTCTGTCCGGAGAGAAATTCCAGCGGAAGGTATGGGTGACACATCCTCTTCTTTACAGGTGGCAGCCTGGCAACCCCTGCAGAAAGGCCAGCAGAGCCCCACTCACCCCGGGCCACCAACAAAGCTGTGGCCCCTCACTCCCTCTCGCCAGCAGAGCCCCGAGACTGCTGACGGGGCAGAGAATATGGAGTCAGGAACAGCTTCAGGGGCTATTGCTGCCTGGAGCGCTGTTTATATTGACCTCAAACAGGCACACCTGGGGAGGGCCGGCCGGCAGGGTAAGGCTGCCCAGGTCAGCTAATCCACAACCCTCAGGGAATCCCATTGTTGAAAACGGACCTCGCTAAGGCAGAATAGAAGCCAAGGAAGAAAAGGACACAATGCCATTTGCAGCACCGTAGATGAGTCTAGAGGTAATCACGTGACTTGTAGTAAGTCAGAAAGTGCAAGACACATATCGTATCATATCACTTATAGGTGTTACCTAAGAATGGATACCAGGGCAGATATTTCCACGGAGAAGGGCCATCACAGATTCATCAAACAAACTTATGGTTCACCAATGGAAAGGTGTGAGGATTGGTTTCATTACGATATTGGGGTTAACAGACATATACAAACACAGGTGACACATATAATCACCAAAGACCTATGGAATACCAAGAGAAGACTACTCAACCTTCTGTCATAACGTACATGGGAAAAGGATCCCAGGAAGAACAGACATCTGTATATGTGTAAAAGAACCCCATCTTCCACACCTACAACAAGGCAAACATTGTAATCAAACTTGCTGTAATAAAAAATAAAAAATTAAATTAAAAACACGAACAAGAAGTAGTGAGACAAACTTGAGGGGCTTTCTCCTGGCACATTCCATTCTAAATTCCAATCTAGAACACGACTTCCATTGAGGCTCTGTTGCCCTAGTCACCAGATTTGGTAAGGGAGAACTGCTGCCACCTTGTGGCCGTTTCGCACAACAGCAGCTTTAATCCCAGCGCTGATGGTCAGTTGATATTCAAAATCATTGCAGGCCTGTAAATGACACCTGCCCTGAAAACAAATCCTGGGGTCACATATCGACCAAAAAATTCAAAGGACGTCCATATTTCAAAACGACCGTTTCAAAAGGCATATTTTACGCACATTAGTGTTCTGCTTCTTTTTCTTTCTTTCCTTTTTTTGTTAAAAATACGGGAATGGAAAAAGGCATCCCTCAGAATGGGCGAAAATCGTTGCAAACGAATCAATGGACAAAGGTTTAATCTCCAATATATATAAAGAGCTCATGCAGCTTAATATTAACAAAACAAACAACCCAATACAAAAAATGGGCAGAAGATCTAAAGAGATGTTTCTTCCAAGAAGACACAGAGATGGCCAAGACGCACATGAAAAGCTGCTCAACAGCACTAATTATTAGAGAAATGCTAATCAAAACTACAATGAGGTATCACCTCACACCTGTTAGAATCGGCATCATCAGAAAATCTACAAACAACCAATTCTGGGGAGGGTGTGGACAAAAGGAGCCCTCTTCCACTATTGGTGGGAATGTAAATTGATACAGTCACTATGGAGAACGGTATGGAGTTTCCTTAAAAAAACTAGAAATAGAATTACCATCTGATCCAGCAATCCCACTTCTGGGCATATACCCAGAGAAAACCATAAATCAAAAAGGCACATTCACCACAATGTTCATGGCAGCACTATTTACAATAGCCAGGTAATGGAAGCAACGTAAATGCCCACAGACAGATGAATGGATAAAGATGTGGTACATATATAAAATGGAATATTACTCAGCCATAAGAAGGAATGAAACTGGGTCATTTGTAGAGACATCGATGGATCTAGAGACTGTCATACAGAATGAAGTAAGTCAGAAAGAGGAAAACAAATATTGTATATTAATGCATATAGGTGGAACCTAAAAAATGGTACAGATGAACTGGTTTGCAGGGAAGAAACAGAGACACAGAGGTAGAGAACAAACATATGGACACCAAGTGTGGGAAGCCATGGGGTGGTGGTGGTGGGATGAGTTGGGAGATTGGGATTGACCTGTATACATGTATATGCATAAAATACATAACTAATAATAACCTGCTGTATAAAAAAATAAATCAAATTAAATTTCAAATTTTTAAAAAATAAAATTTAAAAATAAAACAGAAAAATATTCTTCCCTTCACACAGATGTATTTATAGGAATGAATTATTTCCATGCTTATATCTATAAATACATAAAGGAGGAATAAAATCTAACTTGAACCATAAAAGAAAAAAAAAACCTGAACCCACCAGTTATAGAGAGGAATACCCTATCAGGGCACTTGCTCCAGCGGTAAACAATTATGAAATTGGTCAGAGGTGGGGAATCATCTCCCATACAACCAGCAACCCACCCCCCACGCCAGGAGCATCCTCATTGCAAAGCTGGGGAACCATGCCGAGGCATCTCTGAGTAAACATGAGCTGAGCCCCAGGCCAGCTGCTGCTGAACTGTTCCCACCCTTCCCAGGTAAAACACCTGAATAGGTACAAGGGCTTGAAAGCCTAGAGGAAGGGCCGTGGAGCCACACCAGCGACAGCACGCAGGCCAACTTGGTGCCTGCAGGCCAGCCAGTGTGGTCCTGGCACCGGGCGCTCTTGCGGAAGCTTTCCATTGCCCTGCCTGAGATACCCCTCCTGTCCCGGCCCCCACTGCTTTTTTCCTTCCTCACCTCTGTCCCGAGAGAAATTCCAGCGGAAGGTATGGGTGACACATCCTCTTCTTTACAGGTGGCAGCCTGGCAACCCCTGCAGAAAGGCCAGCAGATCCCCACTCACACTGGGCCACCAAAAAAGCTGTGGCCCCTCACTCCCTCCCACCAGCAGAGCCCCGAGACTGCTGACGGGGCAGAGAATATGGAGTCAGGCACAGCTTCAGGGGCTATTGCTGCCTGGAGCGCTGTTTATATTGACCTCAAACAGGCACACCTGGAGAGGGCCGGCCGGCAGTGTAAGGCTGCCCAGGTCAGCTAATCCACAACCCTCAGGGAATCACATTGTTGAAAACGGACCTCGCTAAGGCAGAATAGAAGCCAAGGAAGAAAAGGACACAATGCCATTTGCAGCACCATAGATGAGTCTAGAGGTAATCACGTGACTTGTAGTAAGTCAGAAAGTGCAAGACACATATCGTATCATATCACTTATAGGTGTTACCTAAGAATGGATACCAGGGCAGATATTTCCACGGAGAAGGGCCATCACAGATTCATCAAACAAACTTATGGTTCACCAATGGAAAGGTGTGAGGATTGGTTTCATTACGATATTGGGGTTAACAGACATATACAAACACAGGTGACACATATAATCACCAAAGACCTATGGAATACCAAGAGAAGACTACTCAACCTTCTGTCATAACGTACATGGGAAAAGGATCCCAGGAAGAACAGACATCTGTATATGTGTAAAAGAACCCCATCTTCCACACCTACAACAAGGCAAACATTGTAATCAAACTTGCTGTAATAAAAAATAAAAAATTAAATTAAAAACACGAACAAGAAGTAGTGAGACAAACTTGAGGGGCTTTCTCCTGGCACATTCCATTCTAAATTCCAATCTAGAACACGACTTCCATTGAGGCTCTGTTGCCCTAGTCACCAGATTTGGTAAGGGAGAACTGCTGCCACCTTGTGGCCGTTTCGCACAACAGCAGCTTTAATCCCAGCGCTGATGGTCAGTTGATATTCAAAATCATTGCAGGCCTGTAAATGACACCTGCCCTGAAAACAAATCCTGGG
The DNA here is from genome assembly GCF_964341445.2 of Mesoplodon mirus. NCBI lineage: Eukaryota > Metazoa > Chordata > Mammalia > Artiodactyla > Ziphiidae > Mesoplodon > Mesoplodon mirus. The sequence continues at coordinate 384,381 of NW_028295586.1, read as the reverse complement.
GTCACATATCGACCAAAAAATTCAAAGGACGTCCATATTTCAAAACGACCGTTTCAAAAGGCATATTTTACGCACATTAGTGTTCTGCTTCTTTTTCTTTCTTTCCTTTTTTTGTTAAAAATACGGGAATGGAAAAAGGCATCCCTCAGAATGGGCGAAAATCGTTGCAAACGAATCAATGGACAAAGGTTTAATCTCCAATATATATAAAGAGCTCATGCAGCTTAATATTAACAAAACAAACAACCCAATACAAAAAATGGGCAGAAGATCTAAAGAGATGTTTCTTCCAAGAAGACACAGAGATGGCCAAGACGCACATGAAAAGCTGCTCAACAGCACTAATTATTAGAGAAATGCTAATCAAAACTACAATGAGGTATCACCTCACACCTGTTAGAATCGGCATCATCAGAAAATCTACAAACAACCAATTCTGGGGAGGGTGTGGACAAAAGGAGCCCTCTTCCACTATTGGTGGGAATGTAAATTGATACAGTCACTATGGAGAACGGTATGGAGTTTCCTTAAAAAAACTAGAAATAGAATTACCATCTGATCCAGCAATCCCACTTCTGGGCATATACCCAGAGAAAACCATAAATCAAAAAGGCACATTCACCACAATGTTCATGGCAGCACTATTTACAATAGCCAGGTAATGGAAGCAACGTAAATGCCCACAGACAGATGAATGGATAAAGATGTGGTACATATATAAAATGGAATATTACTCAGCCATAAGAAGGAATGCAACTGGGTCATTTGTAGAGACATCGATGGATCTAGAGACTGTCATACAGAATGAAGTAAGTCAGAAAGAGGAAAACAAATATTGTATATTAATGCATATATGTGGAACCTAAAAAATGGTACAGATGAACTGGTTTGCAGGGAAGAAACAGAGACACAGAGGTAGAGAACAAACATATGGACACCAAGTGTGGGAAGCCATGGGGTGCTGGTGGTGGGATGAGTTGGGAGATTGGGATTGACCTGTATACATGTATATGCATAAAATACATAACTAATAATAACCTGCTGTATAAAAGAATAAATCAAATTAAATTTCAAATTTTTAAAAAATAAAATTTAAAAATAAAACAGAAAAATGTTCTACCCTTCACACAGATGTATTTATAGGAATGAATTATTTCCATGCTTATATCTATAAATACATAAAGGAGGAATAAAATCTAACTTGAACCATAAAAGAAAAAAAAAAACCTGAACCCACCAGTTATAGAGAGGAATACCCTATCAGGGCACTTGCTCCAGCGGTAAACAATTATGAAATTGGTCAGAGGTGGGGAATCATCTCCCATACAACCAGCAACCCACCCCCCACGCCAGGAGCATCCTCATTGCAAAGCTGGGGAACCATGCCGAGGCATCTCTGAGTAAACGTGAGCTGAGCCCCAGGCCAGCTGCTGCTGAACTGTTCCCACCCATCCCAGGTAAAACACCTGAATATGTACAAGGGCTTGAAAGCCTAGAAGAAGGGCCGTGGAGCCACACCAGCGACAGCACGCAGGCCAACTTGGTGCCTGCAGGCCAGCCAGTGTGGTCCTGGCCCCGGGCGCTCTTCCGGAAGCTTTCCATTGCCCTGCCTGAGATACCCCTCCTGTCCCGGCCCCCACTGCATTTTTCCTTCCTCACCTCTGTCCGGAGAGAAATTCCAGCGGAAGGTATGGGTGACACATCCTCTTCTTTACAGGTGGCAGCATGGCAACCCCTGCAGAAAGGCCAGCAGAGCCCCACTCACACCGGGCCACCAACAAAGCTGTGGCCCCTCACTCCCTCCCACCAGCAGAGCCCCGAGACTGCTGACGGGGCAGAGAATATGGAGTCAGGCACAGCTTCAGGGGCTATTGCTGCCTGGAGCGCTGTTTATATTGACCTCACACAGGCACACCTGGGGAGGGCCGGCCGGCAGGGTAAGGCTACCCAGGTCAGGTAATCCACAACCCTCAGGGAATCCCATTGTTGAAAACGGACCTCGCTAAGGCAGAATAGAAGCCAAGGAAGAAAAGGACACAATGCCATTTGCAGCACCGTAGATGAGTCTAGAGGTAATCACGTGACTTGTAGTAAGTCAGAAATTGAAAGACACATATCGTATCATATCACTTATAGGTGTTACCTAAGAATGGATACCAGGGCAGATATTTCCACGGAGAAGGGCCATCACAGATTCATCAAACAAACTTATGGTTCACCAATGGAAAGGTGTGAGGATTGGTTTCATTACGATATTGGGGTTAACAGACATATACAAACACAGGTGACACATATAATCACCAAAGACCTACGGAATACCAAGAGAAGACTACTCAACCTTCTGTCATAACGTACATGGGAAAAGGATCCCAGGAAGAACAGACATCTGTATATGTGTAAAAGAACCCCATCGTCCACACCTACAACAAGCCAAACATTGTAATCAAACTTGCTGTAATAAAAAATAAAAAATTAAATTAAAAACACGAACAAGAAGTAGTGAGACAAACTTGAGGGGCTTTCTCCTGGCACATTCCATTCTAAATTCCAATCTAGAACACGACTTCCATTGAGGCTCTGTTGCCCTAGTCACCAGATTTGGTAAGGGAGAACTGCTGCCACCTTGTGGCCGTTTCGCACAACAGCAGCTTTAATCCCAGCGCTGATGGTCAGTTGATATTCAAAATCATTGCAGGCCTGTAAATGACACCTGCCCTGAAAACAAATCCTGGGGTCACATATCGACCAAAAAGTTCAAAGGACGTCCATATTTCAAAACGACCGTTTCAAAAGGCATATTTTACGCACATTAGTGTTCTGCTTCTTTTTCTTTCTTTCCTTTTTTTGTTAAAAATACGGGAATGGAAAAAGGCATCCCTCAGAATGGGCGAAAATCGTTGCAAACGAATCAATGGACAAAGGTTTAATCTCCAATATATATAAACAGCTCATGCAGCTTAATATTAACAAAACAAACAACCCAATACAAAAAATGGGCAGAAGATCTAAAGAGATGTTTCTTCCAAGAAGACACAGAGATGGCCAAGACGCACATGAAAAGCTGCTCAACAGCACTAATTATTAGAGAAATGCAAATCAAAACTACAATGAGGTATCACCTCACACCTGTTAGAATCGGCATCATCAGAAAATCTACAAACAACCAATTCTGGGGAGGGTGTGGACAAAAGGAGCCCTCTTCCACTATTGGTGGGAATGTAAATTGATACAGTCACTATGGAGAACGGTATGGAGTTTCCTTAAAAAAACTAGAAATAGAATTACCATCTGATCCAGCAATCCCACTTCTGGGCATATACCCAGAGAAAACCATAAATCAAAAAGGCACATTCACCACAATGTTCATGGCAGCACTATTTACAATAGCCAGATAATGGAAGCAACGTAAATGCCCACAGACAGATGAATGGATAAAGATGTGGTACATATATAAAATGGAATATTACTCAGCCATAAGAAGGAATGAAACTGGGTCATTTGTAGAGACATCGATGGATCTAGAGACTGTCATACAGAATGAAGTAAGTCAGAAAGAGGAAAACAAATATTGTATATTAATGCATATATGTGGAACCTAAAAAATGGTACAGATGAACTGGTTTGCAGGGAAGAAACAGAGACACAGAGGTAGAGAACAAACATATGGACACCAAGTGTGGGAAGCCATGGGGTGGTGGTGGTGGGATGAGTTGGGAGATTGGGATTGACCTGTATATATGTATATGCATAAAATATATAACTAATAATAACCTGCTGTATAAAAAAATAAATCAAATTAAATTTCAAATTTTTAAAAAATAAAATTTAAAAATAAAACAGAAAAATGTTCTTCCCTTCACACAGATGTATTTATAGGAATGAATTATTTCCATGCTTATATCTATAAATACATAAATGAGGAATACAATCTAACTTGAACCATAAAAAAAAAAAAATCCTGAACCCACCTGTTATAGAGAGGAACACCCTATCAGGGCCCTTGCTCCAGCGGTAAACAATTCTGAAATTGGTCAGAGGTGGGGAATCATCTCCCATACAACCAGCAACCCACCCCCCACGCCAGGAACATCCTCATTGCAAAGCTGGGGGACCGTGCTGAGGCATCTGTGAGTAAACGTGAGCTGAGCCCCAGGCCAGCTGCTGCTGAACTGTTCCCACCCTTCCCAGGTAAAACACCTGAATATGTACAAGGGCTTGAAAGCCTAGAGGAAGGGCCGTGGAGCCACACCAGCGACAGCACGCAAGCCAACTTGGTGCCTGCAGGCCAGCCAGGGTGGTCCTGGCCCCGGGCGCTCTTCCGGAAGCTTTCCATTGCCCTGCCTGAGATACCCCTCCTGTCCCGGCCCCCACTGCTTTTTTCCTTCCTCACCTCTGTCCGGAGAGAAATTCCAGCGGAAGGTATGCGTGACACATCCTCTTCTTTACAGGTGGCAGCCTGGCAACCCCTGCAGAAAGGCCAGCGGAGCCCCACTCACACCGGGCCACCAATAAAGCTGTGGCCCCTCACTCCCTCCCACCAGCAGAGCCCCGAGACTGCTGACGGGGCAGAGAATATGGAGTCAGGCACAGCTTCAGGGGCTATTGCTGCCTGGAGCGCTGTTTATATTGACCTCAAACAGGCACCCCTGGGGAGGGCCGGCCGTCAGGGTAAGGCTGCCCAGGTCAGCTAATCCACAACCCTCAGGGAATCACATTGTTGAAAACGGACCTCGCTAAGGCAGAATAGAAACCAAGGAAGAAAAGGACACAATGCCATTTGCAGCACCGTAGATGAGTCTAGAGGTAATCACGTGACTTGTAGTAAGTCAGAAAGTGAAAGACACATATCATATCATATCACTTATAGGTGTTACCTAAGAATGGATACCAGGGCAGATATTTCCAAGGAGAAGGGCCATCACAGATTCATCAAACAAACTTATGGTTCACCAATGGAAAGGTGTGAGGATTGGTTTCATTACGATATTGGGGTTAACAGACATATACAAACACAGGTGACACATATAATCACCAAAGACCTACGGAATACCAAGAGAAGACTACTCAACCTTCTGTCATAACGTACATGGGAAAAGGATCCCAGGAAGAACAGACATCTGTATATGTGTAAAACAACCACATCTTCCACACCTACAACAAGCCAAACATTGTAATCAAACTTGCTGTAATAAAAAATAAAAAATTAAATTAAAAACACGAACAAGAAGTAGTGAGACAAACTTGAGGGGCTTTCTCCTGGCACATTCCATTCTAAATTCCAATCTAGAACACGACTTCCATTGAGGCTCTGTTGCCCTAGTCACCAGATTTGGTAAGGGTGAACTGCTGCCACCTTGTGGCCGTTTCGCACAACAGCAGCTTTAATCCCAGCGCTGATGGTCAGTTGATATTCAAAATCATTGCAGGCCTGTAAATGACACCTGCCCTGAAAACAAATCCTGGGGTCACATATCGACCAAAAAATTCAAAGGACGTCCATATTTCAAAACGACCGTTTCAAAAGGCATATTTTACGCACATTAGTGTTCTGCTTCTTTTTCTTTCTTTCCTTTTTTTGTTAAAAATACGGGAATGGAAAAAGGCATCCCTCAGAATGGGCGAAAATCGTTGCAAACGAATCAATGGACAAAGGTTTAATCTCCAATATATATAAAGAGCTCATGCAGCTTAATATTAACAAAACAAACAACCCAATACAAAAAATGGGCAGAAGATCTAAAGAGATGTTTCTTCCAAGAAGACACAGAGATGGCCAAGACGCACATGAAAAGCTGCTCAACAGCACTAATTATTAGAGAAATACAAATCAAAACTACAATGAGGTATCACCTCACACCTGTTAGAATCGGCATCATCAGAAAATCTACAAACAACCAATTCTGGGGAGGGTGTGGACAAAAGGAGCCCTCTTCCACTATTGGTGGGAATGTAAATTGATACAGTCACTATGGAGAACGGTATGGAGTTTCCTTAAAAAAACTAGAAATAGAATTACCATCTGATCCAGCAATCCCACTTCTAGGCATATACCCAGAGAAAACCATAAATCAAAAAGGCACATCCACCACAATGTTCATGGCAGCACTATTTACAATAGCCAGGTAATGGAAGCAACGTAAATGCCCACAGACAGATGAATGGATAAAGATGTGGTACATATATAAAATGGAATATTACTCAGCCATAAGAAGGAATGAAACTGGGTCATTTGTAGAGACATCGATGGATCTAGAGACTGTCATACAGAATGAAGTAAGTCAGAAAGAGGAAAACAAATATTGTATATTAATGCATATATGTGGAACCTAAACAATGGAACAGATGAACTGGTTTGCAGGGAAGAAACAGAGACACAGAGGTAGACAACAAACATATGGACACCAAGTGTGGGAAGCCATGGGGTGGTGGTGGTGGGATGAGTTGGGAGATTGGGATTGACCTGTATACATGTATATGCATAAAATACATAACTAATAATAACCTGCTGTATAAAAAAATAAATCAAATTAAATTTCAAATTTTTAAAAAATAAAATTTAAAAATAAAACAGAAAAATGTTCTTCCCTTCACACAGATGTATTTATAGGAATGAATTATTTCCATGCTTATATCTATAAATACAAAAAGGAGGAATACAATCTAACTTGAACCATAAAAGAAAAAAAAAAAAACCTGAACCCACCAGTTATAGAGAGGAATACCCTATCAGGGCACTTGCTCCAGCGGTAAACAATTCTGAAATTGGTCAGAGGTGGGGAATCATCTCCCATACAACCAGAAACCCACCCCCCACGCCAGGAGCATCCTCATTGCAAAGCTGGGGGACCGTGCCGAGGCATCTGTGAGTAAACGTGAGCTGAGCCCCAGGCCAGCTGCTGCTGAACTGTTCCCACCCTTCCCAGGTAAAACACCTGAATATGTACAAGGGCTTGAAAGCCTAGAGGAAGGGCCGTGGAGCCACACCAGCGACAGCACGCAGGCCAACTTGGCGCCTGCAGGCCAGCCAGGGTGGTCCTGGCCCCGGGCGCTCTTCCGGAAGCTTTCCATTGCCCTGCCTGAGATACCCCTCCTGTCCCGGCCCCCACTGCTTTTTTCCTTCCTCACCTCTGTCCGGAGAGAAATTCCAGCGGAAGGTATGGGTGACACATCCTCTTCTTTACAGGTGGCAGCCTGGCAACACCTGCAGAAAGGCCAGCAGAGCCCCACTCACACCGGGCCACCAACAAAGCTGTGGCCCCTCACTCCCTCCCACCAGCAGAGCCCCGAGACTGCTGACGGGGCAGAGAATATGGAGTCAGGCACAGCTTCAGGGGCTATTGCTGCCTGGAGCGCTGTTTATATTGACCTCAAACAGGCACCCCTGGGGAGGGCCGGCCGGCAGTGTAAGGCTGCCCAGGTCAGCTAATCCACAACCCTCAGGGAATCACATTGTTGAAAACGGACCTCGCTAAGGCAGAATAGAAGCCAAGGAAGAAAAGGACACAATGCCATTTGCAGCACCGTAGATGAGTCTAGAGGTAATCACGTGACTTGTAGTAAGTCAGAAAGTGAAAGACACATATCGTATCATATCACTTATAGGTGTTACCTAAGAATGGATACCAGGGCAGATATTTCCACGGAGAAGGGCCATCACAGATTCATCAAACAAACTTATGGTTCACCAATGGAAAGGTGTGAGGATTGGTTTCATTACGATATTGGGGTTAACAGACATATACACACACAGGTGACACATATAATCACCAAAGACCTACGGAATACCAAGAGAAGACTACTCAACATTCTGTCATAACGTACATGGGAAAAGGATCCCAGGAAGAACAGACATCTGTATATGTGTAAAAGAACCACATCTTCCACACCTACAACAAGCCAAACATTGTAATCAAACTTGCTGAAATAAAACCTAAAAAATTAAATTAAAAACACGAACAAGAAGTAGTGAGACAAACTTGAGGGGCTTTCTCCTGGCACATTCCATTCTAAATTCCAATCTAGAACACGACTTCCATTGAGGCTCTGTTGCCCTAGTCACCAGATTTGGTAAGGGAGAACTGCTGCCACCTTGTGGCCGTTTCGCACAACAGCAGCTTTAATCCCAGCGCTGATGGTCAGTTGATATTCAAAATCATTGCAGGCCTGTAAATGACACCTGCCCTGAAAACAAATCCTGGGGTCACATATCGACCAGAAAGTTCAAAGGACGTCCATATTTCAAAACGACCGTTTCAAAAGGCATATTTTACGCACATTAGTGTTCTGCTTCTTTTTCTTTCTTTCCTTTTTTTGTTAAAAATACGGGAATGGAAAAAGGCATCCCTCAGAATGGGCGAAAATCGTTGCAAACGAATCAATGGACAAAGGTTTAATCTCCAATATATATAAACAGCTCATGTAGCTTAATATTAACAAAACAAACAACCCAATACAAAAAATGGGCAGAAGATCTAAAGAGATGTTTCTTCCAAGAAGACACAGAGATGGCCAAGACGCACATGAAAAGCTGCTCAACAGCACTAATTATTAGAGAAATGCAAATCAAAACTACAATGAGGTATCACCTCACACCTGTTAGAATCGGCATCATCAGAAAATCTACAAACAACCAATTCTGGGGAGGGTGTGGACAAAAGGAGCCCTCTTCCACTATTGGTGGGAATGTAAATTGATACAGTCACTATGGAGAACGGTATGGAATTTCCTTAAAAAAACTAGAAATAGAATTACCATCTGATCCAGCAATCCCACTTCTGGGCATATACCCAGAGAAAACCATAAATCAAAAAGGCACATTCACCACAATGTTCATGGCAGCACTATTTACAATAGGCAGGTAATGGAAGCAATGTAAATGCCCACAGACAGATGAATGGATAAAGATGTGGTACATATATAAAATGGAATATTACTCAGCCATAAGAAGGAATGAAACTGGGTCATTTGTAGAGACATCGATGGATCTAGAGACTGTCATACAGAATGAAGTAAGTCAGAAAGAGGAAAACAAATATTGTATATTAATGCATATATGTGGAACCTAAACAATGGAACAGATGAACTGGTTTGCAGGGAAGAAACAGAGACACAGAGGTAGACAACAAACATATGGACACCAAGTGTGGGAAGCCATGGGGTGGTGGTGGTGGGATGAGTTGGGAGATTGGGATTGACCTGTATACATGTATATGCATAAAATACATAACTAATAATAACCTGCTGTATAAAAAAATAAATCAAATTAAATTTCAAATTTTTAAAAAATAAAATTTAAAAATAAAACAGAAAAATGTTCTTCCCTTCACACAGATGTATTTATAGGAATGAATTATTTCCATGCTTATATCTATAAATACATAAAGGAGGAATACAATCTAACTTGAACCATAAAAGGAAAAAAAAAACCTGAACCCTCCAGTTATAGAGAGGAATAACCTATCAGGGCACTTGCTCCAGCGGTAAACAATTCTGAAATTGGTCAGAGGTGGGGAATCATCTCCCATACAACCAGCAACCCACCCCCCACGCCAGGAGCATCCTCATTGCAAAGCTGGGGGACCGTGCCGAGGCATCTGTGAGTAAACGTGAGCTGAGCCCCAGGCCAGCTGCTGCTGAACTGTTCCCACCCTTCCCAGGTAAAACACCTGAATATGTACAAGGGCTTGAAAGCCTAGAGGAAGGGCCGTGGAGCCACACCAGCGACAGCACGCAGGCCAACTTGGTGCCTGCAGGCCAGCCAGGGTGGTCCTGGCCCCGGGCGCTCTTCCGGAAGCTTTCCATTGCCCTGCCTGAGATACCCCTCCTGTCCCGGCCCCCACTGCTTTTTTCCTTCCTCACCTCTGTCCGGAGAGAAATTCCAGCGGAAGGTATGGGTGACACATCCTCTTCTTTACAGGTGGCAGCCTGGCAATCCCTGCAGAAAGGCCAGCAGAGCCCCTCTCACACCGGGCCACCAACAAAGCTGTGGCCCCTCACTCCCTCCCACCAGCAGAGCCCCGAGACTGCTGACAGGGCAGAGAATATGGAGTCAGGCACAGCTTCAGGGGCTATTGCTGCCTGGAGCGCTGTTTATATTGACCTCAAACAGGCACACCTGGGGAGGGCCGGCCGGCAGTGTAAGGCTGCCCAGGTCAGCTAATCCACAACCCTCAGGGAATCCCATTGTTGAAAACGGACCTCGCTAAGGCAGAATAGAAGCCAAGGAAGAAAAGGACACAATGCCATTTGCAGCACCGTAGATGAGTCTAGAGGTAATCACGTGACTTGTAGTAAGTCAGAAAATGAAAGACACATATCGTATCATATCACTTATAGGTGTTACCTAAGAATGGATACCAGGGCAGATATTTCCACGGAGAAGGGCCATCACAGATTCATCAAACAAACTTATGGTTCACCAATGGAAAGGTGTGAGGATTGGTTTCATTACGATATTGGGGTTAACAGACATATACAAACACAGGTGACACATATAATCACCAAAGACCTACGGAATACCAAGAGAAGACTACTCAACCTTCTGTCATAACGTACATGGGAAAAGGATCCCAGGAAGAACAGACATCTGTATATGTGTAAAAGAACCCCATCTTCCACACCTACAACAAGCCAAACATTGTCATCAAACTTGCTGTAATAAAAAATAAAAAATTAAATTAAAAACACGAACAAGAAGTAGTGAGACAAACTTGAGGGGCTTTCTCCTGGCACATTCCATTCTAAATTCCAATCTAGAACACGACTTCCATTGAGGCTCTGTTGCCCTAGTCACCAGATTTGGTAAGGGAGAACTGCTGCCACCTTGTGGCCGTTTCGCACAACAGCAGCTTTAATCCCAGCGCTGATGGTCAGTTGATATTCAAAATCATTGCAGGCCTGTAAATGACACCTGCCCTGAAAACAAATCCTGGGGTCACATATCGACCAAAAAATTCAAAGGACGTCCATATTTCAAAACGACCGTTTCAAAAGGCATATTTTACGCACATTAGTGTTCTGCTTCTTTTTCTTTCTTTCCTTTTTTTGTTAAAAATACGGGAATGGAAAAAGGCATCCCTCAGAATGGGCGAAAATCGTTGCAAACGAATCAATGGACAAAGGTTTAATCTCCAATATATATAAACAGCTCATGCAGCTTAATATTAACAAAACAAACAACCCAATACAAAAAATGGGCAGAAGATCTAAAGAGATGTTTCTTCCAAGAAGACACAGAGATGGCCAAGACGCACATGAAAAGCTGCTCAACAGCACTAATTATTAGAGAAATGCAAATCAAAACTACAATGAGGTATCACCTCACACCTGTTAGAATCGGCATCATCAGAAAATCTACAAACAACCAATTCTGGGGAGGGTGTGGACAAAAGGAGCCCTCTTCCACTATTGGTGGGAATGTAAATTGATACAGTCACTATGGAGAACGGTATGGCGTTTCCTTAAAAAAACTAGAAATAGAATTACCATCTGATCCAGCAATCCCACTTCTGGGCATATACCCAGAGAAAACCATAAATCAAAAAGGCACATTCACCACAATGTTCATGGCAGCACTATTTACAATAGCCAGGTAATGGAAACAACGTAAATGCCCACAGACAGATGAATGGATAAAGATGTGGTACATATATAAAATGGAATATTACTCAGCCATAAGAAGGAATGAAACTGGGTCATTTGTAGAGACATCGATGGATCTAGAGACTGTCATACAGAATGAAGTACGTCAGAAAGAGGAAAACAAATATTGTATATTAATGCATATATGTGGAACCTAAAAAATGGTACAGATGAACTGGTTTGCAGGGAAGAAACAGAGACACAGAGATAGACAACAAACATATGGACACCAAGTGTGGGAAGCCATGGGGTGGTGGTGGTGGGATGAGTTGGGAGATTGGGATTGACCTGTATACATGTATATGCATAAAATACATAACTAATAATAACCTGCTGTATAAAAAAATAAATCAAATTAAATTTCAAATTTTTAAAAAATAAAATTTAAAAATAAAACAGAAAAATGTTCTTCCCTTCACACAGATGTATTTATAGGAATGAATTATTTCCATGCTTATATCTATAAATACATAAAGGAGGAATAAAATCTAACTTGAACCATAAAGAAAAAAAAAACCTGAACCCACCAGTTATAGAGAGGAATACCCTATCAGGGTACTTGCTCCAGCGGTAAACAATTCTGAAATTGGTCAGAGGTGGGGAATCATCTCCCATACAACCAGCAACCCACCCCCCACACTAGGAGCATCCTCATTGCAAAGCTGGGGGACCATGCCGAGGCATCTGTGAGTAAACGTGAGCTGAGCCCCAGGCCAGCTGCTGCTGAACTGTTCCCACCCTTCCCAGGTAAAACACCTGAATATGTACAAGGGCTTGAAAGCCTAGAGGAAGGGCCGTGGAGCCACACCAGCGACAGCACGCAGGCCAACTTGGTGCCTGCAGGCCAGCCAGGGTGGTCCTGGCCCCGGGCGCTCTTCCGGAAGCTTTCCCTTGCCCTGCCTGAGATACCCCTCCTGTCCCGGCCCCCACTGCTTTTTTCCTTCCTCACCTCTGTCCGGAGAGAAATTCCAGCGGAAGGTATGGGTGACACATCCTCTTCTTTACAGGTGGCAGCCTGGCAACCCCTGCAGAAAGGCCAGCAGAGCCCCACTCACACCGGGCCACCAACAAAGCTGTGGCCCCTCACACCCTCCCACCAGCAGAGCCCCGAGACTGCTGACGGGGCAGAGAATATGGAGTCAGGCACAGCTTCAGGGGCTATTGCTGCCTGGAGCGCTGTTTATATTGACCTCAAACAGGCACACCTGGGGAGGGCCGGCCGGCAGGGTAAGGCTGCCCAGGTCAGCTAATCCACAACCCTCAGGGAATCACATTGTTGAAAACGGACCTCGCTAAGGCAGAATAGAAACCAAGGAAGAAAAGGACACAATGCCATTTGCAGCACCGTAGATGAGTCTAGAGGTAATCACGTGACTTTTAGTAAGTCAGAAAGTGAAAGACACATATCGTATCATATCACTTATAGGTGTTACCTAAGAATGGATACCAGGGCAGATATTTCCACGGAGAAGGGCCATCACAGATTCATCAAACAAACTTATGGTTCACCAATGGAAAGGTGTGAGGATTGGTTTCATTACGATATTGGGGTTAACAGACATATACAAACACAGGTGACACATATAATCACCAAAGACCTACGGAATACCAAGAGAAGACTACTCAACCTTCTGTCATAACGTACATGGGAAAAGGATCCCAGGAAGAACAGACATCTGTATATGTGTAAAAGAACCACATCTTCCACACCTACAACAAGCCAAACATTGTCATCAAACTTGCTGTAATAAAAAATAAAAAATTAAATTAAAAACACGAACAAGAAGTAGTGAGACAAACTTGAGGGGCTTTCTCCTGGCACATTCCATTCTAAATTCCAATCTAGAACACGACTTCCATTGAGGCTCTGTTGCCCTAGTCACCAGATTTGGTAAGGGAGAACTGCTGCCACCTTGTGGCCGTTTCGCACAACAGCAGCTTTAATCCCAGCGCTGATGGTCAGTTGATATTCAAAATCATTGCAGGCCTGTAAATGACACCTGCCCTGAAAACAAATCCTGGGGTCACATATCGACCAAAAAATTCAAAGGACGTCCATATTTCAAAACGACCGTTTCAAAAGGCATATTTTACGCACATTAGTGTTCTGCTTCTTTTTCTTTCTTTCCTTTTTTTGTTAAAAATACGGGAATGGAAAAAGGCATCCCTCAGAATGGGCGAAAATCGTTGCAAACGAATCAATGGACAAAGGTTTAATCTCCAATATATATAAAGAGCTCATGCAGCTTAATATTAACAAAACAAACAACCCAATACAAAAAATGGGCAGAAGATCTAAAGAGATGTTTCTTCCAAGAAGACACAGAGATGGCCAAGACGCACATGAAAAGCTGCTCAACAGCACTAATTATTAGAGAAATGCAAATCAAAACTACAATGAGGTATCACCTCACACCTGTTAGAATCGGCATCATCAGAAAATCTACAAACAACCAATTCTGGGGAGGGTGTGGACAAAAGGAGCCCTCTTCCACTATTGGTGGGAATGTAAATTGATACAGTCACTATGGAGAACGGTATGGAGTTTCCTTTAAAAAACTAGAAATAGAATTACCATCTGATCCAGCAATCCCACTTCTGGTCATATACCCAGAGAAAACCATAAATCAAAAAGGCACATTCACCACAATGTTCATGACAGCACTATTTACAATAGCCAGGTAATGGAAGCAACGTAAATGCCCACAGACAGATGAATGGATAAAGATGTGGTACATATATAAAATGGAATATTACTCAGCCATAAGAAGGAATGCAACTGGGTCATTTGTAGAGACATCGATGGATCTAGAGACTGTCATACAGAATGAAGTAAGTCAGAAAGAGGAAAACAAATATTGTATATTAATGCATATATGTGGAACCTAAACAATGGTACAGATGAACTGGTTTGCAGGGAAGAAACAGAGACACAGAGGTAGACAACAAACATATGGACACCAAGTGTGGGAAGCCATGGGGTGGTGGTGGTGGGATGAGTTGGGAGATTGGGATTGACCTGTATACATGTATATGCATAAAATACATAACTAATAATAACCTGCTGTATAAAAAAATAAATCAAATTAAATTTCAAATTTTTAAAAAATAAAATTTAAAAATAAAACAGAAAAATGTTCTTGCCTTCACACAGATGTATTTATAGGAATGAATTATTTCCATGCTTATATCTATAAATACATAAAGGAGGAATACAATCTAACTTGAACCATAAAAGGAAAAAAAATACCTGAACCCTCCAGTTATAGAGAGGAATAACCTATCAGGGCACTTGCTCCAGCGGTAAACAATTCTGAAATTGGTCAGAGGTGGGGAATCATCTCCCATACAACCAGCAACCCACCCCCCACGCCAGGAGCATCCTCATTGCAAAGCTGGGGGACCGTGCCAAGGCATCTGTGAGTAAACGTGAGCTGAGCCCCAGGCCAGCTGCTGCTGAACTGTTCCCACCCTTCCCAGGTAAAACACCTGAATATGTACAAGGGCTTGAAAGCCTAGAGGAAGGGCCGTGGAGCCACACCAGCGACAGCACGCAGGCCAACTTGGTGCCTGCAGGCCAGCCAGGGTGGTCCTGGCCCCGGGCGCTCTTCCGGAAGATTTCCATTGCCCTGCCTGAGATACCCCTCCTGTCCCGGCCCCCACTGCTTTTTTCCTTCCTCACCTCTGTCCGGAGAGAAATTCCAGCGGAAGGTATGGGTGACACATCCTCTTCTTTACAGGTGGCAGCCTGGCAACCCCTGCAGAAAGGCCAGCAGAGCCCCACTCACCCCGGGCCACCAACAAAGCTGTGGCCCCTCACTCCCTCTCGCCAGCAGAGCCCCGAGACTGCTGACGGGGCAGAGAATATGGAGTCAGGAACAGCTTCAGGGGCTATTGCTGCCTGGAGCGCTGTTTATATTGACCTCAAACAGGCACACCTGGGGAGGGCCGGCCGGCAGGGTAAGGCTGCCCAGGTCAGCTAATCCACAACCCTCAGGGAATCCCATTGTTGAAAACGGACCTCGCTAAGGCAGAATAGAAGCCAAGGAAGAAAAGGACACAATGCCATTTGCAGCACCGTAGATGAGTCTAGAGGTAATCACGTGACTTGTAGTAAGTCAGAAAGTGCAAGACACATATCGTATCATATCACTTATAGGTGTTACCTAAGAATGGATACCAGGGCAGATATTTCCACGGAGAAGGGCCATCACAGATTCATCAAACAAACTTATGGTTCACCAATGGAAAGGTGTGAGGATTGGTTTCATTACGATATTGGGGTTAACAGACATATACAAACACAGGTGACACATATAATCACCAAAGACCTATGGAATACCAAGAGAAGACTACTCAACCTTCTGTCATAACGTACATGGGAAAAGGATCCCAGGAAGAACAGACATCTGTATATGTGTAAAAGAACCCCATCTTCCACACCTACAACAAGGCAAACATTGTAATCAAACTTGCTGTAATAAAAAATAAAAAATTAAATTAAAAACACGAACAAGAAGTAGTGAGACAAACTTGAGGGGCTTTCTCCTGGCACATTCCATTCTAAATTCCAATCTAGAACACGACTTCCATTGAGGCTCTGTTGCCCTAGTCACCAGATTTGGTAAGGGAGAACTGCTGCCACCTTGTGGCCGTTTCGCACAACAGCAGCTTTAATCCCAGCGCTGATGGTCAGTTGATATTCAAAATCATTGCAGGCCTGTAAATGACACCTGCCCTGAAAACAAATCCTGGGGTCACATATCGACCAAAAAATTCAAAGGACGTCCATATTTCAAAACGACCGTTTCAAAAGGCATATTTTACGCACATTAGTGTTCTGCTTCTTTTTCTTTCTTTCCTTTTTTTGTTAAAAATACGGGAATGGAAAAAGGCATCCCTCAGAATGGGCGAAAATCGTTGCAAACGAATCAATGGACAAAGGTTTAATCTCCAATATATATAAAGAGCTCATGCAGCTTAATATTAACAAAACAAACAACCCAATACAAAAAATGGGCAGAAGATCTAAAGAGATGTTTCTTCCAAGAAGACACAGAGATGGCCAAGACGCACATGAAAAGCTGCTCAACAGCACTAATTATTAGAGAAATGCTAATCAAAACTACAATGAGGTATCACCTCACACCTGTTAGAATCGGCATCATCAGAAAATCTACAAACAACCAATTCTGGGGAGGGTGTGGACAAAAGGAGCCCTCTTCCACTATTGGTGGGAATGTAAATTGATACAGTCACTATGGAGAACGGTATGGAGTTTCCTTAAAAAAACTAGAAATAGAATTACCATCTGATCCAGCAATCCCACTTCTGGGCATATACCCAGAGAAAACCATAAATCAAAAAGGCACATTCACCACAATGTTCATGGCAGCACTATTTACAATAGCCAGGTAATGGAAGCAACGTAAATGCCCACAGACAGATGAATGGATAAAGATGTGGTACATATATAAAATGGAATATTACTCAGCCATAAGAAGGAATGAAACTGGGTCATTTGTAGAGACATCGATGGATCTAGAGACTGTCATACAGAATGAAGTAAGTCAGAAAGAGGAAAACAAATATTGTATATTAATGCATATAGGTGGAACCTAAAAAATGGTACAGATGAACTGGTTTGCAGGGAAGAAACAGAGACACAGAGGTAGAGAACAAACATATGGACACCAAGTGTGGGAAGCCATGGGGTGGTGGTGGTGGGATGAGTTGGGAGATTGGGATTGACCTGTATACATGTATATGCATAAAATACATAACTAATAATAACCTGCTGTATAAAAAAATAAATCAAATTAAATTTCAAATTTTTAAAAAATAAAATTTAAAAATAAAACAGAAAAATATTCTTCCCTTCACACAGATGTATTTATAGGAATGAATTATTTCCATGCTTATATCTATAAATACATAAAGGAGGAATAAAATCTAACTTGAACCATAAAAGAAAAAAAAAACCTGAACCCACCAGTTATAGAGAGGAATACCCTATCAGGGCACTTGCTCCAGCGGTAAACAATTATGAAATTGGTCAGAGGTGGGGAATCATCTCCCATACAACCAGCAACCCACCCCCCACGCCAGGAGCATCCTCATTGCAAAGCTGGGGAACCATGCCGAGGCATCTCTGAGTAAACATGAGCTGAGCCCCAGGCCAGCTGCTGCTGAACTGTTCCCACCCTTCCCAGGTAAAACACCTGAATAGGTACAAGGGCTTGAAAGCCTAGAGGAAGGGCCGTGGAGCCACACCAGCGACAGCACGCAGGCCAACTTGGTGCCTGCAGGCCAGCCAGTGTGGTCCTGGCACCGGGCGCTCTTGCGGAAGCTTTCCATTGCCCTGCCTGAGATACCCCTCCTGTCCCGGCCCCCACTGCTTTTTTCCTTCCTCACCTCTGTCCCGAGAGAAATTCCAGCGGAAGGTATGGGTGACACATCCTCTTCTTTACAGGTGGCAGCCTGGCAACCCCTGCAGAAAGGCCAGCAGATCCCCACTCACACTGGGCCACCAAAAAAGCTGTGGCCCCTCACTCCCTCCCACCAGCAGAGCCCCGAGACTGCTGACGGGGCAGAGAATATGGAGTCAGGCACAGCTTCAGGGGCTATTGCTGCCTGGAGCGCTGTTTATATTGACCTCAAACAGGCACACCTGGAGAGGGCCGGCCGGCAGGGTAAGGCTGCCCAGGTCAGCTAATCCACAACCCTCAGGGAATCACATTGTTGAAAACGGACCTCGCTAAGGCAGAATAGAAGCCAAGGAAGAAAAGGACACAATGCCATTTGCAGCACCATAGATGAGTCTAGAGGTAATCACGTGACTTGTAGTAAGTCAGAAAGTGCAAGACACATATCGTATCATATCACTTATAGGTGTTACCTAAGAATGGATACCAGGGCAGATATTTCCACGGAGAAGGGCCATCACAGATTCATCAAACAAACTTATGGTTCACCAATGGAAAGGTGTGAGGATTGGTTTCATTACGATATTGGGGTTAACAGACATATACAAACACAGGTGACACATATAATCACCAAAGACCTATGGAATACCAAGAGAAGACTACTCAACCTTCTGTCATAACGTACATGGGAAAAGGATCCCAGGAAGAACAGACATCTGTATATGTGTAAAAGAACCCCATCTTCCACACCTACAACAAGGCAAACATTGTAATCAAACTTGCTGTAATAAAAAATAAAAAATTAAATTAAAAACACGAACAAGAAGTAGTGAGACAAACTTGAGGGGCTTTCTCCTGGCACATTCCATTCTAAATTCCAATCTAGAACACGACTTCCATTGAGGCTCTGTTGCCCTAGTCACCAGATTTGGTAAGGGAGAACTGCTGCCACCTTGTGGCCGTTTCGCACAACAGCAGCTTTAATCCCAGCGCTGATGGTCAGTTGATATTCAAAATCATTGCAGGCCTGTAAATGACACCTGCCCTGAAAACAAATCCTGGGGTCACATATCGACCAAAAAATTCAAAGGACGTCCATATTTCAAAACGACCGTTTCAAAAGGCATATTTTACGCACATTAGTGTTCTGCTTCTTTTTCTTTCTTTCCTTTTTTTGTTAAAAATACGGGAATGGAAAAAGGCATCCCTCAGAATGGGCGAAAATCGTTGCAAACGAATCAATGGACAAAGGTTTAATCTCCAATATATATAAAGAGCTCATGCAGCTTAATATTAACAAAACAAACAACCCAATACAAAAAATGGGCAGAAGATCTAAAGAGATGTTTCTTCCAAGAAGACACAGAGATGGCCAAGACGCACATGAAAAGCTGCTCAACAGCACTAATTATTAGAGAAATGCTAATCAAAACTACAATGAGGTATCACCTCACACCTGTTAGAATCGGCATCATCAGAAAATCTACAAACAACCAATTCTGGGGAGGGTGTGGACAAAAGGAGCCCTCTTCCACTATTGGTGGGAATGTAAATTGATACAGTCACTATGGAGAACGGTATGGAGTTTCCTTAAAAAAACTAGAAATAGAATTACCATCTGATCCAGCAATCCCACTTCTGGGCATATACCCAGAGAAAACCATAAATCAAAAAGGCACATTCACCACAATGTTCATGGCAGCACTATTTACAATAGCCAGGTAATGGAAGCAACGTAAATGCCCACAGACAGATGAATGGATAAAGATGTGGTACATATATAAAATGGAATATTACTCAGCCATAAGAAGGAATGAAACTGGGTCATTTGTAGAGACATCGATGGATCTAGAGACTGTCATACAGAATGAAGTAAGTCAGAAAGAGGAAAACAAATATTGTATATTAATGCATATAGGTGGAACCTAAAAAATGGTACAGATGAACTGGTTTGCAGGGAAGAAACAGAGACACAGAGGTAGAGAACAAACATATGGACACCAAGTGTGGGAAGCCATGGGGTGGTGGTGGTGGGATGAGTTGGGAGATTGGGATTGACCTGTATACATGTATATGCATAAAATACATAACTAATAATAACCTGCTGTATAAAAAAATAAATCAAATTAAATTTCAAATTTTTAAAAAATAAAATTTAAAAATAAAACAGAAAAATATTCTTCCCTTCACACAGATGTATTTATAGGAATGAATTATTTCCATGCTTATATCTATAAATACATAAAGGAGGAATAAAATCTAACTTGAACCATAAAAGAAAAAAAAAACCTGAACCCACCAGTTATAGAGAGGAATACCCTATCAGGGCACTTGCTCCAGCGGTAAACAATTATGAAATTGGTCAGAGGTGGGGAATCATCTCCCATACAACCAGCAACCCACCCCCCACGCCAGGAGCATCCTCATTGCAAAGCTGGGGAACCATGCCGAGGCATCTCTGAGTAAACATGAGCTGAGCCCCAGGCCAGCTGCTGCTGAACTGTTCCCACCCTTCCCAGGTAAAACACCTGAATAGGTACAAGGGCTTGAAAGCCTAGAGGAAGGGCCGTGGAGCCACACCAGCGACAGCACGCAGGCCAACTTGGTGCCTGCAGGCCAGCCAGTGTGGTCCTGGCACCGGGCGCTCTTGCGGAAGCTTTCCATTGCCCTGCCTGAGATACCCCTCCTGTCCCGGCCCCCACTGCTTTTTTCCTTCCTCACCTCTGTCCCGAGAGAAATTCCAGCGGAAGGTATGGGTGACACATCCTCTTCTTTACAGGTGGCAGCCTGGCAACCCCTGCAGAAAGGCCAGCAGATCCCCACTCACACTGGGCCACCAAAAAAGCTGTGGCCCCTCACTCCCTCCCACCAGCAGAGCCCCGAGACTGCTGACGGGGCAGAGAATATGGAGTCAGGCACAGCTTCAGGGGCTATTGCTGCCTGGAGCGCTGTTTATATTGACCTCAAACAGGCACACCTGGAGAGGGCCGGCCGGCAGGGTAAGGCTGCCCAGGTCAGCTAATCCACAACCCTCAGGGAATCACATTGTTGAAAACGGACCTCGCTAAGGCAGAATAGAAGCCAAGGAAGAAAAGGACACAATGCCATTTGCAGCACCATAGATGAGTCTAGAGGTAATCACGTGACTTGTAGTAAGTCAGAAAGTGAAAGACACATATCGTATCATATCACTTATAGGTGTTACCTAAGAATGGATACCAGGGCAGATATTTCCACGGAGAAGGGCCATCACAGATTCATCAAACAAACTTATGGTTCACCAATGGAAAGGTGTGAGGATTGGTTTCATTACGATATTGGGGTTAACAGACATATACAAACACAGGTGACACATATAATCACCAAAGACCTACGGAATACCAAGAGAAGACTACTCAACCTTCTGTCATAACGTACATGGGAAAAGGATCCCAGGAAGAACAGACATCTGTATATGTGTAAAAGAACCCCATCTTCCACACCTATAACAAGCCAAACATTGTAATCAAACTTGCTGTAATAAAAAATAAAAAATTAAATTAAAAACACGAACAAGAAGTAGTGAGACAAACTTGAGGGGCTTTCTCCTGGCACATTCCATTCTAAATTCCAATCTAGAACACGACTTCCATTGAGGCTCTGTTGCCCTAGTCACCAGATTTGGTAAGGGAGAACTGTTGCCACCTTGTGGCCGTTTCGCACAACAGCAACTTTAATCCCAGCGCTGATGGTCAGTTGATATTCAAAATCATTGCAGGCCTGTAAATGACACCTGCCCTGAAAACAAATCCTGGGGTCACATATCGACCAAGAAATTCAAAGGACATCCATATTTCAAAACGACCGTTTCAAAAGGCATATTTTACGCACATTAGTGTTCTGCTTCTTTTTATTTCTTTCCTTTTTTTGTTAAAAATACGGGAATGGAAAAAGGCATCCCTCAGAATGGGCGAAAATCGTTGCAAACGAATCAATGGACAAAGGTTTAATCTCCAATATATATAAAGAGCTCATGCAGCTTAATATTAACAAAACAAACAACCCAATACAAAAAATGGGCAGAAGATCTAAAGAGATGTTTCTTCCAAGAAGACACAGAGATGGCCAAGACGCACATGAAAAGCTGCTCAACAGCACTAATTATTAGAGAAATGCAAATCAAAACTACAATGAGGTATCACCTCACACCTGTTAGAATCGGCATCATCAGAAAATCTACAAACAACCAATTCTGGGGAGGGTGTGGACAAAAGGAGCCCTCTTCCACTATTGGTGGGAATGTAAATTGATACAGTCACTATGGAGAACGGTATGGAGTTTCCTTAAAAAAACTAGAAATAGAATTACCATCTGATCCAGCAATCCCACTTCTGGGCATATACCCAGAGAAAACCATAAATCAAAAAGGCACATTCACCACAATGTTCATGGCAGCACTATTTACAATAGCCAGGTAATGGAAGCAACGTAAATGCCCACAGACAGATGAATGGATAAAGATGTGGTACATATATAAAATGGAATATTACTCAGCCATAAGAAGGAATGAAACTGGGTCATTTGTAGAGACATCGATGGATCTAGAGACTGTCATACAGAATGAAGTAAGTCAGAAAGAGGAAAACAAATATTGTATATTAATGCATATAGGTGGAACCTAAAAAATGGTACAGATGAACTGGTTTGCAGGGAAGAAACAGAGACACAGAGGTAGAGAACAAACATATGGACACCAAGTGTGGGAAGCCATGGGGTGGTGGTGGTGGGATGAGTTGGGAGATTGGGATTGACCTGTATACATGTATATGCATAAAATACATAACTAATAATAACCTGCTGTATAAAAAAATAAATCAAATTAAATTTCAAATTTTTAAAAAATAAAATTTAAAAATAAAACAGAAAAATGTTCTTCCCTTCACACAGATGTATTTATAGGAATGAATTATTTCCATGCTTATATCTATAAATACATAAAGGAGGAATAAAATCTAACTTGAACCATAAAAGAAAAAAAAAACCTGAACCCACCAGTTATAGAGAGGAATACACTATCAGGGCACTTGCTCCAGCGGTAAACAATTATGAAATTGGTCAGAGGTGGGGAATCATCTCCCATACAACCAGCAACCCACCCCCCACGCCAGGAGCATCCTCATTGCAAAGCTGGGGAACCATGCCGAGGCATCTCTGAGTAAACATGAGCTGAGCCCCAGGCCAGCTGCTGCTGAACTGTTCCCACCCTTCCCAGGTAAAACACCTGAATATGTACAAGGGCTTGAAAGCCTAGAGGAAGGGCCGTGGAGCCACAGCAGCGACAGCACGCAGGCCAACTTGGTGCCTGCAGGCCAGCCAGTGTGGTCCTGGCACCGGGCGCTCTTCCGGAAGCTTTCCATTGCCCTGCCTGAGATACCCCTCCTGTCCCGGCCCCCACTGCTTTTTTCCTTCCTCACCTCTGTCCGGAGAGAAATTCCAGCGGAAGGTATGGGTGACACATCCTCTTCTTTACAGGTGGCAGCCTGGCAACCCCTGCAGAAAGGCCAGCAGAGCCCCACTCACACTGGGCCACCAACAAAGCTGTGGCCCCTCACTCCCTCCCACCAGCAGAGCCCCGAGACTCTTGACGGGGCAGAGAATATGGAGTCAGGCACAGCTTCAGGGGCTATTGCTGCCTGGAGCGCTGTTTATATTGACCTCAAACAGGCACACCTGGAGAGGGCCGGCCGGCAGGGTAAGGCTGCCCAGGTCAGCTAATCCACAACCCTCAGGGAATCCCATTGTTGAAAACGGACCTCGCTAAGGCAGAATAGAAGCCAAGGAAGAAAAGGACACAATGCCATTTGCAGCACCATAGATGAGTCTAGAGGTAATCACGTGACTTGTAGTAAGTCAGAAAGTGAAAGACACATATCGTATCATATCACTTATAGGTGTTACCTAAGAATGGATACCAGGGCAGATATTTCCACGGAGAAGGGCCATCACAGATTCATCAAACAAACTTATGGTTCACCAATGGAAAGGTGTGAGGATTGGTTTCATTACGTTATTGGGGTTAACAGACATATACAAACACAGGTGACACATATAATCACCAAAGACCTACGGAATACCAAGAGAAGACTACTCAACCTTCTGTCATAACGTACATGGGAAAAGGATCCCAGGAAGAACAGACATCTGTATATGTGTAAAAGAACCCCATCTTCCACACCTATAACAAGCCAAACATTGTAATCAAACTTGCTGTAATAAAAAATAAAAAATTCAATTAAAAACACGAACAAGAAGTAGTGAGACAAACTTGAGGGGCTTTCTCCTGGCACATTCCATTCTAAATTCCAATCTAGAACACGACTTCCATTGAGGCTCTGTTTCCCTAGTCACCAGATTTGGTAAGGGAGAACTGTTGCCACCTTGTGGCCGTTTCGCACAACAGCAACTTTAATCCCAGCGCTGATGGTCAGTTGATATTCAAAATCATTGCAGGCCTGTAAATGACACCTGCCCTGAAAACAAATCCTGGGGTCACATATCGACCAAGAAATTCAAAGGACATCCATATTTCAAAACGACCGTTTCAAAAGGTATATTTTACGCACATTAGTGTTCTGCTTCTTTTTCTTTCTTTCCTTTTTTTGTTAAAAATACGGGAATGGAAAAAGGCATCCCTCAGAATGGGCGAAAATTGTTGCAAACGAATCAATGGACAAAGGTTTAATCTCCAATATATATAAAGAGCTCATGCAGCTTAATATTAACAAAACAAACAACCCAATACAAAAAATGGGCAGAAGATCTAAAGAGATGTTTCTTCCAAGAAGACACAGAGATGGCCAAGACGCACATGAAAAGCTGCTCAACAGCACTAATTATTAGAGAAATGCAAATCAAAACTACAATGAGGTATCACCTCACACCTGTTAGAATCGGCATCACCAGAAAATCTACAAACAACCAATTCTGGGGAGGGTGTGGACAAAAGGAGCCCTCTTCCACTATTGGTGGGAATGTAAATTGATACAGTCACTATGGAGAACGGTATGGAGTTTCCTTAAAAAAACTAGAAATAGAATTACCATCTGATCCAGCAATCCCACTTCTGGGCATATACCCAGAGAAAACCATAAATCAAAAAGGCACATTCACCACAATGTTCATGGCAGCACTATTTACAATAGCCAGGTAATGGAAGCAACGTAAATGCCCACAGACAGATGAATGGATAAAGATGTGGTACATATATAAAATGGAATATTACTCAGCCATAAGAAGGAATGAAACTGGGTCATTTGTAGAGACATCGATGGATCTAGAGACTGTCATACAGAATGAAGTAAGTCAGAAAGAGGAAAACAAATATTGTATATTAATGCATATATGTGGAACCTAAAAAATGGTACAGATGAACTTGTTTGCAGGGAAGAAACAGAGACACAGAGGTAGAGAACAAACATATGGACACCAAGTGTGGGAAGCCATGGGGTGGTGGTGGTGGGATGAGTTGGGAGATTGGGATTGACCTGTATACATGTATATGCATGAAATACATAACTAATAATAACCTGCTGTATAAAAAAATAAATCAAATTAAATTTCAAATTTTTAAAAAACAAAATTTAAAAATAAAACAGAAAACTGTTCTTCCCTTCACACAGATGTATTTATAGGAATGAATTATTTCCATGCTTATATCTATATATACATAAAGGAGGAATACAATCTAACTTGAACCATAAAAGAAAAAAAAAAAACCTGAACCCACCAGTTATACAGAGGAAAACCCTATCAGGGCACTTGCTCCAGCGGTAAACA
This sequence comes from Mesoplodon mirus, assembly GCF_964341445.2. NCBI lineage: Eukaryota > Metazoa > Chordata > Mammalia > Artiodactyla > Ziphiidae > Mesoplodon > Mesoplodon mirus. The sequence goes on along the minus strand of NW_028295586.1, from coordinate 358,501 downwards.
ATTCTGAAATTGGTCAGAGGTGGGGAATCATCTCCCATACAACCAGCAACCCACCCCCCACGCCAGGAGCATCCTCATTGCAAAGCAGGGGGACCGTGCCGAGGCATCTGTGAGTAAACGTGAGCTGAGCCCCAGGCCAGCTGCTGCTGAACTGTTCCCACCCTTCCCAGGTAAAACACCTGAATATGTACAAGGGCTTGAAAGCCTAGAGGAAGGGCGGTGGAGCCACACCAGCGACAGCACGCAGGCCAACTTGGTGCCTGCAGGCCAGCCAGGGTGGTCCTGGCACCGGGCGCTCTTCCGGAAGCTTTCCATTGCCCTGCCTGAGATACCCCTCCTGTCCCGGCCCCCACTGCTTTTTTCCTTCCTCACCTCTGTCCGGAGAGAAATTCCAGCGGAAGGTATGGGTGACACATCCTCTTCTTTACAGGTGGCAGCCTGGCAACCCCTGCAGAAAGGCCAGCAGAGCCCCACTCACACCGGGCCACCAACAAAGCTGTGGCCCCTCACTCCCTCCCACCAGCAGAGCCCCGAGACTGCTGCCGGGGCAGAGAATATGGAGTCAGGCACAGCTTCAGGGGCTATTGCTGCCTGGAGCGCTGTTTATATTGACCTCAAACAGGCACACCTGGGGAGGGCCGGCTGGCAGGGTAAGGCTGCGCAGGTCAGCTAATCCACAACCCTCAGGGAATCACATTGTTGAAAACGGACCTCGCTAAGGCAGAATAGAAGCCAAGGAAGAAAAGGACACAATGCCATTTGCAGCACCGTAGATGAGTCTAGAGGTAATCACGTGACTTGTAGTAAGTCAGAAAGTGAAAGACACATATCGTATCATATCACTTATAGGTGTTACCTAAGAATGGATACCAGGGCAGATATTTCCACGGAGAAGGGCCATCACAGATTCATCAAACAAACTTATGGTTCACCAATGGAAAGGTGTGAGGATTGGTTTCATTACGATATTGGGGTTAACAGACATATACAAACACAGGTGACACATATAATCACCAAAGACCTACGGAATACCAAGAGAAGACTACTCAACCTTCTGTCATAATGTACATGGGAAAAGGATCCCAGGAAGAACAGACATCTGTATATGTGTAAAAGAACCCCATCTTCCACACCTATAACAAGCCAAACATTGTAATCAAACTTGCTGTAATAAAAAATAAAAAATTAAATTAAAAACACGAACAAGAAGTAGTGAGACAAACTTGAGGGGCTTTCTCCTGGCACATTCCATTCTAAATTCCAATCTAGAACACGACTTCCATTGAGGCTCTGTTGACCTAGTCACCAGATTTGGTAAGGGAGAACTGTTGCCACCTTGTGGCCGTTTCGCACAACAGCAACTTTAATCCCAGCGCTGATGGTCAGTTGATATTCAAAATCATTGCAGGCCTGTAAATGACACCTGCCCTGAAAACAAATCCTGGGGTCACATATCGACCAAGAAATTCAAAGGACATCCATATTTCAAAACGACCGTTTCAAAAGGCATATTTTACGCACATTAGTGTTCTGCTTCTTTTTATTTCTTTCCTTTTTTTGTTAAAAATACGGGAATGGAAAAAGGCATCCCTCAGAATGGGCGAAAATCGTTGCAAACGAATCAATGGACAAAGGTTTAATCTCCAATATATATAAAGAGCTCATGCAGCTTAATATTAACAAAACAAACAACCCAATACAAAAAATGGGCAGAAGATCTAAAGAGATGTTTCTTCCAAGAAGACACAGAGATGGCCAAGACGCACATGAAAAGCTGCTCAACAGCACTAATTATTAGAGAAATGCAAATCAAAACTACAATGAGGTATCACCTCACACCTGTTAGAATCGGCATCATCAGAAAATCTACAAACAACCAATTCTGGGGAGGGTGTGGACAAAAGGAGCCCTCTTCCACTATTGGTGGGAATGTAAATTGATACAGTCACTATGGAGAACGGTATGGAGTTTCCTTAAAAAAACTAGAAATAGAATTACCATCTGATCCAGCAATCCCACTTCTGGGCATATACCCAGAGAAAACCATAAATCAAAAAGGCACATTCACCACAATGTTCATGGCAGCACTATTTACAATAGCCAGGTAATGGAAGCAACGTAAATGCCCACAGACAGATGAATGGATAAAGATGTGGTACATATATAAAATGGAATATTACTCAGCCATAAGAAGGAATGCAACTGGGTCATTTGTAGAGACATCGATGGATCTAGAGACTGTCATACAGAATGAAGTAAGTCAGAAAGAGGAAAACAAATATTGTATATTAATGCATATAGGTGGAACCTAAAAAATGGTACAGATGAACTGGTTTGCAGGGAAGAAACAGAGACACAGAGGTAGAGAACAAACATATGGACACCAAGTGTGGGAAGCCATGGGGTGGTGGTGGTGGGATGAGTTGGGAGATTGGGATTGACCTGTATACATGTATATGCATGAAATACATAACTAATAATAACCTGCTGTATAAAAAAATAAATCAAATTAAATTTCAAATTTTTAAAAAACAAAATTTAAAAATAAAACAGAAAACTGTTCTTCCCTTCACACAGATGTATTTATAGGAATGAATTATTTCCATGCTTATATCTATAAATACATAAAGGAGGAATACAATCTAACTTGAACCATAAAAGAAAAAAAAAAAACCTGAACCCACCAGTTATACAGAGGAAAACCCTATCAGGGCACTTGCTCCAGCGGTAAACAATTCTGAAATTGGTCAGAGGTGGGGAATCATCTCCCATACAACCAGCAACCCACCCCCCACGCCAGGAGCATCCTCATTGCAAAGCAGGGGGACCGTGCCGAGGCATCTGTGAGTAAACGTGAGCTGAGCCCCAGGCCAGCTGCTGCTGAACTGTTCCCACCCTTCCCAGGTAAAACACCTGAATATGTACAAGGGCTTGAAAGCCTAGAGGAAGGGCGGTGGAGCCACACCAGCAACAGCACGCAGGCCAACTTGGTGCCTGCAGGCCAGCCAGGGTGGTCCTGGCACCGGGCGCTCTTCCGGAAGCTTTCCATTGCCCTGCCTGAGATACCCCTCCTGTCCCGGCCCCCACTGCTTTTTTCCTTCCTCACCTCTGTCCGGAGAGAAATTCCAGCGGAAGGTATGGGTGACACATCCTCTTCTTTACAGGTGGCAGCCTGGCAACCCCTGCAGAAAGGCCAGCAGAGCCCCACTCACACCGGGCCACCAACAAAGCTGTGGCCCCTCACTCCCTCCCACCAGCAGAGCCCCGAGACTGCTGCCGGGGCAGAGAATATGGAGTCAGGCACAGCTTCAGGGGCTATTGCTGCCTGGAGCGCTGTTTATATTGACCTCAAACAGGCACACCTGGGGAGGGCCGGCCGGCAGGGTAAGGCTGCGCAGGTCAGCTAATCCACAACCCTCAGGGAATCACATTGTTGAAAACGGACCTCGCTAAGGCAGAATAGAAGCCAAGGAAGAAAAGGACACAATGCCATTTGCAGCACCGTAGATGAGTCTAGAGGTAATCACGTGACTTGTAGTAAGTCAGAAAGTGAAAGACACATATCGTATCATATCACTTATAGGTGTTACCTAAGAATGGATACCAGGGCAGATATTTCCACGGAGAAGGGCCATCACAGATTCATCAAACAAACTTATGGTTCACCAATGGAAAGGTGTGAGGATTGGTTTCATTACGATATTGGGGTTAACAGACATATACAAACACAGGTGACACATATAATCACCAAAGACCTACGGAATACCAAGAGAAGACTACTCAACCTTCTGTCATAACGTACATGGGAAAAGGATCCCAGGAAGAACAGACATCTGTATATGTGTAAAAGAACCCCATCTTCCACACCTACAACAAGCCAAACATTGTAATCAAACTTGCTGTAATAAAAAATAAAAAATTAAATTAAAAACACGAACAAGAAGTAGTGAGACAAACTTGAGGGGCTTTCTCCTGGCACATTCCATTCTAAATTCCAATCTAGAACACGACTTCCATTGAGGCTCTGTTGCCCTAGTCACCAGATTTGGTAAGGGAGAACTGCTGCCACCTTGTGGCCGTTTCGCACAACAGCAGCTTTAATCCCAGCGCTGATGGTCAGTTGATATTCAAAATCATTGCAGGCCTGTAAATGACACCTGCCCTGAAAACAAATCCTGGGGTCACATATCGACCAAAAAATTCAAAGGACGTCCATATTTCAAAACGACCCTTTCAAAAGGCATATTTTACGCACATTAGTGTTCTGCTTCTTTTTCTTTCTTTCCTTTTTTTGTTAAAAATACGGGAATGGAAAAAGGCATCCCTCAGAATGGGCGAAAATCGTTGCAAACGAATCAATGGACAAAGGTTTAATCTCCAATATATATAAAGAGCTCATGCAGCTTAATATTAACAAAACAAACAACCCAATACAAAAAATGGGCAGAAGATCTAAAGAGATGTTTCTTCCAAGAAGACACAGAGATGGCCAAGACGCACATGAAAAGCTGCTCAACAGCACTAATTATTAGAGAAATGCAAATCAAAACTACAATGAGGTATCACCTCACACCTGTTAGAATCGGCATCATCAGAAAATCTACAAACAACCAATTCTGGGGAGGGTGTGGACAAAAGGAGCCCTCTTCCACTATTGGTGGGAATGTAAATTGATACAGTCACTATGGAGAACGGTATGGAGTTTCCTTAAAAAAACTAGAAATAGAATTACCATCTGATCCAGCAATCCCACTTCTGGGCATATACCCAGAGAAAACCATAAATCAAAAAGGCACATTCACCACAATGTTCATGGCAGCACTATTTACAATAGCCAGGTAATGGAAGCAACGTAAATGCCCACAGACAGATGAATGGATAAAGATGTGGTACATATATAAAATGGAATATTACTCAGCCATAAGAAGGAATGCAACTGGGTCATTTGTAGAGACATCGATGGATCTAGAGACTGTCATACAGAATGAAGTAAGTCAGAAAGAGGAAAACAAATATTGTATATTAATGCATATATGTGGAACCTAAAAAATGGTACAGATGAACTGGTTTGCAGGGAAGAAACAGAGACACAGAGGTAGAGAACAAACATATGGACACCAAGTGTGGGAAGCCATGGGGTGGTGGTGGTGGGATGAGTTGGGAGATTGGGATTGACCTGTATACATGTATATGCATGAAATACATAACTAATAATAACCTGCTGTATAAAAAAATAAATCAAATTAAATTTCAAATTTTTAAAAAATAAAATTTAAAAATAAAACAGAAAAATGTTCTTCCCTTCACACAGATGTATTTATAGGAATGAATTATTTCCATGCTTATATCTATAAATACATAAAGGAGGAATACAATCTAACTTGAACCATAAAAGAAAAAAAAAACACCTGAACCCACCAGTTATACAGAGGAAAACCCTATCAGGGCACTTGCTCCAGCGGTAAACAATTCTGAAATTGGTCAGAGGTGGGGAATCATCTCCCATACAACCAGCAACCCACCCCCCACGCCAGGAGCATCCTCATTGCAAAGCTGGGGGACCGTGCCGAGGCATCTGTGAGTAAACGTGAGCTGAGCCCCAGGCCAGCTGCTGCTGAACTGTTCCCACCCTTCCCAGGTAAAACACCTGAATATGTACAAGGGCTTGAAAGCCTAGAGGAAGGGCGGTGGAGCCACACCAGCGACAGCACGCAGGCCAACTTGGTGCCTGCAGGCCAGCCAGGGTGGTCCTGGCCCCGGGCGCTCTTCCGGAAGCTTTCCATTGCCCTGCCTGAGATACCCCTCCTGTCCCGGCCCCCACTGCTTTTTTCCTTCCTCACCTCTGTCCGGAGAGAAATTCCAGCGGAAGGTATGGGTGACACATCCTCTTCTTTACAGGTGGCAGCCTGGCAACCCCTGCAGAAAGGCCAGCAGAGCCCCACTCACACCGGGCCACCAACAAAGCTGTGGCCCCTCACTCCCTCTCGCCAGCAGAGCCCCGAGACTGCTGACGGGGCAGAGAATATGGAGTCAGGCACAGCTTCAGGGGCTATTGCTGCCTGGAGCGCTGTTTATATTGACCTCAAACAGGCACACCTGGGGAGGGCCGGCCGGCAGGGTAAGGCTGCCCAGGTCAGCTAATCCACAACCCTCAGGGAATCACATTGTTGAAAACGGACCTCGGTAAGGCAGAATAGAAGCCAAGGAAGAAAAGGACACAATGCCATTTGCAGCACCGTAGATGAGTCTAGAGGTAATCACGTGACTTGTAGTAAGTCAGAAAGTGAAAGACACATATCGTATCATATCACTTATAGGTGTTACCTAAGAATGGATACCAGGGCAGATATTTCCACGGAGAAGGGCCATCACAGATTCATCAAACAAACTTATGGTTCACCAATGGAAAGGTGTGAGGATTGGTTTCATTACGATATTGGGGTTAACAGACATATACAAACACAGGTGACACATATAATCACCAAAGACCTACGGAATACCAAGAGAAGACTACTCAACCTTCTGTCATAACGTACATGGGAAAAGGATCCCAGGAAGAACAGACATCTGTATATGTGTAAAAGAACCCCATCTTCCACACCTACAACAAGGCAAACATTGTAATCAAACTTGCTGTAATAAAAAATAAAAAATTAAATTAAAAACACGAACAAGAAGTAGTGAGACAAATTGAGGGGCTTTCTCCTGGCACATTCCATTCTAAATTCCAATCTAGAACACGACTTCCATTGAGGCTCTGTGGCCTAGTCACCAGATTTGGTAAGGGAGAACTGCTGCCACCTTGTGGCCGTTTCGCACAACAGCAGCTTTAATCCCAGCGCTGATGGTCAGTTGATATTCAAAATCATTGCAGGCCTGTAAATGACACCTGCCCTGAAAACAAATCCTGGGGTCACATATCGACCAAAAAATTCAAAGGACGTCCATATTTCAAAACGACCGTTTCAAAAGGCATATTTTACGCACATTAGTGTTCTGCTTCTTTTTCTTTCTTTCCTTTTTTTGTTAAAAATACGGGAATGGAAAAAGGCATCCCTCAGAATGGGCGAAAATCGTTGCAAACGAATCAATGGACAAAGGTTTAATCTCCAATATATATAAACAGCTCATGCAGCTTAATATTAACAAAACAAACAACCCAATACAAAAAATGGGCAGAAGATCTAAAGAGATGTTTCTTCCAAGAAGACACAGAGATGGCCAAGACGCACATGAAAAGCTGCTCAACAGCACTAATTATTAGAGAAATGCAAATCAAAACTACAATGAGGTATCACCTCACACCTGTTAGAATCGGCATCATCAGAAAATCTACAAACAAGAAATTCTGGGGAGGGTGTGGACAAAAGGAGCCCTCTTCCACTATTGGTGGGAATGTAAATTGATACAGTCACTATGGAGAACGGTATGGAGTTTCCTTAAAAAAACTAGAAATAGAATTACCATCTGATCCAGCAATCCCACTTCTGGGCATATACCCAGAGAAAACCATAAATCAAAAAGGCACATTCACCACAATGTTCATGGCAGCACTATTTACAATAGCCAGGTAATGGAAGCAACGTAAATGCCCACAGACAGATGAATGGATAAAGATGTGGTACATATATAAAATGGAATATTACTCAGCCATAAGAAGGAATGAAACTGGGTCATTTGTAGAGACATCGATGGATCTAGAGACTGTCATACAGAATGAAGTAAGTCAGAAAGAGGAAAACAAATATTGTATATTAATGCATATATGTGGAACCTAAACAATGGTACAGATGAACTGGTTTGCAGGGAAGAAACAGAGACACAGAGGTAGACAACAAACATAAGGACACCAAGTGTGGGAAGCCATGGGGTGGTGGTGGTGGGATGAGTTGGGAGATTGGGATTGACCTGTATACATGTATATGCATAAAATACATAACTAATAATAACCTGCTGTATAAAAAAATAAATCAAATTAAATTTCAAATTTTTAAAAAATAAAATTTAAAAATAAAACAGAAAAATGTTCTTCCCTTCACACAGATGTATTTATAGGAATGAATTATTTCCATGCTTATATCTATAAATACATAAAGGAGGAATACAATCTAACTTGAACCATAAAAGAAAAATAAAAACCTGAACCCACCAGTTATAGAGAGGAATACCCTATCAGGGCACTTGCTCCAGCGGTAAACAATTCTGAAATTGGTCAGAGGTGGGGAATCATCTCCCATACAACCAGCAACCCACCCCCCACGCCAGGAGCATCCTCATTGCAAAGCTGGGGGACCGTGCCAAGGCATCTGTGAGTAAACGTGAGCTGAGCCCCAGGCCAGCTGCTGCTGAAATGTTCCCACCCTTCCCAGGTAAAACACCTGAATATGTACAAGGGCTTGAAAGCCTAGAGGAAGGGCCGTGGAGCCACACCAGCGACAGCACGCAGGCCAACTTGGTGCCTGCAGGCCAGCCAGGGTGGTGCTGGCCCCGGGCGCTCTTCCGGAAGCTTTCCATTGCCCTGCCTGAGATACCCCTCCTGTCCCGGCCCCCACTGCTTTTTTCCTTCCTCACCTCTGTCCGGAGAGAAATTCCAGCGGAAGGTATGGGTGACACATCCTCTTCTTTACAGGTGGCAGCCTGGCAACCCCTGCAGAAAGGCCAGCAGAGCCCCACTCACACCGGGCCACCAACAAAGCTGTGGCCCCTCACTCCCTCCCACCAGCAGAGCCCCGAGACTGCTGACGGGGCCGAGAATATGGAGTCAGGCACAGCTTCAGGGGCTATTGCTGCCTGGAGCGCTGTTTATATTGACCTCAAACAGGCACACCTGGGGAGGGCCGGCCGGCAGGGTAAGGCTGCCCAGGTCAGCTAATCCACAACCCTCAGGGAATCACATTGTTGAAAATGGACCTCGGTAAGGCAGAATAGAAGCCAAGGAAGAAAAGGACACAATGCCATTTGCAGCACCGTAGATGAGTCTAGAGGTAATCACGTGACTTGTAGTAAGTCAGAAAGTGAAAGACACATATCGTATCATATCACTTATAGGTGTTACCTAAGAATGGATACCAGGGCAGATATTTCCACGGAGAAGGGCCATCACAGATTCATCAAACAAACTTATGGTTCACCAATGGAAAGGTGTGAGGATTGGTTTCATTACGATATTGGGGTTAACAGACATATACAAACACAGGTGACACATATAATCACCAAAGACCTACGGAATACCAAGAGAAGACTACTCAACCTTCTGTCATAACGTACATGGGAAAAGGATCCCAGGAAGAACAGACATCTGTATATGTGTAAAAGAACCCCATCTTCCACACCTACAACAAGGCAAACATTGTAATCAAACTTGCTGTAATAAAAAATAAAAAATTAAATTAAAAACACGAACAAGAAGTAGTGAGACAAATTGAGGGGCTTTCTCCTGGCACATTCCATTCTAAATTCCAATCTAGAACACGACTTCCATTGAGGCTCTGTGGCCTAGTCACCAGATTTGGTAAGGGAGAACTGCTGCCACCTTGTGGCCGTTTCGCACAACAGCAGCTTTAATCCCAGCGCTGATGGTCAGTTGATATTCAAAATCATTGCAGGCCTGTAAATGACACCTGCCCTGAAAACAAATCCTGGGGTCACATATCGACCAAAAAATTCAAAGGACGTCCATATTTCAAAACGACCGTTTCAAAAGGCATATTTTACGCACATTAGTGTTCTGCTTCTTTTTCTTTCTTTCCTTTTTTTGTTAAAAATACGGGAATGGAAAAAGGCATCCCTCAGAATGGGCGAAAATCGTTGCAAACGAATCAATGGACAAAGGTTTAATCTCCAATATATATAAAGAGCTCATGCAGCTTAATATTAACAAAACAAACAACCCAATACAAAAAATGGGCAGAAGATCTAAAGAGATGTTTCTTCCAAGAAGACACAGAGATGGCCAAGACGCACATGAAAAGCTGCTCAACAGCACTAATTATTAGAGAAATGCAAATCAAAACTACAATGAGGTATCACCTCACACCTGTTAGAATCGGCATCATCAGAAAATCTACAAACAACCAATTCTGGGGAGGGTGTGGACAAAAGGAGCCCTCTTCCACTATTGGTGGGAATGTAAATTGATACAGTCACTATGGAGAACGGTATGGAGTTTCCTTAAAAAAAACTAGAAATAGAATTACCATCTGATCCAGCAATCCCACTTCTGGGCATATACCCAGAGAAAACCATAAATCAAAAAGGCACATTCACCACAATGTTCATGGCAGCACTATTTACAATAGCCAGGTAATGGAAGCAACGTAAATGCCCACAGACAGATGAATGGATAAAGATGTGGTACATATATAAAATGGAATATTACTCAGCCTTAAGAAGGAATGCAACTGGGTCATTTGTAGAGACATCGATGGATCTAGAGACTGTCATACAGAATGAAGTAAGTCAGAAAGAGGAAAACAAATATTGTATATTAATGCATATATGTGGAACCTAAACAATGGTACAGATGAACTGGTTTGCAGGGAAGAAACAGAGACACAGAGGTAGACAACAAACATATGGACACCAAGTGTGGGAAGCCATGGGGTGGTGGTGGTGGGATGAGTTGGGAGATTGGGATTGACCTGTATACATGTATATGCATAAAATACATAACTAATAATAACCTGCTGTATAAAAAAATAAATCAAATTAAATTTCAAATTTTTAAAAAATAAAATTTAAAAATAAAACAGAAAAATGTTCTTCTCTTCACACAGATGTATTTATAGGAATGAATTATTTCCATGCTTATATCTATAAATATGTAAAGGAGGAATACAATCTAACTTGAACCATAAAAGAAAAATAAAAACCTGAACCCACCAGTTATAGAGAGGAATACCCTATCAGGGCACTTGCTCCAGCGGTAAACAATTCTGAAATTGGTCAGAGGTGGGGAATCATCTCCCATACAACCAGCAACCCACCCCCCACGCCAGGAGCATCCTCATTGTAAAGCTGGGGGACCGTGCCAAGGCATCTGTGAGTAAACGTGAGCTGAGCCCCAGGCCAGCTGCTGCTGAACTGTTCCCACCCTTCCCAGGTAAAACACCTGAATATGTACAAGGGCTTGAAAGCCTAGAGGAAGGGCCGTGGAGCCACACCAGCGACAGCACGCAGGCCAACTTGGTGCCTGCAGGCCAGCCAGGGTGGTCCTGGCCCCGGGCGCTCTTCCGGAAGCTTTCCATTGCCCTGCCTGAGATACCCCTCCTGTCCCGGCCCCCACTGCTTTTTTCCTTCCTCACCTCTGTCCGGAGAGAAATGCCAGCGGAAGGTATGGGTGACACATCCTCTTCTTTACAGTTTGCAGCCTGGCAATCCCTGCAGAAAGGCCAGCAGAGCCCCACTCACACCGGGCCACCAACAAAGCTGTGGCCCCTCACTCCCTCCCACCAGCAGAGCCCCGAGACTGCTGACGGGGCAGAGAATATGGAGTCAGGCACAGCTTCAGGGGCTATTGCTGCCTGGAGCGCTGTTTATATTGACCTCAAACAGGCACACCTGGGGAGGGCCGGCCGGCAGGGTAAGGCTGCCCAGGTCAGCTAATCCACAACCCTCAGGGAATCCCATTGTTGAAAACGGACCTCGCTAAGGCAGAATAGAAGCCAAGGAAGAAAAGGACACAATGCCATTTGCAGCACCGTAGATGAGTCTAGAGGTAATCACGTGACTTGTAGTAAGTCAGAAAGTGAAAGACACATATCGTATCATATCACTTATAGGTGTTACCTAAGAATGGATACCAGGGCAGATATTTCCACGGAGAAGGGCCATCACAGATTCATCAAACAAACTTATGGTTCACCAATGGAAAGGTGTGAGGATTGGTTTCATTACGATATTGGGGTTAACAGACATATACAAACACAGGTGACACATATAATCACCAAAGACCTACGGAATACCAAGAGAAGACTACTCAACCTTCTGTCATAACGTACATGGGAAAAGGATCCCAGGAAGAACAGACATCTGTATATGTGTAAAAGAACCCCATCTTCCACACCTACAACAAGCCAAACATTGTAATCAAACTTGCTGTAATAAAAAATAAAAAATTAAATTAAAAACACGAACAAGAAGTAGTGAGACAAACTTGAGGGGCTTTCTCCTGGCACATTCCATTCTAAATTCCAATCTAGAACACGACTTCCATTGAGGCTCTGTTGCCCTAGTCACCAGATTTGGTAAGGGAGAACTGCTGCCACCTTGTGGCCGTTTCGCACAACAGCAGCTTTAATCCCAGCGCTGATGGTCAGTTGATATTCAAAATCATTGCAGGCCTGTAAATGACACCTGCCCTGAAAACAAATCCTGGGGTCACATATCGACCAAAAAATTCAAAGGACGTCCATATTTCAAAACGACCGTTTCAAAAGGCATATTTTACGCACATTAGTGTTCTGCTTCTTTTTCTTTCTTTCCTTTTTTTGTTAAAAATACGGGAATGGAAAAAGGCATCCCTCAGAATGGGCGAAAATCGTTGCAAACGAATCAATGGACAAAGGTTTAATCTCCAATATATATAAAGAGCTCATGCAGCTTAATATTAACAAAACAAACAACCCAATACAAAAAATGGGCAGAAGATCTAAAGAGATGTTTCTTCCAAGAAGACACAGAGATGGCCAAGACGCACATGAAAAGCTGCTCAACAGCACTAATTATTAGAGAAATGCAAATCAAAACTACAATGAGGTATCACCTCACACCTGTTAGAATCGGCATCATCAGAAAATCTACAAACAACCAATTCTGGGGAGGGTGTGGACAAAAGGAGCCCTCTTCCACTATTGGTGGGAATGTAAATTGATACAGTCACTATGGAGAACGGTATGGAGTTTCCTTAAAAAAAACTAGAAATAGAATTACCATCTGATCCAGCAATCCCACTTCTGGGCATATACCCAGAGAAAACCATAAATCAAAAAGGCACATTCACCACAATGTTCATGGCAGCACTATTTACAATAGCCAGGTAATGGAAGCAACGTAAATGCCCACAGACAGATGAATGGATAAAGATGTGGTACATATATAAAATGGAATATTACTCAGCCTTAAGAAGGAATGCAACTGGGTCATTTGTAGAGACATCGATGGATCTAGAGACTGTCATACAGAATGAAGTAAGTCAGAAAGAGGAAAACAAATATTGTATATTAATGCATATATGTGGAACCTAAACAATGGTACAGATGAACTGGTTTGCAGGGAAGAAACAGAGACACAGAGGTAGACAACAAACATATGGACACCAAGTGTGGGAAGCCATGGGGTGGTGGTGGTGGGATGAGTTGGGAGATTGGGATTGACCTGTATACATGTATATGCATAAAATACATAACTAATAATAACCTGCTGTATAAAAAAATAAATCAAATTAAATTTCAAATTTTTAAAAAATAAAATTTAAAAATAAAACAGAAAAATGTTCTTCTCTTCACACAGATGTATTTATAGGAATGAATTATTTCCATGCTTATATCTATAAATATGTAAAGGAGGAATACAATCTAACTTGAACCATAAAAGAAAAATAAAAACCTGAACCCACCAGTTATAGAGAGGAATACCCTATCAGGGCACTTGCTCCAGCGGTAAACAATTCTGAAATTGGTCAGAGGTGGGGAATCATCTCCCATACAACCAGCAACCCACCCCCCACGCCAGGAGCATCCTCATTGTAAAGCTGGGGGACCGTGCCAAGGCATCTGTGAGTAAACGTGAGCTGAGCCCCAGGCCAGCTGCTGCTGAACTGTTCCCACCCTTCCCAGGTAAAACACCTGAATATGTACAAGGGCTTGAAAGCCTAGAGGAAGGGCCGTGGAGCCACACCAGCGACAGCACGCAGGCCAACTTGGTGCCTGCAGGCCAGCCAGGGTGGTCCTGGCCCCGGGCGCTCTTCCGGAAGCTTTCCATTGCCCTGCCTGAGATACCCCTCCTGTCCCGGCCCCCACTGCTTTTTTCCTTCCTCACCTCTGTCCGGAGAGAAATTCCAGCGGAAGGTATGGGTGACACATCCTCTTCTTTACAGTTTGCAGCCTGGCAATCCCTGCAGAAAGGCCAGCAGAGCCCCACTCACACCGGGCCACCAACAAAGCTGTGGCCCCTCACTCCCTCCCACCAGCAGAGCCCCGAGACTGCTGACGGGGCAGAGAATATGGAGTCAGGCACAGCTTCAGGGGCTATTGCTGCCTGGAGCGCTGTTTATATTGACCTCAAACAGGCACACCTGGGGAGGGCCGGCCGGCAGGGTAAGGCTGCCCAGGTCAGCTAATCCACAACCCTCAGGGAATCCCATTGTTGAAAACGGACCTCGCTAAGGCAGAATAGAAGCCAAGGAAGAAAAGGACACAATGCCATTTGCAGCACCGTAGATGAGTCTAGAGGTAATCACGTGACTTGTAGTAAGTCAGAAAGTGAAAGACACATATCGTATCATATCACTTATAGGTGTTACCTAAGAATGGATACCAGGGCAGATATTTCCACGGAGAAGGGCCATCACAGATTCATCAAACAAACTTATGGTTCACCAATGGAAAGGTGTGAGGATTGGTTTCATTACGATATTGGGGTTAACAGACATATACAAACACAGGTGACACATATAATCACCAAAGACCTACGGAATACCAAGAGAAGACTACTCAACCTTCTGTCATAACGTACATGGGAAAAGGATCCCAGGAAGAACAGACATCTGTATATGTGTAAAAGAACCACATCTTCCACACCTACAACAAGCCAAACATTGTAATCAAACTTGCTGTAATAAAAAATAAAAAATTAAATTAAAAACACGAACAAGAAGTAGTGAGACAAACTTGAGGGGCTTTCTCCTGGCACATTCCATTCTAAATTCCAATCTAGAACACGACTTCCATTGAGGCTCTGTTGCCCTAGTCACCAGATTTGGTAAGGGAGAACTGCTGCCACCTTGTGGCCGTTTCGCACAACAGCAGCTTTAATCCCAGCGCTGATGGTCAGTTGATATTCAAAATCATTGCAGGCCTGTAAATGACACCTGCCCTGAAAACAAATCCTGGGGTCACATATCGACCAAAAAGTTCAAAGGACGTCCATATTTCAAAACGACCGTTTCAAAAGGCATATTTTACGCACATTAGTGTTCTGCTTCTTTTTCTTTCTTTCCTTTTTTTGTTAAAAATACGGGAATGGAAAATGGCATCCCTCAAAATGGGCGAAAATCGTTGCAAACGAATCAATGGACAAAGGTTTAATCTCCAATATATATAAAGAGCTCATGCAGCTTAATATTAACAAAACAAACAACCCAATACAAAAAATGGGCAGAAGATCTAAAGAGATATTTCTTCCAAGAAGACACAGAGATGGCCAAGATGCACATGAAAAGCTGCTCAACAGCACTAATTATTAGAGAAATGCAAATCAAAACTACAATGAGGTATCACCTCACACCTGTTAGAATCGGCATCATCAGAAAATCTACAAACAACCAATTCTGGGGAGGGTGTGGACAAAAGGAGCCCTCTTCCACTATTGGTGGGAATGTAAATTGATACAGTCACTATGGAGAACGGTATGGAGTTTCCTTAAAAAAAACTAGAAATAGAATTACCATCTGATCCAGCAATCCCACTTCTGGGCATATACCCAGAGAAAACCATAAATCAAAAAGGCACATTCACCACAATGTTCATGGCAGCACTATTTACAATAGCCAGGTAATGGAAGCAACGTAAATGCCCACAGACAGATGAATGGATAAAGATGTGGTACATATATAAAATGGAATATTACTCAGCCATAAGAAGGAATGAAACTGGGTCATTTGTAGAGACATCGATGGATCTAGAGACTGTCATACAGAATGAAGTAAGTCAGAAAGAGGAAAACAAATATTGTATATTAATGCATATATGTGGAACCTAAACAATGGTACAGATGAACTGGTTTGCAGGGAAGAAACAGAGACACAGAGGTAGACAACAAACATATGGACACCAAGAGTGGGAAGCCATGGGGTGGTGGTGGTGGGATGAGTTGGGAGATTGGGATTGACCTGTATACATGTATATGCATAAAATACATAACTAATAATAACCTGCTGTATAAAAAAATAAATCAAATTAAATTTCAAATTTTTAAAAAATAAAATTTAAAAATAAAACAGAAAAATGTTCTTCCCTTCACACAGATGTATTTATAGGAATGAATTATTTCCATGCTTATATCTATAAATACATAAAGGAGGAATACAATCTAACTTGAACCATAAAAGAAAAAAAAAAAACCTGAACCCTCCAGTTATAGAGAGGAATACCCTATCAGGGCACTTGCTCCAGCGGTAAACAATTCTGAAATTGGTCAGAGGTGGGGAATCATCTCCCATACAACCAGCAACCCACCCCCCACGCCAGGAGCATCCTCATTGCAAAGCTGGGGGACCGTGCCGAGGCATCTGTGAGTAAACGTGAGCTGAGCCCCAGGCCAGCTGCTGCTGAACTGTTCCCACCCTTCCCAGGTAAAACACCTGAATATGTACAAGGCCTTGAAAGCCTAGAGGAAGGGCCGTGGAGCCACACCAGAGACAGCACGCAGTCCAACTTGGTGCCTGCAGGCCAGCCAGGGTGGTCCTGGCCCCGGGCGCTCTTCCGGAAGCTTTCCATTGCCCTGCCTGAGATACCCCTCCTGTCCCGGCCCCCACTGCTTTTTTCCTTCCTCACCTCTGTCCGGAGAGAAATTCCAGCGGAAGGTATGGGTGACACATCCTCTTCTTTACAGTTTGCAGCCTGGCAATCCCTGCAGAAAGGCCAGCAGAGCCCCACTCACACCGGGCCACCAACAAAGCTGTGGCCCCTCACTCCCTCCCACCAGCAGAGCCCCGAGACTGCTGACGGGGCAGAGAATATGGAGTCAGGCACAGCTTCAGGGGCTATTGCTGCCTGGAGCGCTGTTTATATTGACCTCAAACAGGCACACCTGGGGAGGGCCGGCCGGCAGTGTAAGGCTGCCCAGGTCAGCTAATCCACAACCCTCAGGGAATCACATTGTTGAAAACGGACCTCGCTAAGGCAGAATAGAAGCCAAGGAAGAAAAGGACACAATGCCATTTGCAGCACCGTAGATGAGTCTAGAGGTAATCACGTGACTTGTAGTAAGTCAGAAAGTGAAAGACACATATCGTATCATATCACTTATAGGTGTTACCTAAGAATGGATACCAGGGCAGATATTTCCACGGAGAAGGGCCATCACAGATTCATCAAACAAACTTATGGTTCACCAATGGAAAGGTGTGAGGATTGGTTTCATTACGATATTGGGGTTAACAGACATATACAAACACAGGTGACACATATAATCACCAAAGACCTACGGAATACCAAGAGAAGACTACTCAACCCTCTGTCATAACGTACATGGGAAAAGGATCCCAGGAAGAACAGACATCTGTATATGTGTAAAAGAACCCCATCTTCCACACCTACAACAAGCCAAACATTGTAATCAAACTTGCTGTAATAAAAAATAAAAAATTAAATTAAAAACACGAACAAGAAGTAGTGAGACAAACTTGAGGGGCTTTCTCCTGGCACATTCCATTCTAAATTCCAATCTAGAACACGACTTCCATTGAGGCTCTGTTGCCCTAGTCACCAGATTTGGTAAGGGAGAACTGCTGCCACCTTGTGGCCGTTTCGCACAACAGCAGCTTTAATCCCAGCGCTGATGGTCAGTTGATATTCAAAATCATTGCAGGCCTGTAAATGACACCTGCCCTGAAAACAAATCCTGGGGTCACATATCGACCAAAAAATTCAAAGGACGTCCATATTTCAAAACGACCGTTTCAAAAGGCATATTTTACGCACATTAGTGTTCTGCTTCTTTTTCTTTCTTTCCTTTTTTTGTTAAAAATACGGGAATGGAAAAAGGCATCCCTCAGAATGGGCGAAAATCGTTGCAAACGAATCAATGGACAAAGGTTTAATCTCCAATATATATAAACAGCTCATGCAGCTTAATATTAACAAAACAAACAACCCAATACAAAAAATGGGCAGAAGATCTAAAGAGATGTTTCTTCCAAGAAGACACAGAGATGGCCAAGACGCACATGAAAAGCTGCTCAACAGCACTAATTATTAGAGAAATGCAAATCAAAACTACAATGAGGTATCACCTCACACCTGTTAGAATCGGCATCATCAGAAAATCTACAAACAACCAATTCTGGGGAGGGTGTGGACAAAAGGAGCCCTCTTCCACTATTGGTGGGAATGTAAATTGATACAGTCACTATGGAGAACGGTATGGAGTTTCCTTAAAAAAACTAGAAATAGAATTACCATCTGATCCAGCAATCCCACTTCTGGGCATATACCCAGAGAAAACCATAAATCAAAAAGGCACATTCACCACAATGTTCATGGCAGCACTATTTACAATAGCCAGATAATGGAAGCAACGTAAATGCCCACAGACAGATGAATGGATAAAGATGTGGTACATATATAAAATGGAATATTACTCAGCCATAAGAAGGAATGCAACTGGGTCATTTGTAGAGACATCGATGGATCTAGAGACTGTCATACAGAATGAAGTAAGTCAGAAAGAGGAAAACAAATATTGTATATTAATGCATATATGTGGAACCTAAAAAATGGCACAGATGAACTGGTTTGCAGGGAAGAAACAGAGACACAGAGGTAGAGAACAAACATATGGACACCAAGTGTGGGAAGCCATGGGGTGGTGGTGGTGGGATGAGTTGGGAGATTGGGATTGACCTGTATACATGTATATGCATAAAATACATAACTAATAATAACCTGCTGTATAAAAAAATAAATCAAATTAAATTTCAAATTTTTAAAAAATAAAATTTAAAAATAAAACAGAAAAATGTTCTTCCCTTCACACAGATGTATTTATAGGAATGAATTATTTCCATGCTTATATCTATAAATACATAAAGGAGGAATACAATCTAACTTGAACCATAAAAGAAAAAAAAAAAAACCTGAACCCACCAGTTATACAGAGGAAAACCCTATCAGGGCACTTGCTCCAGCGGTAAACAATTCTGAAATTGGTCAGAGGTGGGGAATCATCTCCCATACAACCAGCAACCCACCCCCCACGCCAGGAGCATCCTCATTGCAAAGCTGGGGGACCATGCCGAGGCATCTGTGAGTAAACGTGAGCTGAGCCCCAGGCCAGCTGCTGCTGAACTGTTCCCACCCTTCCCAGGTAAAACACCTGAATATGTACAAGGGCTTGAAAGCCTAGAGGAAGGGCCATGGAGCCACACCAGCGACAGCACGCAGGACAACTTGGTGCCTGCAGGCCAGCCAGGGTGGTCCTGGCCCCGGGCGCTCTTCCGGAAGCTTTCCATTGCCCTGCCTGAGATACCCCTCCTGTCCCGGCCCCCACTGCTTTTTTCCTTCCTCACCTCTGTCCGGAGAGAAATTCCAGCGGAAGGTATGGGTGACACATCCTCTTCTTTACAGGTGGCAGCCTGGAAACCCCTGCAGAAAGGCCAGCAGAGCCCCACTCACACCGGGCCACCAACAAAGCTGTGGCCCCTCACTCCCTCCCGCCAGCAGAGCCCCGAGACTGCTGACGGGGCAGAGAATATGGAGTCAGGCACAGCTTCAGGGGCTATTGCTGCCTGGAGCGCTGTTTATATTGACCTCAAACAGGCACACCTGGGGAGGGCCGGCCGGCAGGGTAAGGCTGCCCAGGTCAGCTAATCCACAACCCTCAGGGAATCCCATTGTTGAAAACGGACCTCGCTAAGGCAGAATAGAAGCCAAGGAAGAAAAGGACACAATGCCATTTGCAGCACCGTAGATGAGTCTAGAGGTAATCACGTGACTTGTAGTAAGTCAGAAAGTGAAAGACACATATCGTATCATATCACTTATAGGTGTTACCTAAGAATGGATACCAGGGCAGATATTTCCACGGAGAAGGGCCATCACAGATTCATCAAACAAACTTATGGTTCACCAATGGAAAGGTGTGAGGATTGGTTTCATTACGATATTGGGGTTAACAGACATATACAAACACAGGTGACACATATAATCACCAAAGACCTACGGAATACCAAGAGAAGACTACTCAACCTTCTGTCATAACGTACATGAGAAAAGGATCCCAGGAAGAACAGACATCTGTATATGTGTAAAAGAACCACATCTTCCACACCTACAACAAGCCAAACATTGTAATCAAACTTGCTGTAATAAAAAATAAAAAATTAAATTAAAAACACGAAAAAGAAGTAGTGAGACAAACTTGAGGGGCTTTCTCCTGGCACATTCCATTCTAAATTCCAATCTAGAACACGACTTCCATTGAGGCTCTGTTGCCCTAGTCACCAGATTTGGTAAGGGAGAACTGCTGCCACCTTGTGGCCGTTTCACACAACAGCAGCTTTAATCCCAGCGCTGATGGTCAGTTGATATTCAAAATCTTTGCAGGCCTGTAAATGACACCTGCCCTGAAAACAAATCGTGGGCTCACATATCGACCAAAAAATTCAAAGGACGTCCATATTTCAAAACGACCGTTTCAAAAGGCATATTTTACGCACATTAGTGTTCTGCTTCTTTTTCTTTCTTTCCTTTTTTTGTTAAAAATACGGGAATGGAAAAAGGCATCCCTCAGAATTGGCGAAAATCGTTGCAAACGAATCCATGGACAAAGGTTTAATCTCCAATATATATAAACAGCTCATGCAGCTTAATATTAACAAAACAAAAAACCCAATACAAAAAATGGGCAGAAGATCTAAAGAGATGTTTCTTCAAAGAAGACACAGAGATGGCCAAGACGCACATGAAAAGCTGCTCAACAGCACTAATTATTAGAGAAATGCAAATCAAAAGTACAATGAGGTATTACCTCACACATGTTAGAATCGGCATCATCAGAAAATCTACAAACAACAAATTCTGGGGAGGGTGTGGACAAAAGGAGCCCTCTTCCACTATTGGTGGCAATGTAAATTGATACAGTCACTATGGAGAATGGTATGGAGTTTCCTTAAAAAACTTGAAATAGAATTACCATGTGATCCAGCAATCCCACTTCTAGGCATATACCCAGAGAAAACCATAAATCAAAAAGGCACATTCACCACAATGTTCATGGCAGCACTATTTACAATAGCCAGGTAATGGAAGCAATGTAAATGCCCACAGACAGATGAATGGATATAGATGTGGTACATATATAAAATGGAATATTACTCAGCCATAAAAAGGAATGAAACTGGGTCATTTGTAGAGACATCGATGGATCTAGAGACTGTCATACAGAATGAAGTAAGTCAGAAAGAGGAAAACAAATATTGTACATTAATGCATATAGGTGGAACCTAAAAAATGGTACAGATGAACTGGTTTGCAGGGAAGAAACAGAGACACAGAGGTAGAGAACAAACATATGGACACCAAGTGTGGGAAGCCATGGGGTGGTGGTGGTGGGATGAGTTGGGAGATTGGGATTGACCTGTATACATGTATATGCATAAAATACATAACTAATAATAACCTGCTGTATAAAAAAATAAATCAAATTAAATTTCAAAATTTTAAAAAATAAAATTTAAAAATAAAACAGAAAACTGTTCTTCCCTTCACACAGATGTATTTATAGGCATGAATTATTTCCATGCTTATATCTATAAATACGTAAAAGAGGACTAAAATCTAACTTTAACCATAAAAGAAAAAATAAAACCTGAACCCACCAGTTATACAGAGGAAAACCCTATCAGGGCACTTGCTCCAGCGGTAAACAATTCTGAAATTGGTCAGAGGTGGGGAATCATCTCCCATACAACCAGCAACCCACCCCCCACGCCAGGAGCATCCTCATTGCAAAGCTGGGGGACCGTGCCGAGGCATCTGTGAGTAAACGTGAGCTGAGCCCCAGGCCAGCTGCTGCTGAACTGTTCCCACCCTTCCCAGGTAAAACACCTGAATATGTACAAGGCCTTGAAAGCCTAGAGGAAGGGCCACGGAGCCACACCAGCGAGAGCATGCAGGCCACCTTGGTGCCTGCTGGCCAGCCAGGGTGGTCCTGGCCCCGGGCACTCTTCCGGAAGCTTTCCATTGCCCTGCCTGAGATACCCCTCCTGTCCCGGCCCCCACTGCTTTTTTCCTTCCTCACCTCTGTCCGGAGAGAAATTCCAGCGGAAGGTATGGGTGACACATCTTCTTCTTTACAGGTGGCAGCCTGGCAACCCCTGCAGAAAGGCCAGCAGAGCCCCACTCACACCGGGCCACCAACAAAGCTGTGGCCCCTCACTCCCTCCCACCAGCAGAGCCCCGAGACTGCTGACGGGGCAGAGAATATGGAGTCAGGCACAGCTTCAGGGGCTATTGCTGCCTGGAGCACTGTTTATATTGACCTCAAACAGGCACACCTGGGGAGGGCCGGCCGGCAGGGTAAGGCTGCCCAGGTCAGCTAATCCACAACCCTCAGGGAATCCCATTGTTGAAAACGGACCTCGCTAAGGCAGAATAGAAGCCAAGGAAGAAAAGGACACAATGCCATTTGCAGCACCGTAGATGAGTCTAGAGGTAATCACGTGACTTGTAGTAAGTCAGAAAGTGAAAGACACATATCGTATCATATCACTTATAGGTGTTACCTAAGAATGGATACCAGGGCAGATATTTCCACGGAGAAGGGCCATCACAGATTCATCAAACAAACTTATGGTTCACCAATGGAAAGGTGTGAGGATTGGTTTCATTACGATATTGGGGTTAACAGACATATACAAACACAGGTGACACATATAATCACCAAAGACCTACGGAATACCAAGAGAAGACTACTCAACCTTCTGTCATAACGTACATGGGAAAAGGATCCCAGGAGGAACAGACATCTGTATATGTGTAAAAGAACCCCATCTTCCACACCTACAACAAGCCAAACATTGTAATCAAACTTGCTGTAATAAAAAATAAAAAATTAAATTAAAAACACGAACAAGAAGTAGTGAGACAAACTTGAGGGGCTTTCTCCTGGCACATTCCATTCTAAATTCCAATCTAGAACACGACTTCCATTGAGGCTCTGTTGCCCTAGTCACCAGATTTGGTAAGGGAGAACTGCTGCCACCTTGTGGCCGTTTCGCACAACAGCAGCTTTAATCCCAGCACTGATGGTCAGTTGATATTCAAAATCATTGCAGGCCTGTAAATGACACCTGCCCTGAAAACAAATCCTGGGGTCACATATCGACCAAAAAATTCAAAGGACGTCCATATTTCAAAACGACCGTTTCAAAAGGCATATTTTACGCACATTAGTGTTCTGCTTCTTTTTCTTTCTTTCCTTTTTTTGTTAAAAATACGGGAATGGAAAAAGGCATCCCTCAGAATGGGCGAAAATCGTTGCAAACGAATCAGTGGACAAAGGTTTAATCTCCAATATATATAAAGAGCTCATGCAGCTTAATATTAACAAAACAAACAACCCAATACAAAAAATGGGCAGAAGATCTAAAGAGATGTTTCTTCCAAGAAGACACAGAGATGGCCAAGACACACATGAAAAGCTGCTCAAGAGCACTAATTATTAGAGAAATGCAAATCAAAACTACAATGAGGTATCACCTCACACCTGTTAGAATCGGCATCATCAGAATATCTACAAACAACAAATTCTGGGGAGGGTGTGGACAAAAGGAGCCCTCTTCCACTATTGGTGGGAATGTAAATTGATACAGTCACTATGGAGAACGGTATGGAGTTTCCTTAAAAAAACTAGAAATAGAATTACCATCTGATCCAGCAATCCCACTTCTGGGCATATACCCAGAGAAAACCATAAATCAAAAAGGCACATTCACCACAATGTTCATGGCAGCACTATTTACAATACCTAGGTAATGGAAGCAACGTAAATGCCCACAGACAGATGAATGGATAAAGATGTGGTACATATATAAAATGGAATATTACCCAGCCATAAGAAGGAATGAAACTGGGTCATTTGTAGAGACATCGATGGATCTAGAGACTGTCATACAGAATGAAGTAAGTCAGAAAGAGGAAAACAAATATTGTATATTAATGCATACATGTGGAACCTAAAAAATGGTACAGATGAACTGGTTTGCAGGGAAGAAACAGAGACACAGAGGTAGAGAACAAACATATGGACACCAAGTGTGGGAAGCCATGGGGTGGTGGTGGTGGGATGAGTTGGGAGATTGGGATTGACCTGTATACATGTATATGCATAAAATACATAACTAATAATAACCTGCTGTATAAAAAAATAAATCAAATTAAATTTCAAATTTTTAAAAAATAAAATTTAAAAATAAACAGAAAAATGTTCTTCCCTTCACACAGATGTATTAATAGGAATGAATTATTTCCATGCTTATATCTATAAATACATAAAGGAGGAATAAAATCTAACTTGAACCATAAAAGAAAATAAAAACCTGAACCCACCAGTTATAGAGAGGAATACCGTATCAGGGCACTTGCTCCAGCGGTAAACAATTCTGAAATTGGTCAGAGGTGGGGAATCATCTCCCATACAACCAGCAACCCACCCCCCACGCAAGGAGCATCCTCATTGCAAAGCTGGGGGACCGTGCCGTGGCATCTGTGAGTAAACGTGAGCTGAGCCCCAGGCCAGCTGCTGCTGAACTGTTCCCACCCTTCCCAGATAAAACACCTGAATATGTACAAGGCCTGGAAAGCCTAGAGGAAGGGCCGTGGAGCCACACCAGCGACAGCACGCAGGCCAACTTGGTGCCTGCAGGCCAGCCAGGGTGGTCCTGGCCCCGGGCGCTCTTCCGGAAGCTTTCCATTGCCCTGCCTGAGATACCCCTCCTGTCCCGGCCCCCACTGCTTTTTTCCTTCCTCACCTCTGTCCGGAGAGAAATTCCAGTGGAAGGTATGGGTGACACATCCTCTTCTTTACAGGTGGCAGCCTGGCAACCCCTGCAGAAAGGCCAGCAGAGCCCCACTCACACCGGGCCACCAACAAAGCTGTGGCCCCTCACTCCCTCCCACCAGGAGAGCCCCGAGACTGCTGACGGGGCAGAGAATATGGAGTCAGGCACAGCTTCAGTGGCTATTGCTGCCTGGAGCACTGTTTATATTGACCTCAAACAGGCACACCTGGGGAGGGCCGGCCGGCAGGGTAAGGCTGCCCAGGTCAGCTAATCCACAACCCTCAGGGAATCACATTGTTGAAAACGGACCTCGCTAAGGCAGAATAGAAGCCAAGGAAGAAAAGGACACAATGCCATTTGCAGCACCGTAGATGAGTCTAGAGGTAATCACGTGACTTGTAGTAAGTCAGAAAGTGAAAGACACATATCGTATCATATCACTTATAGGTGTTACCTAAGAATGGATACCAGGGCAGATATTTCCACGGAGAAGGGCCATCACAGATTCATCAAACAAACTTATGGTTCACCAATGGAAAGGTGTGAGGATTGGTTTCATTACGATATTGGGGTTAACAGACATATACAAACACAGGTGACACATATAATCACCAAAGACCTACGGAATACCAAGAGAAGACTACTCAACCTTCTGTCATAACGTACATGGGAAAAGGATCCCAGGAAGAACAGACATCTGTATATGTGTAAAAGAACCCCATCTTCCACACCTACAACAAGCCAAACATTGTAATCAAACTTGCTGTAATAAAAAATAAAAAATTAAATTAAAAACACGAACAAGAAGTAGTGAGACAAACTTGAGGGGCTTTCTCCTGGCACATTCCATTCTAATTTCCAATCTAAAACAGGACTTCCATTGAGGCTCTGTTGCCCTAGTCACCAGATTTGGTAAGGGAGAACTGCTGCCACCTTGTGGCCGTTTCGCACAACAGCAGCTTTAATCCCAGCGCTGATGGTCAGTTGATATTCAAAATCATTGCAGGCCTGTAAATGACACCTGCCCTGAAAACAAATCCTGGGGTCACATATCGACCAAAAAATTCAAAGGACGTCCATATTTCAAAACGACCGTTCCAAAGGCATATTTTACGCACATTAGTGTTCTGCTTCTTTTTCTTTCTTTCTTTTTTTTGTTAAAAATACGGGAATGGAAAAAGGCATCCCTCAGAATGGGCGAAAATCGTTGCAAACGAATCAATGGACAAAGGTTTAATCTCCAATATATATAAACAGCTCATGCAGCTTAATATTAACAAAACAAACAACCCAATACAAAAAATGGGCAGAAGATCTAAAGAGATGTTTCTTCCAAGAAGACACAGAGATGGCCAAGACGCACATGAAAAGCTGCTCAACAGCACTAATTATTAGAGAAATGCAAATCAAAACTACAATGAGGTATTACCTCACACCTGTAAGAATCGGCATCAGCAGAAAATCTACAAACAACCAATTCTGGGGAGGGTGTGGACAAAAGGAGCCCTCTTCCACTATTGGTGGGAATGTAAATTGATACAGTCACTATGGAGAACGGTATGGAGTTTCCTTAAAAAAACTAGAAATAGAATTACCATCTGATCCAGCAATCCCACTTCTGGGCATATAAGCAGAGAAAACCATAAATCAAAAATGCACATTCACCACAATGTTCATGGCAGCACTATTTACAATAGCCAGGTAATGGAAGAAACGTAAATGCCCACAGACAGATGAATGGATAAAGATGTGGTACATATATATAATGGAATATTACCCAGCCATAAGAGGAATGAAACTGGGTCATTTGTAGAGACATCGATGGATCTAGAGACTGTCATACAGAATGAAGTAAGTCAGAAAGAGGAAAACAAATATTGTATATTAATGCATACATGTGGAACCTAAAAAATGGTACAGATGAACTGGTTTGCAGGGAAGAAACAGAGACACAGAGGTAGAGAACAAACATATGGACACCAAGTGTGGGAAGCCATGGGGTGGTGGTGGTGGGATGAGTTGGGAGATTGGGATTGACCTGTATACATGTATATGCATAAAATACATAACTAATTATAACCTGCTGTATAAAAAAATAAATCAAATTAAATTTCAAATTTTTAAAAAATAAAATTTAAAAATAAAACAGAAAAATGTTCTTCCCTTCACACAGATGTATTTATAGGAATGAATTATTTCCATGCTTATATCTATAAATACATAAAGGAGGAATAAAATCTAACTTGAACCATAAAAGAAAAAAAAAAAAACCTGAACCCACCAGTTATAGAGAGGAATACCCTATCAGGGCACTT
The DNA here is from genome assembly GCF_964341445.2 of Mesoplodon mirus. Classification (NCBI taxonomy): domain Eukaryota; kingdom Metazoa; phylum Chordata; class Mammalia; order Artiodactyla; family Ziphiidae; genus Mesoplodon; species Mesoplodon mirus. The sequence continues at coordinate 331,186 of NW_028295586.1, read as the reverse complement.
GCTCCAGCGGTAAACAATTCTGAAATTGGTCAGAGGTGGGGAATCATCTCCCATACAACCAGCAACCCACCCCCCACGCAAGGAGCATCCTCATTGCAAAGCTGGGGGACCGTGCCGAGGCATCTGTGAGTAAACGTGAGCAGAGCCCCAGGCCAGCTGCTGCTGAACTGTTCCCACCCTTCCCAGGTAAAACACCTGAATATGTACAAGGGCTTGAAAGCCTAGAGGAAGGGCCGCGGAGCCACACCAGCGACAGCACGCAGGCCAACTTGGTGCCTGCAGGCCAGCCAGGGTGGTGCTGGCCCCGGGCGCTCTTCCGGAAGCTTTCCATTGCCCTGCCTGAGATACCCCTCCTGTCCCGGCCCCCACTGCTTTTTTCCTTCCTCACCTCTGTCCGGAGAGAAATGCCAGCGGAAGGTATGGGTGACACATCCTCTTCTTTACAGGTGGCAGCCTGACAACCCCTGCAGAAAGGCCAGCAGAGCCCCACTCACACCGGGCCACCAACAAAGCTGTGGCCCCTCACTCCCTCCCACCAGCAGAGCCCCGAGACTGCTGACGGGGCAGAGAATATGGAGTCAGGCACAGCTTCAGGGGCTATTGCTGCCTGGAGCGCTGTTTATATTGACCTCAAACAGGCACACCTGGGGAGGGCCGGCCGGCAGGGTAATGCTGCCCAGGTCAGCTAATCCACAACCCTCAGGGAATCACATTGTTGAAAACGGACCTCGCTAAGGCAGAATAGAAGCCAAGGAAGAAAAGTACACAATGCCATTTGCAGCACCGTAGATGAGTCTAGAGGTAATCACGTGACTTGTAGTAAGTCAGAAAGTGAAAGACACATATCGTATCCTATCACTTATAGGTGTTACCTAAGAATGGATACCAGGACAGATATTTCCACGGAGAAGGGCCATCACAGATTCATCAAACAAACTTATGGTTCACCAATGGAAAGGTGTGAGGATTGGTTTCATTACGATACTGGGGTTAACAGACATATACACACACAGGTGACACATATAATCACCAAAGACCTACGGAATACCAAGAGAAGACTACTCAACCTTCTGTCATAACGTACATGGGAAAAGGATCCCAGGAAGAACAGACATCTGTATATGTGTAAAAGAACCACATCTTCCACACCTACAACAAGCCAAACATTGTAATCAAACTTGCTGTAATAAAAAATAAAAAATTAAATTAAAAACACGAACAAGAAGTAGTGAGACAAACTTGAGGGGCTTTCTCCTGGCACATTCCATTCTAATTTCCAATCTAAAACAGGACTTCCATTGAGGCTCTGTTGCCCTAGTCACCAGATTTGGTAAGGGAGAACTGCTGCCACCTTGTGGCCGTTTCGCACAACAGCAGCTTTAATCCCAGCGCTGATGGTCAGTTGATATTCAAAATCATTGCAGGCCTGTAAATGACACCTGCCCTGAAAACAAATCCTGGGGTCACATATCGACCAAAAAATTCAAAGGACGTCCATATTTCAAAACGACCGTTTCAAAAGGCATATTTTACGCACATTAGTGTTCTGCTTCTTTTTCTTTCTTTCCTTTTTTTGTTAAAAATACGGGAATGGAAAAAGGCATCCCTCAGAATGGGCGAAAATCGTTGCAAACGAATCAATGGACAAAGGTCTAATCTCCAATATATATAAAGAGCTCATGCAGCTTAATATTAACAAAACAAACAACCCAATACAAAAAATGGGCAGAAGATCTAAAGAGATGTTTCTTCCAAGAAGACACAGAGATGGCCAAGACGCACATGAAAAGCTGCTCAACAGCACTAATTATTAGAGAAATGCAAATCAAAACTACAATGAGGTATCACCTCACACCTGTTAGAATCGGCATCATCAGAAAATCTACAAACAACAAATTCTGGGGAGGGTGTGGACAAAAGGAGACCTCTTCCACTATTGGTGGCAATGTAAATTGATACAGTCACTATGGAGAACGGTATGGAGTTTCCTTAAAAAAACTAGAAATAGAATTACCATCTGATCCAGCAATCCCACTTCTGGGCATACACCCAGAGAAAACCATAAATCAAAAAGGCACATTCACCACAATGTTCATGGCAGCACTATTTACAATAGCCAGGTAATGGAAGCAACCTAAATGCCCACAGACAGATGAATGGATAAAGATGTGGTACATATATAAAATAGAATATTACTCAGCCATAAAAAGGAATGAAACTGGGTCATTTGTAGAGACATCGATGGATCTAGAGACTGTCATACAGAATGAAGTAAGTCAGAAAGAGGAAAACAAATATTGTATATTAATGCATATATGTGGAACCTAAAAAATGGTACAGATGAACTGGTTTGCAGGGAAGAAACAGAGACACAGAGGTAGAGAACAAACATATGGACACCAAGTGTGGGAAGCCATGGGGTGGTGGTGGTGGGATGAGTTGGGAGATTGGGATTGACCTGTATACATGTATATGCATAAAATACATAACTAATAATAACCTGCTGTATAAAAAAATAAATCAAATTAAATTTCAAATTTTTAAAAAATAAAATTTAAAAATAAAACAGAAAAATGTTCTTCTCTTCACACAGATGTATTTATAGGAATGAATTATTTCCATGCTTATATCTATAAATATGTAAAGGAGGAATACAATCTAACTTGAACCATAAAAGAAAAAAAAAAAACCTGAACCCACCAGTTATACAGAGGAAAACCCTATCAGGGCACTTGCTCCAGCGGTAAACAATTCTGAAATTGGTCAGAGGTGGGGAATCATCTCCCATACAACCAGCAACCCACCCCCCACGCAAGGAGCATCCTCATTGCAAAGCTGGGGGACCGTGCTGAGGCATCTGTGAGTAAACGTGAGATGAGCCCCAGGCCAGCTGCTGCTGAACTGTTCCCACCCTTCCCAGGTAAAACACCTGAATATGTACAAGGGCTTGAAAGCCTAGAGGAAGGGCTGTGGAGCCACACCAGCGACAGCACGCAGGCCACCTTGGTGCCTGCAGGCCAGCCAGGGTGGTGCTGGCCCCGGGCGCTCTTCCGGAAGCTTTCCATTGCCCTGCCTGAGATACCCCTCCTGTCCCGGCCCCCACTGCTTTTTTCCTTCCTCACCTCTGTCCGGAGAGAAATGCCAGCGGAAGGTATGGGTGACACATCCTCTTCTTTACAGGTGGCAGCCTGACAACCCCTGCAGAAAGGGCAGCAGAGCCCCACTCACACCGGGCCACCAACAAAGCTGTGGCCCCTCACTCCCTCCCACCAGCAGAGCCCCGAGACTGCTGACGGGGCAGAGAATATGGAGTCAGGCACAGCTTCAGGGGCTATTGCTGCCTGGAGCGCTGTTTATATTGACCTCAAACAGGCACACCTGGGGAGGGCCGGCCGGCAGGGTAATGCTGCCCAGGTCAGCTAATCCACAACCCTCAGGGAATCACATTGTTGAAAACGGACCTCGCTAAGGCAGAATAGAAGCCAAGGAAGAAAAGTACACAATGCCATTTGCAGCACCGTAGATGAGTCTAGAGGTAATCACGTGACTTGTAGTAAGTCAGAAAGTGAAAGACACATATCGTATCCTATCACTTATAGGTGTTACATAAGAATGGATACCAGGACAGATATTTCCACGGAGAAGGGCCATCACAGATTCATCAAACAAACTTATGGTTCACCAATGGAAAGGTGTGAGGATTGGTTTCATTACGATACTGGGGTTAACAGACATATACACACAGAGGTGACACATATAATCACCAAAGACCTACGGAATACCAAGAGAAGACTACTCAACCTTCTGTCATAACGTACATGGGAAAAGGATCCCAGGAAGAACAGACATCTGTATATGTGTAAAAGAACCCCATCTTCCACACCTACAACAAGCCAAACATTGTAATCAAACTTGCTGTAATAAAAAATAAAAAATTAAATTAAAAACACGAACAAGAAGTAGTGAGACAAACTTGAGGGGCTTTCTCCTGGCACATTCCATTCTAATTTCCAATCTAAAACAGGACTTCCATTGAGGCTCTGTTGCCCTAGTCACCAGATTTGGTAAGGGAGAACTGCTGCCACCTTGTGGCCGTTTCGCACAACAGCAGCTTTAATCCCAGCGCTGATGGTCAGTTGATATTCAAAATCATTGCAGGCCTGTAAATGACACCTGCCCTGAAAACAAATCCTGGGGTCACATATCGACCAAAAAATTCAAAGGACGTCCATATTTCAAAACGACCGTTCCAAAGGCATATTTTACGCACATTAGTGTTCTGCTTCTTTTTCTTTCTTTCTTTTTTTTGTTAAAAATACGGGAATGGAAAAAGGCATCCCTCAGAATGGGCGAAAATCGTTGCAAACGAATCAATGGACAAATGTTTAATCTCCAATATATATAAACAGCTCATGCAGCTTAATATTAACAAAACAAAAAACCCAATACAAAAAATGGGCAGAAGATCTAAAGAGATGTTTCTTCCAAGAAGACACAGAGATGGCCAAGACGCACATGAAAAGCTGCTCAACAGCACTAATTATTAGAGAAATGCAAATCAAAACTACAATGAGGTATTACCTCAAACCTGTAAGAATCGGCATCAGCAGAAAATCTACAAACAACCAATTCTGGGGAGGGTGTGGACAAAAGGAGCCCTCTTCCACTATTGGTGGGAATGTAAATTGATACAGTCACTATGGAGAACGGTATGGAGTTTCCTTAAAAAAACTAGAAATAGAATTACCATCTGATCCAGCAATCCCACTTCTGGGCATACACCCAGAGAAAACCATAAATCAAAAAGGCACATTCACCACAATGTTCATGGCAGCACTATTTACAATAGCCAGGTAATGGAAGCAACCTAAATGCCCACAGACAGATGAATGGATAAAGATGTGGTACATATATAAAATAGAATATTACTCAGCCATAAAAAGGAATGAAACTGGGTCATTTGTAGAGGCATCAATGGATCTAGAGACTGTCATACAGAATGAAGTAAGTCAGAAAGAGGAAAACAAATATTGTATATTAATGCATATATGTGGAACCTAAAAAATGGTACAGATGAACTGGTTTGCAGGGAAGAAACAGAGACACAGAGGTAGAGAACAAACATATGGACACCAAGTGTGGGAAGCCATGGGGTGGTGGTGGTGGGATGAGTTGGGAGATTGGGATTGACCTGTATACATGTATATGCATAAAATACATAACTAATAATAACCTGCTGTATAAAAAAATAAATCAAATTAAATTTCAAATTTTTAAAAAATAAAATTTAAAAATAAAACAGAAAAATGTTCTTCTCTTCACACAGATGTATTTATAGGAATGAATTATTTCCATGCTTATATCTATAAATATGTAAAGGAGGAATACAATCTAACTTGAACCATAAAAGAAAAAAAAAAAAACCTGAACCCACCAGTTATACAGAGGAAAACCCTATCAGGGCACTTGCTCCAGCGGTAAACAATTCTGAAATTGGTCAGAGGTGGGGAATCATCTCCCATACAACCAGCAACCCACCCCCCACGCAAGGAGCATCCTCATTGCAAAGCTGGGGGACCGTGCTGAGGCATCTGTGAGTAAACGTGAGATGAGCCACAGGCCAGCTGCTGCTGAACTGTTCCCACCCTTCCCAGGTAAAACACCTGAATATGTACAAGGGCTTGAAAGCCTAGAGGAAGGGCCACGGAGCCACACCAGCGACAGCACGCAGGCCAACTTGGTGCCTGCAGGCCAGCCAGGGTGGTGCTGGCCCCGGGCGCTCTTCCGGAAGCTTTCCATTGCCCCGCCTGAGATACCCCTCCTGTCCCGGCCCCCACTGCTTTTTTCCTTCCTCACCTCTGTCCGGAGAGAAATGCCAGCGGAATGTATGGGTGACACATCCTCTTCTTTACAGGTGGCAGCCTGACAACCCCTGCAGAAAGGCCAGCAGAGCCCCACTCACACCGGGCCACCAACAAAGCTGTGGCCCCTCACTCCCTCCCACCAGCAGAGCCCCGAGACTGCTGACGGGGCAGAGAATATGGAGTCAGGCACAGCTTCAGGGGCTATTGCTGTCTGGAGCGCTGTTTATATTGACCTCAAACAGGCACACCTGGGGAGGGCCGGCCGGCAGGGTAATGCTGCCCAGGTCAGCTAATCCACAACCCTCAGGGAATCACATTGTTGAAAACGGACCTCGCTAAGGCAGAATAGAAGCCAAGGAAGAAAAGTACACAATGCCATTTGCAGCACCGTAGATGAGTCTAGAGGTAATCACGTGACTTGTAGTAAGTCAGAAAGTGAAAGACACATATCGTATCCTATCACTTATAGGTGTTACCTAAGAATGGATACCAGGACAGATATTTCCACGGAGAAGGGCCATCACAGATTCATCAAACAAACTTATGGTTCACCAATGGAAAGGTGTGAGGATTGGTTTCATTACGATACTGGGGTTAACAGACATATACACACACAGGTGACACATATAATCACCAAAGACCTACGGAATACCAAGAGAAGACTACTCAACCTTCTGTCATAACGTACATGGGAAAAGGATCCCAGGAAGAACAGACATCTGTATATGTGTAAAAGAACCCCATCTTCCACACCTACAACAAGCCAAACATTGTAATCAAACTTGCTGTAATAAAAAATAAAAAATTAAATTAAAAACACGAACAAGAAGTAGTGAGACAAACTTGAGGGGCTTTCTCCTGGCACATTCCATTCTAATTTCCAATCTAAAACAGGACTTCCATTGAGGCTCTGTTGCCCTAGTCACCAGATTTGGTAAGGGAGAACTGCTGCCACCTTGTGGCCGTTTCGCACAACAGCAGCTTTAATCCCAGCGCTGATGGTCAGTTGATATTCAAAATCATTGCAGGCCTGTAAATGACACCTGCCCTGAAAACAAATCCTGGGGTCACATATCGACCAAAAAATTCAAAGGACGTCCATATTTCAAAACGACCGTTTCAAAAGGCATATTTTACGCACATTAGTGTTCTGCTTCTTTTTCTTTCTTTCCTTTTTTTTGTTAAAAATACGGGAATGGAAAAAGGCATCCCTCAGAATGGGCGAAAATCGTTGCAAACGAATCAATGGACAAAGGTCTAATCTCCAATATATATAAAGAGCTCATGCAGCTTAATATTAACAAAACAAACAACCCAATACAAAAAATGGGCAGAAGATCTAAAGAGATGTTTCTTCCAAGAAGACACAGAGATGGCCAAGACGCACATGAAAAGCTGCTCAACAGCACTAATTATTAGAGAAATGCAAATCAAAACTACAATGAGGTATCACCTCACACCTGTTAGAATCGGCATCATCAGAAAATCTACAAACAACAAATTCTGGGGAGGGTGTGGACAAAAGGAGACCTCTTCCACTATTGGTGGCAATGTAAATTGATACAGTCACTATGGAGAACGGTATGGAGTTTCCTTAAAAAAACTAGAAATAGAATTACCATCTGATCCAGCAATCCCACTTCTGGGCATACACCCAGAGAAAACCATAAATCAAAAAGGCACATTCACCACAATGTTCATGGCAGCACTATTTACAATAGCCAGGTAATGGAAGCAACGTAAATGCCCACAGACAGATGAATGGATAAAGATGTGGTACATATATAAAATGGAATATTACTCAGCCATAAAAAGGAATGAAACTGGGTCATTTGTAGAGACATCGATGGATGTAGAGACTGTCATACAGAATGAAGTAAGTCAGAAAGAGGAAAACAAATATTGTATATTAATGCATATATGTGGAACCTAAAAAATGGTACAGATGAACTGGTTTGCAGGGAAGAAACAGAGACACAGAGGTAGAGAACAAACATATGGACACCAAGTGTGGGAAGCCATGGGGTGGTGGTGGTGGGATGAGTTGGGAGATTGGGATTGACCTGTATACATGTATATGCATAAAATACATAACTAATAATAACCTGCTGTATAAAAAAATAAATCAAATTAAATTTCAAATTTTTAAAAAATAAAATTTAAAAATAAAACAGAAAAATGTTCTTCTCTTCACACAGATGTATTTATAGGAATGAATTATTTCCATGCTTATATCTATAAATATGTAAAGGAGGAATACAATCTAACTTGAACCATAAAAGAAAAAAAAAAACCTGAACCCACCAGTTATACAGAGGAAAACCCTATCAGGGCACTTGCTCCAGCGGTAAACAATTCTGAAATTGGTCAGAGGTGGGGAATCATCTCCCATACAACCAGCAACCCACCCCCCACGCAAGGAGCATCCTCATTGCAAAGCTGGGGGACCGTGCTGAGGCATCTGTGAGTAAACGTGAGCTGAGCCCCAGGCCAGCTGCTGCTGAACTGTTCCCACCCTTCCCAGGTAAAACACCTGAATATGTACAAGGGCTTGAAAGCCTAGAGGAAGGGCCACGGAGCCACACCAACGACAGCATGCAGGCCAACTTGGTGCCTGCAGGCCAGCCAGGGTGGTCCTGGCCCCGGGCGCTCTTCCGGAAGCTTTCCATTGCCCTGCCTGAGATACCCCTCCTGTCCCGGCCCCCACTGCTTTTTTCCTTCCTCACCTCTGTCCGGAGAGAAATGCCAGCGGAAGGTATGGGTGACACATCCTCTTCTTTACAGGTGGCAGCCTGGCAACCCCTGCAGAAAGGCCAGCAGAGCCCCACTCACACCGGGCCACCAACAAAGCTGTGGCCCCTCACTCCCTCCCACCAGCAGAGCCCCGAGACTGCTGACGGGGCAGAGAATATGGAGTCAGGCACAGCTTCAGGGGCTATTGCTGCCTGGAGCGCTGTTTATATTGACCTCAAACAGGCACACCTGGGGAGGGCCGGCCGGCAGGGTAAGGCTGCCCAGGTCAGCTAATCCACAACCCTCAGGGAATCACATTGTTGAAAACGGACCTCGCTAAGGCAGAATAGAAGCCAAGGAAGAAAAGGACACAATGCCATTTGCAGCACCGTAGATGAGTCTAGAGGTAATCACGTGACTTGTAGTAAGTCAGAAAGTGAAAGACACATATCGTATCATATCACTTATAGGTGTTACCTAAGAATGGATACCAGGACAGATATTTCCACGGAGAAGGGCCATCACAGATTCATCAAACAAACTTATGGTTCACCAATGGAAAGGTGTGAGGATTGGTTTCATTACGATATTGGGGTTAACAGACATATACACACACAGGTGACACATATAATCACCAAAGACCTACGGAATACCAAGAGAAGACTACTCAACCTTCTGTCATAACGTACATGGGAAAAGGATCCCAGGAAGAACAGACATCTGTATATGTGTAAAAGAACCCCATCTTCCACACCTACAACAAGCCAAACATTGTAATCAAACTTGCTGTAATAAAAAATAAAAAATTAAATTAAAAACACGAACAAGAAGTAGTGAGACAAACTTGAGGGGCTTTCTCCTGGCACATTCCATTCTAAATTCCAATCTAGAACACGACTTCCATTGAGGCTCTGTTGCCCTAGTCACCAGATTTGGTAAGGGAGAACTGCTGCCACCTTGTGGCCGTTTCGCACAACAGCAGCTTTAATCCCAGCGCTGATGGTCAGTTGATATTCAAAATCATTGCAGGCCTGTAAATGACACCTGCCCTGAAAACAAATCCTGGGGTCACATATCGACCAAAAAATTCAAAGGACGTCCATATTTCAAAACGACCGTTTCAAAAGGCATATTTTACGCACATTAGTGTTCTGCTTCTTTTTCTTTCTTTCCTTTTTTTGTTAAAAATACGGGAATGGAAAAAGGCATCCCTCAGAATGGGCGAAAATCGTTGCAAACGAATCAATGGACAAAGGTCTAATCTCCAATATATATAAAGAGCTCATGCAGCTTAATATTAACAAAACAAACAACCCAATACAAAAAATGGGCAGAAGATCTAAAGAGATGTTTCTTCCAAGAAGACACAGAGATGGCCAAGACGCACATGAAAAGCTGCTCAACAGCACTAATTATTAGAGAAATGCAAATCAAAACTACAATGAGGTATCACCTCACACCTGTTAGAATCGGCATCATCAGAAAATCTACAAACAACAAATTCTGGGGAGGGTGTGGACAAAAGGAGCCCTCTTCCACTATTGGTGGCAATGTAAATTGATACAGTCACTATGGAGAACGGTATGGAGTTTCCTTAAAAAAACTAGAAATAGAATTACCATCTGATCCAGCAATCCCACTTCTGGGCATATACCCAGAGAAAACCATAAATCAAAAAGGCACATTCACCACAATGTTCATGGCAGCACTATTTACAATAGCCAGGTAATGGTAGCAACCTAAATGCCCACAGACAGATGAATGGATAAAGATGTGGTACATATATAAAATGGAATATTACTCAGCCATAAAAAGGAATGAAACTGGGTCATTTGTAGAGACATCGATGGATCTAGAGACTGTCATACAGAATGAAGTAAGTCAGAAAGAGGAAAACAAATATTGTATATTAATGCATATATGTGGAACCTAAAAAATGGTACAGATGAACTGGTTTGCAGGGAAGAAACAGAGACACAGAGGTAGAGAACAAACATATGGACACCAAGTGTGGGAAGCCATGGGGTGGTGGTGGTGGGATGAGTTGGGAGATTGGGATTGACCTGTATACATGTATATGCATAAAATACATAACTAATAATAACCTGCTGTATAAAAAAATAAATCAAATTAAATTTCAAATTTTTAAAAAATAAAATTTAAAAATAAAACAGAAAAATGTTCTTCTCTTCACACAGATGTATTTATAGGAATGAATTATTTCCATGCTTATATCTATAAATATGTAAAGGAGGAATACAATCTAACTTGAACCATAAAAGACAAAAAAAAACCTGAACCCACCAGTTATACAGAGGAAAACCCTATCAGGGCACTTGCTCCAGCGGTAAACAATTCTGAAATTGGTCAGAGGTGGGGAATCATCTCCCATACAACCAGCAACCCACCCCCCACGCCCGGAGCATCCTCATTGCAAAGCTGGGGGACCGTGCTGAGGCATCTGTGAGTAAACGTGAGCTGAGCCCCAGGCCAGCTGCTGCTTAACTGTTCCCACCCTTCCCAGGTAAAACACCTGAATATGTACAAGGGCTTGAAAGCCTAGAGGAAGGGCCACGGAGCCACACCAGCGACAGCACGCAGGCCACCTTGGTGCCTGCAGGCCAGCCAGGGTGGTGCTGGCCCCGGGCGCTCTTCCGGAAGCTTTCCATTGCCCTGCCTGAGATACCCCTCCTGTCCCGGCCCCCACTGCTTTTTTCCTTCCTCACCTCTGTCCGGAGAGAAATGCCAGCGGAAGGTATGGGTGACACATCCTCTTCTTTACAGGTGGCAGCCTGACAACCCCTGCAGAAAGGCCAGCAGAGCCCCACTCACACCGGGCCACCAACAAAGCTGTGGCCCCTCACTCCCTCCCACCAGCAGAGCCCCGAGACTGCTGACGGGGCAGAGAATATGGAGTCAGGCACAGCTTCAGGGGCTATTGCTGCCTGGAGCGCTGTTTATATTGACCTCAAACAGGCACACCTGGGGAGGGCCGGCCGGCAGGGTAATGCTGCCCAGGTCAGCTAATCCACAACCCTCAGGGAATCACATTGTTGAAAACGGACCTCGCTAAGGCAGAATAGAAGCCAAGGAAGAAAAGTACACAATGCCATTTGCAGGACCGTAGATGAGTCTAGAGGTAATCACGTGACTTGTAGTAAGTCAGAAAGTGAAAGACACATATCGTATCCTATCACTTATAGGTGTTACCTAAGAATGGATACCAGGACAGATATTTCCACGGAGAAAGGCCATCACAGATTCATCAAACAAACTTATGGTTCACCAATGGAAAGGTGTGAGGATTGGTTTCATTACGATACTGGGGTTAACAGACATATACACACACAGGTGACACATATAATCACCAAAGACCTACGGAATACCAAGAGAAGACTACTCAACCTTCTGTCATAACGTACATGGGAAAAGGATCCCAGGAAGAACAGACATCTGTATATGTGTAAAAGAACCCCATCTTCCACACCTACAACAAGCCAAACATTGTAATCAAACTTGCTGTAATAAAAAATAAAAAATTAAATTAAAAACACGAACAAGAAGTAGTGAGACAAACTTGAGGGGCTTTCTCCTGGCACATTCCATTCTAAATTCCAATCTAGAACAGGACTTCCATTGAGGCTCTGTTGCCCTAGTCACCAGATTTGGTAAGGGAGAACTGCTGCCACCTTGTGGCCGTTTCGCACAACAGCAGCTTTAATCCCAGCGCTGATGGTCAGTTGATATTCAAAATCATTGCAGGCCTGTAAATGACACCTGCCCTGAAAACAAATCCTGGGGTCACATATCGACCAAAAAATTCAAAGGACGTCCATATTTCAAAACGACCGTTTCAAAAGGCATATTTTACGCACATTAGTGTTCTGCTTCTTTTTCTTTCTTTCCTTTTTTTGTTAAAAATACGGGAATGGAAAAAGGCATCCCTCAGAATGGGCGAAAATCGTTGCAAACGAATCAATGGACAAAGGTCTAATCTCCAATATATATAAAGAGCTCATGCAGCTTAATATTAACAAAACAAACAACCCAATACAAAAAATGGGCAGAAGATCTAAAGAGATGTTTCTTCCAAGAAGACACAGTGATGGCCAAGACGCACATGAAAAGCTGCTCAACAGCACTAATTATTAGAGAAATGCAAATCAAAACTACAATGAGGTATCACCTCACACCTGTTAGAATCGGCATCATCAGAAAATCTACAAACAACAAATTCTGGGGAGGGTGTGGACAAAAGGAGCCCTCTTCCACTATTGGTGGGAATGTAAATTGATACAGTCACTATGGAGAACGGTATGGAGTTTCCTTAAAAAAACTAGAAATAGAATTACCATCTGATCCAGCAATCCCACTTCTGGGCATATACCCAGAGAAAACCATAAATCAAAAAGGCACATTCACCACAATGTTCATGGCAGCACTATTTACAATAGCCAGGTAATGGAAGCAACCTAAATGCCCACAGACAGATGAATGGATAAAGATGTGGTACATATATAAAATGGAATATTACTCAGCCATAAAAAGGAATGAAACTGGGTCATTTGTAGAGACATCGATGGATCTAGAGACTGTCATACAGAATGAAGTAAGTCAGAAAGAGGAAAACAAATATTGTATATTAATGCATATATGTGGAACCTAAAAAATGGTACAGATGAACTGGTTTGCAGGGAAGAAACAGAGACACAGAGGTAGAGAACAAACATATGGACACCAAGTGTGGGAAGCCATGGGGTGGTGGTGGTGGGATGAGTTGGGAGATTGGGATTGACCTGTATACATGTATATGCATAAAATACATAACTAATAATAACCTGCTGTATAAAAAAATAAATCAAATTAAATTTCAAATTTTTAAAAAATAAAATTTAAAAATAAAACAGAAAAATGTTCTTCTCTTCACACAGATGTATTTATAGGAATGAATTATTTCCATGCTTATATCTATAAATATATAAAGGAGGAATACAATCTAACTTGAACCATAAAAGAAAAAAAAAAAACCTGAAACCACCAGGTATACAGAGGAAAACCCTATCAGTGCACTTGCTCCAGCGGTAAACAATTCTGAAATTGGTCAGAGGTGGGGAATCATCTCCCATACAACCAGCAACCCACCCCCCACGCAAGGAGCATCCTCATTGCAAAGCTGGGGGACCGTGCTGAGGCATCTGTGAGTAAACGTGAGCTGAGCCCCAGGCCAGCTGCTGCTGAACTGTTCCCACCCTTCCCAGGTAAAACACCTGAATATGTACAAGGGCTTGAAAGCCTAGAGGAAGGGCCACGGAGCCACACCAACGACAGCATGCAGGCCAACTTGGTGCCTGCAGGCCAGCCAGGGTGGTCCTGGCCCCGGGCGCTCTTCCGGAAGCTTTCCATTGCCCTGCCTGAGATACCCCTCCTGTCCCGGCCCCCACTGCTTTTTTCCTTCCTCACCTCTGTCCGGAGAGAAATGCCAGCGGAAGGTATGGGTGACACATCCTCTTCTTTACAGGTGGCAGCCTGGCAACCCCTGCAGAAAGGCCAGCAGAGCCCCACTCACACCGGGCCACCAACAAAGCTGTGGCCCCTCACTCCCTCCCACCAGCAGAGCCCCGAGACTGCTGACGGGGCAGAGAATATGGAGTCAGGCACAGCTTCAGGGGCTATTGCTGCCTGGAGCGCTGTTTATATTGACCTCAAACAGGCACACCTGGGGAGGGCCGGCCGGCAGGGTAAGGCTGCCCAGGTCAGCTAATCCACAACCCTCAGGGAATCACATTGTTGAAAACGGACCTCGCTAAGGCAGAATAGAAGCCAAGGAAGAAAAGGACACAATGCCATTTGCAGCACCGTAGATGAGTCTAGAGGTAATCACGTGACTTGTAGTAAGTCAGAAAGTGAAAGACACATATCGTATCATATCACTTATAGGTGTTACCTAAGAATGGATACCAGGACAGATATTTCCACGGAGAAGGGCCATCACAGATTCATCAAACAAACTTATGGTTCACCAATGGAAAGGTGTGAGGATTGGTTTCATTACGATATTGGGGTTAACAGACATATACACACACAGGTGACACATATAATCACCAAAGACCTACGGAATACCAAGAGAAGACTACTCAACCTTCTGTCATAACGTACATGGGAAAAGGATCCCAGGAAGAACAGACATCTGTATATGTGTAAAAGAACCCCATCTTCCACACCTACAACAAGCCAAACATTGTAATCAAACTTGCTGTAATAAAAAATAAAAAATTAAATTAAAAACACGAACAAGAAGTAGTGAGACAAACTTGAGGGGCTTTCTCCTGGCACATTCCATTCTAAATTCCAATCTAGAACACGACTTCCATTGAGGCTCTGTTGCCCTAGTCACCAGATTTGGTAAGGGAGAACTGCTGCCACCTTGTGGCCGTTTCGCACAACAGCAGCTTTAATCCCAGCGCTGATGGTCAGTTGATATTCAAAATCATTGCAGGCCTGTAAATGACACCTGCCCTGAAAACAAATCCTGGGGTCACATATCGACCAAAAAATTCAAAGGACGTCCATATTTCAAAACGACCGTTTCAAAAGGCATATTTTACGCACATTAGTGTTCTGCTTCTTTTTCTTTCTTTCCTTTTTTTGTTAAAAATACGGGAATGGAAAAAGGCATCCCTCAGAATGGGCGAAAATCGTTGCAAACGAATCAATGGACAAAGGTCTAATCTCCAATATATATAAAGAGCTCATGCAGCTTAATATTAACAAAACAAACAACCCAATACAAAAAATGGGCAGAAGATCTAAAGAGATGTTTCTTCCAAGAAGACACAGAGATGGCCAAGACGCACATGAAAAGCTGCTCAACAGCACTAATTATTAGAGAAATGCAAATCAAAACTACAATGAGGTATCACCTCACACCTGTTAGAATCGGCATCATCAGAAAATCTACAAACAACAAATTCTGGGGAGGGTGTGGACAAAAGGAGCCCTCTTCCACTATTGGTGGCAATGTAAATTGATACAGTCACTATGGAGAACGGTATGGAGTTTCCTTAAAAAAACTAGAAATAGAATTACCATCTGATCCAGCAATCCCACTTCTGGGCATATACCCAGAGAAAACCATAAATCAAAAAGGCACATTCACCACAATGTTCATGGCAGCACTATTTACAATAGCCAGGTAATGGAAGCAACCTAAATGCCCACAGACAGATGAATGGATAAAGATGTGGTACATATATAAAATGGAATATTACTCAGCCATAAAAAGGAATGAAACTGGGTCATTTGTAGAGACATCGATGGATCTAGAGACTGTCATACAGAATGAAGTAAGTCAGAAAGAGGAAAACAAATATTGTATATTAATACATATATGTGGAACCTAAAAAATGGTACAGATGAACTGGTTTGCAGGGAAGAAACAGAGACACAGAGGTAGAGAACAAACATATGGACACCAAGTGTGGGAAGCCATGGGGTGGTGGTGGTGGGATGAGTTGGGAGATTGGGATTGACCTGTATACATGTATATGCATAAAATACATAACTAATAATAACCTGCTGTATAAAAAAATAAATCAAATTAAATTTCAAATTTTTAAAAAATAAAATTTAAAAATAAAACAGAAAAATGTTCTTCTCTTCACACAGATGTATTTATAGGAATGAATTATTTCCATGCTTATATCTATAAATATGTAAAGGAGGAATACAATCTAACTTGAACCATAAAAGAAAAAAAAAAACCTGAACCCACCAGTTATACAGAGGAAAACCCTATCAGGGCACTTGCTCCAGCGGTAAACAATTCTGAAATTGGTCAGAGGTGGGGAATCATCTCCCATACAACCAGCAACCCACCCCCCACGCAAGGAGCATCCTCATTGCAAAGCTGGGGGACCGTGCTGAGGCATCTGTGAGTAAACGTGAGCTGAGCCCCAGGCCAGCTGCTGCTGAACTGTTCCCACCCTTCCCAGGTAAAACACCTGAATATGTACAAGGGCTTGAAAGCCTAGAGGAAGGGCTGTGGAGCCACACCAGCGACAGCACGCAGGCCACCTTGGTGCCTGCAGGCCAGCCAGGGTGGTGCTGGCCCCGGGCGCTCTTCCAGAAGATTTCCATTGCCCTGCCTGAGATACCCCTCCTGTCCCGGCCCCCACTGATTTTTTCCTTCCTCACCTCTGTCCGGAGAGAAATGCCAGCGGAAGGTATGGGTGACACATCCTCTTCTTTACAGGTGGCAGCCTGACAACCCCTGCAGAAAGGCCAGCAGAGCCCCACTCACACCGGGCCACCAACAAAGCTGTGGCCCCTCACTCCCTCCCACCAGCAGAGCCCCGAGACTGCTGACGGGGCAGAGAATATGGAGTCAGGCACAGCTTCAGGGGCTATTGCTGCCTGGAGCGCTGTTTATATTGACCTCAAACAGGCACACCTGGGGAGGGCCGGCCGGCAGGGTAATGCTGCCCAGGTCAGCTAATCCACAACCCTCAGGGAATCACATTGTTGAAAACGGACCTCGCTAAGGCAGAATAGAAGCCAAGGAAGAAAAGTACACAATGCCATTTGCAGGACCGTAGATGAGTCTAGAGGTAATCACGTGACTTGTAGTAAGTCAGAAAGTGAAAGACACATATCGTATCCTATCACTTATAGGTGTTACCTAAGAATGGATACCAGGACAGATATTTCCACGGAGAAGGGCCATCACAGATTCATCAAACAAACTTATGGTTCACCAATGGAAAGGTGTGAGGATTGGTTTCATTACGATACTGGGGTTAACAGACATATACACACACAGGTGACACATATAATCACCAAAGACCTACGGAATACCAAGAGAAGACTACTCAACCTTCTGTCATAACGTACATGGGAAAAGGATCCCAGGAAGAACAGACATCTGTATATGTGTAAAAGAACCCCATCTTCCACACCTACAACAAGCCAAACATTGTAATCAAACTTGCTGTAATAAAAAATAAAAAATTAAATTAAAAACACGAACAAGAAGTAGTGAGACAAACTTGAGGGGCTTTCTCCTGGCACATTCCATTCTAAATTCCAATCTAGAACACGACTTCCATTGAGGCTCTGTTGCCCTAGTCACCAGATTTGGTAAGGGAGAACTGCTGCCACCTTGTGGCCGTTTCGCACAACAG
This sequence comes from Mesoplodon mirus, assembly GCF_964341445.2. NCBI lineage: Eukaryota > Metazoa > Chordata > Mammalia > Artiodactyla > Ziphiidae > Mesoplodon > Mesoplodon mirus. The sequence continues at coordinate 313,410 of NW_028295586.1, read as the reverse complement.
CAGCTTTAATCCCAGCGCTGATGGTCAGTTGATATTCAAAATCATTGCAGGCCTGTAAATGACACCTGCCCTGAAAACAAATCCTGGGGTCACATATCGACCAAAAAATTCAAAGGACGTCCATATTTCAAAACGACCGTTTCAAAAGGCATATTTTACGCACATTAGTGTTCTGCTTCTTTTTCTTTCTTTCCTTTTTTTGTTAAAAATACGGGAATGGAAAAAGGCATCCCTCAGAATGGGCGAAAATCGTTGCAAACGAATCAATGGACAAAGGTTTAATCTCCAATATATATAAACAGCTCATGCAGCTTAATATTAACAAAACAAACAACCCAATACAAAAAATGGGCAGAAGATCTAAAGAGATGTTTCTTCCAAGAAGACACAGAGATGGCCAAGACGCACATGAAAAGCTGCTCAACAGCACTAATTATTAGAGAAATGCAAATCAAAACTACAATGAGGTATCACCTCACACCTGTTAGAATCGGCATCATCAGAAAATCTACAAACAACCAATTCTGGGGAGGGTGTGGACAAAAGGAGCCCTCTTCCACTATTGGTGGGAATGTAAATTGATACAGTCACTATGGAGAACGGTATGGAGTTTCCTTAAAAAAACTAGAAATAGAATTACCATCTGATCCAGCAATCCCACTTCTGGGCATATACCCAGAGAAAACCATAAATCAAAAAGGCACATTCACCACAATGTTCATGGCAGCACTATTTACAATAGCCAGGTAATGGAAGCAACGTAAATGCCCACAGACAGATGAATGGATAAAGATGTGGTACATATATAAAATGGAATATTACTCAGCCATAAGAAGGAATGAAACTGGGTCATTTGTAGAGACATCGATGGATCTAGAGACTGTCATACAGAATGAAGTAAGTCAGAAAGAGGAAAACAAATATTGTATATTAATGCATATATGTGGAACCTAAAAAATGGTACAGATGAACTGGTTTGCAGGGAAGAAACAGAGACACAGAGGTAGAGAACAAACATATGGACACCAAGTGTGGGAAGCCATGGGGTGGTGGTGGTGGGATGAGTTGGGAGATTGGGATTGACCTGTATACATGTATATGCATAAAATACATAACTAATAATAACCTGCTGTATAAAAAAATAAATCAAATTAAATTTCAAATTTTTAAAAAATAAAATTTAAAAATAAAACAGAAAAATGTTCTTCTCTTCACACAGATGTATTTATAGGAATGAATTATTTCCATGCTTATATCTATAAATATATAAAGGAGGAATACAATCTAACTTGAACCATAAAAGAAAAAAAAAAACCTGAACCCACCCGTTATACAGAGGAAAACCCTATCAGGGCACTTGCTCCAGCGGTAAACAATTCTGAAATTGGTCAGAGGTGGGGAATCATCTCCCATACAACCAGCAACCCACCCCCCACGCAAGGAGCATCCTCATTGCAAAGCTGGGGGACCGTGCCGAGGCATCTGTGAGTAAACGTGAGCTGAGTCCCAGGCCAGCTGCTGCTGAACTGTTCCCACCCTTCCCAGGTAAAACACCTGAATATGTACAAGGGCTTGAAAGCCTAGAGGAAGGGCCACGGAGCCACACCAGCGACAGCACGCAGGCCAACTTGGTGCCTGCAGGCCAGCCAGGGTGGTGCTGGCCCCGGGCGCTCTTCCGGAAGCTCTCCATTGCCCTGCCTGAGATACCCATCCTGTCCCGGCCCCCACTGCTTTTTTCCATCCTCACCTCTGTCCGGAGAGAAATTCCAGCGGAAGGTATGGGTGACACATCCTCTTCTTTACAGGTGGCAGCCTGGCAACCCCTGCAGAAAGGCCAGCAGAGCCCCACTCACACCGGGCCACCAACAAAGCTGTGGCCCCTCACTCCCTCCCACCAGCAGAGCCCCGAGACTGCTGACGGGGCAGAGAATATGGAGTCAGGCACAGCTTCAGGGGCTATTGCTGCCTGGAGCGCTGTTTATATTGACCTCAAACAGGCACACCTGGGGAGGGCCGGCCGGCAGGGTAAGGCTGCCCAGGTCAGCTAATCCACAACCCTCAGGGAATCACATTGTTGAAAACGGACCTCGCTAAGGCAGAATAGAAGCCAAGGAAGAAAAGGACACAATGCCATTTGCAGCACCGTAGATGAGTCTAGAGGTAATCACGTGACTTGTAGTAAGTCAGAAAGTGAAAGACACATATCGTATCATATCACTTATAGGTGTTACCTAAGAATGGATACCAGGGCAGATATTTCCACGGAGAAGGGCCATCACAGATTCATCAAACAAACTTATGGTTCACCAATGGAAAGGTGTGAGGATTGGTTTCATTACGATATTGGGGTTAACAGACATATACAAACACAGGTGACACATATAATCACCAAAGACCTACGGAATACCAAGAGAAGACTACTCAACATTCTGTCATAACGTACATGGGAAAAGGATCCCAGGAAGAACAGACATCTGTATATGTGTAAAAGAACCCCATCTTCCACACCTACAACAAGCCAAACATTGTAATCAAACTTGCTGTAATAAAAAATAAAAAATTAAATTAAAAACACGAACAAGAAGTAGTGAGACAAACTTGAGGGGCTTTCTCCTGGCACATTCCATTCTAAATTCCAATCTACAACACGACTTCCATTGAGGCTCTGTTGCCCTAGTCACCAGATTTGGTAAGGGAGAACTGCTGCCACCTTGTGGCCGTTTCACACAGCAGCAGCTTTAATCCCAGCGCTGATGGTCAGTTGATATTCAAAATCATTGCAGGCCTGTAAATGACACCTGCCCTGAAAACAAATCCTGGGGTCACATATCGACCAAATAATTCAAAGGACGTCCATATTTCAAAACGACCGTTTCAAAAGGCATATTTTACGCACATTAGTGTTCTGCTTCTTTTTCTTTCTTTCCTTTTTTTGTTAAAAATACGGGAATGGAAAAAGGCCTCCCTCAGAATGGGCGAAAATCGTTGCAAACGAATCAATGGACAAAGGTTTAATCTCCAATATATATAAACAGCTCATGCAGCTTAATATTAACAAAACAAACAACCCAATACAAAAAATGGGCAGAAGATCTAAAGAGATGTTTCTTCCAAGAAGACACAGAGATGGCCAAGACGCACATGAAAAGCTGCTCAACAGCACTAATTATTAGAGAAATGCAAATCAAAACTACAATGAGGTATCACCTCACACCTGTTAGAATCGGCATCATCAGAAAATCTACAAACAACAAATTCTGGGGAGGGTGTGGACAAAAGGAGCCCTCTTCCACTATTGGTGGGAATGTAAATTGATACAGTCTCTGGAGAACGGTATGGAGTTTCCTTAAAAAAACTAGAAATAGAATTACCATCTGATCCAGCAATCCCACTTCTGGGCATACACCCAGAGAAAACCATAAATCAAAAAGGCACATTCACCACAATGTTCATGGCAGCACTATTTACAATAGCCAGGTAATGGAAGCAACCTAAATGCCCACAGACAGATGAATGGATAAAGATGTGGTACATATATAAAATGGAATATTACTCAGCCATAAAAAGGAATGAAACTGGGTCATTTGTAGAGACATCGATGGATCTAGAGACTGTCATACAGAATGAAGTAAGTCAGAAAGAGGAAAACAAATATTGTATATTAATGCATATATGTGGAACCTAAAAAATGGTACAGATGAACTGGTTTGCAGGGAAGAAACAGAGACACAGAGGTAGAGAACAAACATATGGACACCAAGTGTGGGAAGCCATGGGGTGGTGGTGGTGGGATGAGTTGGGAGATTGGGATTGACCTGTATACATGTATATGCATAAAATACATAACTAATAATAACCTGCTGTATAAAAAAATAAATCAAATTAAATTTCAAATTTTTAAAAAATAAAATTTAAAAATAAAACAGAAAAATGTTCTTCCCTTCACACAGATGTATTTATAGGAATGAATTATTTCCATGCTTATATCTATAAATACATAAAGGAGGAATACAATCTAACTTCAACTATAAAAGAAAAAAAAAAAACCTGAACCCACCAGTTATACAGAGGAAAACCCTATCAGGGCACTTGCTCCAGCGGTAAACAATTCTGAAATTGGTCAGAGGTGGGGAATCATCTCCCATACAACCAGCAACCCACCCCCCACGCCAGGAGCATCCTCATTGCAAAGCTGGGGGACCGTGCTGAGGCATCTGTGAGTAAACGTGAGCTGAGCCCCAGGCCAGCTGCTGCTGAACTGTTCCCACCCTTCCCAGGTAAAACACCTGAATATGTACAAGGGCTTGAAAGCCTAGAGGAAGGGCCACGGAGCCACACCAGCGACAGCACGCAGGCCAACTTGGTGCCTGCAGGCCAGCCAGGGTGGTCCTGGCCCCGGGCCCTCTTCCGGAAGCTTTCCATTGCCCTGCCTGAGATACCCCTCCTGTCCCGGCCCCCACTGCTTTTTTCCTTCCTCACCTCTGTCCGGAGAGAAATTCCAGCGGAAGGTATGGGTGACACATCCTCTTCTTTACAGGTGGCAGCCTGGCAACCCCTGCAGAAAGGCCAGCAGAGCCCCACACACACCGGGCCACCAACAAAGCTGTGGCCCCTCACTCACTCCCACCAGCAGAGCCCCGAGACTGCTGACGGGGCAGAGAATATGGAGTCAGGCACAGCTTCAGGGGCTATTGCTGCCTGGAGCGCTGTTTATATTGACCTCAAACAGGCACACCTGGGGAGGGCCGGCCGGCAGGGTAAGGCTGCCCAGGTCAGCTAATCCACAACCCTCAGGGAATCACATTGTTGAAAACGGACCTCGCTAAGGCAGAATAGAAGCCAAGGAAGAAAAGGACACAATGCCATTTGCAGCACCGTAGATGAGTCTAGAGGTAATCACGTGACTTGTAGTAAGTCAGAAAGTGAAAGACACATATCGTATCATATCACTTATAGGTGTTACCTAAGAATGGATACCAGGGCAGATATTTCCACGGAGAAGGGCCATCACAGATTCATCAAACAAACTTATGGTTCACCAATGGAAAGGTGTGAGGATTGGTTTCATTACGATATTGGGGTTAACAGACATATACAAACACAGGTGACACATATAATCACCAAAGACCTACGGAATACCAAGAGAAGACTACTCAACCTTCTGTCATAACGTACATGGGAAAAGGATCCCAGGAAGAACAGACATCTGTATATGTGTAAAAGAACCCCATCTTCCACACCTACAACAAGCCAAACATTGTAATCAAACTTGCTGTAATAAAAAATAAAAAAATTAAATTAAAAACACGAACAAGAAGTAGTGAGACAAACTTGAGGGGCTTTCTCCTGGCACATTCCATTCTAAATTCCAATCTAGAACACGACTTCCATTGAGGCTCTGTTGCCCTAGTCACCAGATTTGGTAAGGGAGAACTGCTGCCACCTTGTGGCCGTTTCGCACAACAGCAGCTTTAATCCCAGCGCTGATGGTCAGTTGATATTCAAAATCATTGCAGGCCTGTAAATGACACCTGCCCTGAAAACAAATCCTGGGGTCACATATCGACCAAAAAATTCAAAGGACGTCCATATTTCAAAACGACCGTTTCAAAAGGCATATTTTACGCACATTAGTGTTCTGCTTCTTTTTCTTTCTTTCCTTTTTTTTGTTAAAAATACGGGAATGGAAAAAGGCATCCCTCAGAATGGGCGAAAATCGTTGCAAACGAATCAATGGACAAAGGTTTAATCTCCAATATATATAAACAGCCCATGCAGCTTAATATTAACAAAACAAACAACCCAATACAAAAAATGGGCAGAAGATCTAAAGAGATGTTTCTTCCAAGAAGACACAGAGATGGCCAAGACGCACATGAAAAGCTGCTCAACAGCACTAATTATTAGAGAAATGCAAATCAAAACTACAATGAGGTATCACCTCACACCTGTTAGAATTGGCATCATCAGAAAATCTACAAACAACAAATTCTGGGGAGGGTGTGGACAAAAGGAGCCCTCTTCCACTATTGGTGGCAATGTAAATTGATACAGTCACTATGGAGAACGGTATGGAGTTTCCTTAAAAAAACTAGAAATAGAATTACCATCTGATCCAGCAATCCCACTTCTGGGCATATACCCAGAGAAAACCATAAATCAAAAAGGCACATTCACCACAATGTTCATGGCAGCACTATTTACAATAGCCAGGTAATGGAAGCAACGTAAATGCCCACAGACAGATGAATGGATAAAGATGTGGTACATATATAAAATGGAATATTACTCAGCCATAAAAAGGAATGAAACTGGGCCATTTGTAGAGACATCGATGGATGTAGAGACTGTCATACAGAATGAAGTAAGTCAGAAAGAGGAAAACAAATATTGTATATTAATGCATATATGTGGAACCTAAAAAATGGTACAGATGAACTGGTTTGCAGGGAAGAAACAGAGACACAGAGGTAGAGAACAAACATATGGACACCAAGTGTGGGAAGCCATGGGGTGGTGGTGGTGGGATGAGTTGGGAGATTGGGATTGACCTGTATACATGTATATGCATAAAATACATAACTAATAATAACCTGCTGTATAAAAAAATAAATCAAATTAAATTTCAAATTTTTAAAAAATAAAATTTAAAAATAAAACAGAAAAATGTTCTTCCCTTCACACAGATGTATTTATAGGAATGAATTATTTCCATGCTTATATCTATAAATATATAAAGGAGGAATACAATCTAACTTGAACCATAAAAGAAAAAAAAACCTGAACCCACCAGTTATACAGAGGAAAACTCTATCAGGGCACTTGCTCCAGCGGTAAACAATTCTGAAATTGGTCAGAGGTGGGGAATCATCTCCCATACAACCAGCAACCCACCCCCCACGCAAGGAGCATCCTCATTGCAAAGCTGGGGGACCGTGCTGAGGCATCTGTGAGTAAACGTGAGCTGAGCCCCAGGCCAGCTGCTGCTGAACTGTTCCCACCCTTCCCAGGTAAAACACCTGAATATGTACAAGGGCTTGAAAGCCTAGAGGAAGGGCCACGGAGCCACACCAGCGACAGCACGCAGGCCAACTTGCTGCCTGCAGGCCAGCCAGGGTGGTCCTGGCCCCGGGCGCTCTTCCGGAAGCTCTCCATTGCCCTGCCTGAGATACCCATCCTGTCCCGGCCCCCACTGCTTTTTTCCTTCCTCACCTCTGCCCGGAGAGAAATGCCAGCGGAACGTATGGGTGACACATCCTCTTCTTTACAGGTGGCAGCCTGGCAACCCCTGCAGAAAGGCCAGCAGAGCCCCACTCACACCGGGCCACCAACAAAGCTGTGGCCCCTCACTCCCTCCCACCAGCAGAGCCCCGAGACTGCTGACGGGGCAGAGAATATGGAGTCAGGCACAGCTTCAGGGGCTATTGCTGCCTGGAGCGCTGTTTATATTGACCTCAAACAGGCACACCTGGGGAGGGCCGGCCGGCAGGGTAAGGCTGCCCAGGTCAGCTAATCCACAACCCTCAGGGAATCACATTGTTGAAAACGGACCTCGCTAAGGCAGAATAGAAGCCAAGGAAGAAAAGGACACAATGCCATTTGCAGCACCGTAGATGAGTCTAGAGGTAATCACGTGACTTGTAGTAAGTCAGAAAGTGAAAGACACATATCGTATCATATCACTTATAGGTGTTACCTAAGAATGGATACCAGGGCAGATATTTCCACGGAGAAGGGCCATCACAGATTCATCAAACAAACTTATGGTTCACCAATGGAAAGGTGTGAGGATTGGTTTCATTACGATATTGGGGTTAACAGACATATACAAACACAGGTGACACATATAATCACCAAAGACCTACGGAATACCAAGAGAAGACTACTCAACCTTCTGTCATAACGTACATGGGAAAAGGATCCCAGGAAGAACAGACATCTGTATATGTGTAAAAGAACCCCATCTTCCACACCTACAACAAGCTAAACATTGTAATCAAACTTGCTGTAATAAAAAATAAAAAAATTAAATTAAAAACACGAACAAGAAGTAGTGAGACAAACTTGAGGGGCTTTCTCCTGGCACATTCCATTCTAAATTTCAATCTAGAACACGACTTCCATTGAGGCTCTGTTGCCCTAGTCACCAGATTTGGTAAGGGAGAACTGCTGCCACCTTGTGGCCGTTTCGCACAACAGCAGCTTTAATCCCAGCGCTGATGGTCAGTTGATATTCAAAATCATTGCAGGCCTGTAAATGACACCTGCCCTGAAAACAAATCCTGGGGTCACATATCGACCAAAAAATTCAAAGGACGTCCATATTTCAAAACGACCGTTTCAAAAGGCATATTTTACGCACATTAGTGTTCTGCTTCTTTTTCTTTCTTTCCTTTTTTTTGTTAAAAATACGGGAATGGAAAAAGGCATCCCTCAGAATGGGCGAAAATCGTTGCAAACGAATCAATGGACAAAGGTTTAATCTCCAATATATATAAACAGCTCATGCAGCTTAATATTAACAAAACAAACAACCCAATACAAAAAATGGGCAGAAGATCTAAAGAGATGTTTCTTCCAAGAAGACACAGAGATGGCCAAGACGCACATGAAAAGCTGCTCAACAGCACTAATTATTAGAGAAATGCAAATCAAAACTACAATGAGGTATCACCTCACACCTGTTAGAATCGGCATCATCAGAAAATCTACAAACAACAAATTCTGGGGAGGGTGTGGACAAAAGGAGCCCTCTTCCACTATTGGTGGGAATGTAAATTGATACAGTCACTATGGAGAACGGTATGGAGTTTCCTTAAAAAAACTAGAAATAGAATTACCATCTGATCCAGCAATCCCACTTCTGGGCATATACCCAGAGAAAACCATAAATCAAAAAGGCACATTCACCACAATGTTCATGGCAGCACTATTTACAATAGCCAGGTAATGGAAGCAACGTAAATGCCCACAGACAGATGAATGAATAAAGATGTGGTACATATATAAAATGGAATATTACTCAGCCATAAAAAGGAATGAAACTGGGCCATTTGTGGAGACATCGATGGATGTAGAGACTGTCATACAGAATGAAGTAAGTCAGAAAGAGGAAAACAAATATTGTATATTAATGCATATATGTGGAACCTAAAAAATGGTACAGATGAACTGGTTTGCAGGGAAGAAACAGAGACACAGAGGTAGAGAACAAACATATGGACACCAAGTGTGGGAAGCCATGGGGTGGTGGTGGTGGGATGAGTTGGGAGATTGGGATTGACCTGTATACATGTATATGCATAAAATACATAACTAATAATAACCTGCTGTATAAAAAATTAAATCAAATTAAATTTCAAATTTTTAAAAAATAAAATTTAAAAATAAAACAGAAAAATGTTCTTCCCTTCACACAGATGTATTTATAGGAATGAATTATTTCCATGCTTATATCTATAAATATATAAAGGAGGAATACAATCTAACTTGAACCATAAAAGAAAAAAAAACCTGAACCCACCAGTTATACAGAGGAAAACTCTATCAGGGCCCTTGCTCCAGCGGTAAACAATTCTGAAATTGGTCAGAGGTGGGGAATCATCTCCCATAAAACCAGCAACCCACCCCCCACGCAAGGAGCATCCTCATTGCAAAGCTGGGGGACCGTGCTGAGGCATCTGTGAGTAAACGTGAGCTGAGCCCCAGGCCAGCTGCTGCTGAACTGTTCCCACCCTTCCCAGGTAAAACACCTGAATATGTACAAGGGCTTGAAAGCCTAGAGGAAGGGCCACGGAGCCACACCAGCGACAGCACGCAGGCCAACTTGCTGCCTGCAGGCCAGCCAGGGTGGTCCTGGCCCCGGGCGCTCTTCCGGAAGCTCTCCATTGCCCTGCCTGAGATACCCATCCTGTCCCGGCCCCCACTGCTTTTTTCCTTCCTCACCTCTGTCCGGAGCGAAATTCCAGCGGAAGGTATGGGTGACACATCCTCTTCTTTACAGGTGGCAGCCTGGCAACCCCTGCAGAAAGGCCAGCAGAGCCCCACTCACACCGGGCCACCAACAAAGCTGTGGCCCCTCACTCCCTCCCACCAGCAGAGCCCCGAGACTGCTGACGGGGCAGAGAATATGGAGTCAGGCACAGCTTCAGGGGCTATTGCTGCCTGGAGCGCTGTTTATATTGACCTCAAACAGGCACACCTGGGGAGGGCCGGCCGGCAGGGTAAGGCTGCCCAGGTCAGCTAATCCACAACCCTCAGGGAATCACATTGTTGAAAACGGACCTCGCTAAGGCAGAAGAGAAGCCAAGGAAGAAAAGGACACAATGCCATTTGCAGCACCGTAGATGAGTCTAGAGGTAATCACGTGACTTGTAGTAAGTCAGAAAGTGAAAGACACATATCGTATCATATCACTTATAGGTGTTACCTAAGAATGGATACCAGGGCAGATATTTCCACGGAGAAGGGCCATCACAGATTCATCAAACAAACTTATGGTTCACCAATGGAAAGGTGTGAGGATTGGTTTCATTACGATATTGGGGTTAACAGACATATACAAACACAGGTGACACATATAATCACCAAAGACCTACGGAATACCAAGAGAAGACTACTCAACCTTCTGTCATAACGTACATGGGAAAAGGATCCCAGGAAGAACAGACATCTGTATATGTGTAAAAGAACCCCATCTTCCACACCTACAACAAGCCAAACATTGTAATCAAACTTGCTGTAATAAAAAATAAAAAAATTAAATTAAAAACACGAACAAGAAGTACTGAGACAAACTTGAGGGGCTTTCTCCTGGCACATTCCATTCTAAATTTCAATCTAGAACACGACTTCCATTGAGGCTCTGTTGCCCTAGTCACCAGATTTGGTAAGGGAGAACTGCTGCCACCTTGTGGCCGTTTCGCACAACAGCAGCTTTAATCCCAGCGCTGATGGTCAGTTGATATTCAAAATCATTGCAGGCCTGTAAATGACACCTGCCCTGAAAACAAATCCTGGGGTCACATATCGACCAAAAAATTCAAAGGACGTCCATATTTCAAAACGACCGTTTCAAAAGGCATATTTTACGCACATTAGTGTTCTGCTTCTTTTTCTTTCTTTCCTTTTTTTTGTTAAAAATACGGGAATGGAAAAAGGCATCCCTCAGAATGGGCGAAAATCGTTGCAAACGAATCAATGGACAAAGGTTTAATCTCCAATATATATAAAGAGCTCATGCAGCTTAATATTAACAAAACAAACAACCCAATACAAAAAATGGGCAGAAGATCTAAAGAGATGTTTCTTCCAAGAAGACACAGAGATGGCCAAGACGCACATGAAAAGCTGCTCAACAGCACTAATTATTAGAGAAATGCAAATCAAAACTACAATGAGGTATCACCTCACACCTGTTAGAATCGGCATCATCAGAAAATCTACAAACAACCAATTCTGGGGAGGGTGTGGACAAAAGGAGCCCTCTTCCACTATTGGTGGGAATGTAAATTGATACAGTCACTATGGAGAACGGTATGGAGTTTCCTTAAAAAAACTAGAAATAGAATTACCATCTGATCCAGCAATCCCACTTCTGGGCATATACCCAGAGAAAACCATAAATCAAAAAGGCACATTCACCACAATGTTCATGGCAGCACTATTTACAATAGCCAGGTAATGGAAGCAACCTAAATGCCCACAGACAGATGAATGAATAATGATGTGGTACATATATAAAATGGAATATTACTCAGCCATAAAAAGGAATGAAACTGGGCCATTTGTGGAGACATCGATGGATGTAGAGACTGTCATACAGAATGAAGTAAGTCAGAAAGAGGAAAACAAATATTGTATATTAATGCATATATGTGGAACCTAAAAAATGGTACAGATGAACTGGTTTGCAGGGAAGAAACAGAGACACAGAGGTAGAGAACAAACATATGGACACCAAGTGTGGGAAGCCATGGGGTGGTGGTGGTGGGATGAGTTGGGAGATTGGGATTGACCTGTATACATGTATATGCATAAAATACATAACTAATAATAACCTGCTGTATAAAAAAATAAATCAAATTAAATTTCAAATTTTTAAAAAATAAAATTTAAAAATAAAACAGAAAAATGTTCTTCCCTTCACACAGATGTATTTATAGGAATGAATTATTTCCATGCTTATATCTATAAATATATAAAGGAGGAATACAATCTAACTTGAACCATAAAAGAAAAAAAAAACCTGAACCCACCAGTTATACAGAGGAAAACTCTATCAGGGCTCTTGCTCCAGCGGTAAACAATTCTGAAATTGGTCAGAGGTGGGGAATCATCTCCCATACAACCAGCAACCCACCCCCCACGCAAGGAGCATCCTCATTGCAAAGCTGGGGGACCGTGCTGAGGCATCTGTGAGTAAACGTGAGCTGAGCCCCAGGCCAGCTGCTGCTGAACTGTTCCCACCCTTCCCAGGTAAAACACCTGAATATGTACAAGGGCTTGAAAGCCTAGAGGAAGGGCCACGGAGCCACACCAGCGACAGCACGCAGGCCAACTTGCTGCCTGCAGGCCAGCCAGGGTGGTCCTGGCCCCGGGCGCTCTTCCGGAAGCTCTCCATTGCCCTGCCTGAGATTCCCCTCCTGTCCCGGCCCCCACTGCTTTTTTCCTTCCTCACCTCTGTCCTGAGAGAAATTCCAGCAGAACGTATGGGTGACACATCCTCTTCTTTACAGGTGGCAGCCTGGCAACCCCTGCAGAAAGGCCAGCAGAGCCCCACTCACACCGGGCCACCAACAAAGCTGTGGCCCCTCACTCCCTCCCACCAGCAGAGCCCCGAGACTGCTGACGGGGCAGAGAATATGGAGTCAGGCACAGCTTCAGGGGCTATTGCTGCCTGGAGCGCTGTTTATATTGACCTCAAACAGGCACACCTGGGGAGGGCCGGCCGGCAGGGTAAGGCTGCCCAGGTCAGCTAATCCACAACCCTCAGGGAATCACATTGTTGAAAACGGACCTCGCTAAGGCAGAATAGAAGCCAAGGAAGAAAAGGGCACAATGCCATTTGCAGCACCGTACATGAGTCTAGAGGTAATCACGTGACTTGTAGTAAGTCAGAAAGTGAAAGACACATATCGTATCATATCACTTATAGGTGTTACCTAAGAATGGATACCAGGGCAGATATTTCCACGGAGAAGGGCCATCACAGATTCATCAAACAAACTTATGGTTCACCAATGGAAAGGTGTGAGGATTGGTTTCATTACGATATTGGGGTTAACAGACATATACAAACACAGGTGACACATATAATCACCAAAGACCTACGGAATACCAAGAGAAGACTACTCAACCTTCTGTCATAACGTACATGGGAAAAGGATCCCAGGAAGAACAGACATCTGTATATGTGTAAAAGAACCCCATCTTCCACACCTACAACAAGCCAAACATTGTAATCAAACTTGCTGTAATAAAAAATAAAAAAATTAAATTAAAAACACGAACAAGAAGTAGTGAGACAAACTTGAGGGGCTTTCTCCTGGCACATTCCATTCTAAATTCCAATCTAGAACACGACTTCCATTGAGGCTCTGTTGCCCTAGTCACCAGATTTGGTAAGGGAGAACTGCTGCCACCTTGTGGCCGTTTCACACAACAGCAGCTTTAATCCCAGCGCTGATGGTCAGTTGATATTCAAAATCATTGCAGGCCTGTAAATGACACCTGCCCTGAAAACAAATCCTGGGGTCACATATCGACCAAATAATTCAAAGGACGTCCATATTTCAAAACGACCGTTTCAAAAGGCATATTTTACGCACATTAGTGTTCTGCTTCTTTTTCTTTCTTTCCTTTTTTTGTTAAAAATACGGGAATGGAAAAAGGCATCCCTCAGAATGGGCGAAAATCGTTGCAAACGAATCAATGGACAAAGGTTTAATCTCCAATATATATAAACAGCTCATGCAGCTTAATATTAACAAAACAAACAACCCAATACAAAAAATGGGCAGAAGATCTAAAGAGATGTTTCTTCCAAGAAGACACAGAGATGGCCAAGACGCACATGAAAAGCTGCTCAACAGCACTAATTATTAGAGAAATGCAAATCAAAACTACAATGAGGTATCACCTCACACCTGTTAGAATCGGCATCATCAGAAAATCTACAAACAACCAATTCTGGGGAGGGTGTGGACAAAAGGAGCCCTCTTCCACTATTGGTGGGAATGTAAATTGATACAGTCACTATGGAGAACGGTATGGAGTTTCCTTAATAAAACTAGAAATAGAATTACCATCTGATCCAGCAATCCCACTTCTGGGCATATACCCAGAGAAAACCATAAATCAAAAAGGCACATTCACCACAATGTTCATGGCAGCACTATTTACAATAGCCAGGTAATGGAAGCAACGTAAATGCCCACAGACAGATGAATGGATAAAGATGTGGTCCATATATAAAATGGAATATTACTCAGCCATAAGAAGGAATGAAACTGGGCCATTTGTAGAGACATCGATGGATGTAGAGACTGTCATACAGAATGAAGTAAGTCAGAAAGAGGAAAACAAATATTGTATATTAATGCATATATGTGGAACCTAAAAAATGGTACAGATGAACTGGTTTGCAGGGAAGAAACAGAGACACAGAGGTAGAGAACAAACATATGGACACCAAGTGTGGGAAGCCATGGGGTGGTGGTGGTGGGATGAGTTGGGAGATTGGGATTGACCTGTATACATGTATATGCATAAAATACATAACTAATAATAACCTGCTGTATAAAAATATAAATCAAATTAAATTTCAAATTTTTAAAAAATAAAATTTAAAAATAAAACAGAAAAATGTTCTTCCCTTCACACAGATGTATTTATAGGAATGAATTATTTCCATGCTTATATCTATAAATACATAAAGGAGGAATACAATCTAACTTCAATCATAAAAGAAAAAAAAAAAACCTGAACCCACCAGTTATACAGAGGAAAACCCTCTCAGGGCACTTGCTCCAGCGGTAAACAATTTTGAAATTGGTCAGAGGTGGGGAATCATCTCCCATACAACCAGCAACCCACCCCCACGCCAGGAGCATCCTCATTGCAAAGCTGGGGGACCGTGCTGAGGCATCTGTGAGTAAACGTGAGCTGAGCCCCAGGCCAGCTGCTGCTGAACTGTTCCCACCCTTCCCAGGTAAAACACCTGAATATGTACAAGGGCTTGAAAGCCTAGAGGAAGGGCCACGGAGCCACACCAGCGACAGCTCGCTGGCCAACTTGGTGCCTGCAGGCCAGCCAGGGTGGTCCTGGCCCCGGGCGCTCTTCCGGAAGCTTTCCATTGCCCTGCCTGAGATACCCCTCCTGTCCCGGCCCCCACTGCTTTTTTCCTTCCTCACCTCTGTCCGGAGAGAAATTCCAGCGGAAGGTATGAGTGACACATCCTCTTCTTTATAGGTGGCAGCCTGGCAACCCCTGCAGAAAGGCCAGCAGAGCCCCACTCACACAGGGCCACCAACAAAGCTGTGGCCCCTCACTCCCTCCCACCAGCAGAGCCCCGAGACTGCTGACGGGGCAGAGAATATGGAGTCAGGCACAGCTTCAGGGGCTATTGCTGCCTGGAGCGCTGTTTATATTGACCTCAAACAGGCACACCTGGGGAGGGCCGGCCGGCAGGGTAAGGCTGCCCAGGTCAGCTAATCCACAACCCTCAGGGAATCACATTGTTGAAAACGGACCTCGCTAAGGCAGAATAGAAGCCAAGGAAGAAAAGGACACAATGCCATTTGCAGCACCGTAGATGAGTCTAGAGGTAATCACGTGACTTGTAGTAAGTCAGAAAGTGAAAGACACATATCGTATCATATCACTTATAGGTGTTACCTAAGAATGGATACCAGGGCAGATATTTCCACGGAGAAGGGCCATCACAGATTCATCAAACAAACTTATGGTTCACCAATGGAAAGGTGTGAGGATTGGTTTCATTACGATATTGGGGTTAACAGACATATACAAACACAGGTGACACATATAATCACCAAAGACCTATGGAATACCAAGAGAAGACTACTCAACCTTCTGTCATAACATACATGGGAAAAGGATCCCAGGAAGAACAGACATCTGTATATGTGTAAAAGAACCCCATCTTCCACACCTACAACAAGCCAAACATTGTAATCAAACTTGCTGTAATAAAAAATAAAAAATTAAATTAAAAACACGAACAAGAAGTAGTGAGACAAACTTGAGGGGCTTTCTCCTGGCACATTCCATTCTAAATTCCAATCTAGAACACGACTTCCATTGAGGCTCTGTTGCCCTAGTCACCAGATTTGGTAAGGGAGAACTGCTGCCACCTTGTGGCCGTTTCGCACAACAGCAGCTTTAATCCCAGCGCTGATGGTCAGTTGATATTCAAAATCATTGCAGGCCTGTAAATGACACCTGCCCTGAAAACAAATCCTGGGGTCACATATCGACCAAAAAATTCAAAGGACGTCCATATTTCAAAACGACCGTTTCAAAAGGCATATTTTACGCACATTAGTGTTCTGCTTCTTTTTCTTTCTTTCCTTTTTTTGTTAAAAATACGGGAATGGAAAAAGGCATCCCTCAGAATGGGCGAAAATCGTTGCAAACGAATCAATGGACAAAGGTTTAATCTCCAATATATATAAACAGCTCATGCAGCTTAATATTAACAAAACAAACAACCCAATACAAAATATGGGCAGAAGGTCTAAAGAGATGTTTCTTCCAAGAAGACACAGAGATGGCCAAGACGCACATGAAAAGCTGCTCAACAGCACTAATTATTAGAGAAATGCAAATCAAAACTACAATGAGGTATCACCTCACACCTGTTAGAATCGGCATCATCAGAAAATCTACAAACAACAAATTCTGGGGAGGGTGTGGACAAAAGGAGCCCTCTTCCACTATTGGTGGCAATGTAAATTGATACAGTCACTATGGAGAACGGTATGGAGTTTCCTTAAAAAAACTAGAAATAGAATTACCATCTGATCCAGCAATCCCACTTCTGGGCATATACCCAGAGAAAACCATAAATCAAAAAGGCACATTCACCACAATGTTCATGGCAGCACTATTTACAATAGCCAGGTAATGGAAGCAACCTAAATGCCCACAGACAGATGAATGGATAAAGGTGTTGTACATATATAAAATGGAATATTACTCAGCCATAAAAAGGAATGAAACTGGGTCATTTGTAGAGACATCGATGGATCTAGAGACTGTCATACAGAATGAAGTAAGTCAGAAAGAGGAAAACAAATATTGTATATTAATGCATATATGTGGAACCTAAAAAATGGTACAGATGAACTGGTTTGCAGGGAAGAAACAGAGACACAGAGGTAGACAACAAACATATGGACACCAAGTGTGGGAAGCCATGGGGTGGTGGTGGTGGGATGAGTTGGGAGATTGGGATTGACATGTATACATGTATATGCATAAAATACATAACTAATAATAACCTGCTGTATAAAAAAATAAATCAAATTAAATTTCAAATTTTTAAAAAATAAAATTTAAAAATAAAACAGAAAAATGTTCTTCTCCTCACACAGATGTATTTATAGGAATGAATTATTTCCATGCTTATATCTATAAATATATAAAGGAGGAATACAATCTAACTTGAACCATAAAAGAAAAAAAAAAACCTGAACCCACCAGTTATACAGAGGAAAACCCTATCAGGGCACTTGCTCCAGCGGTAAACAATTCTGAAATTGGTCAGAGGTGGGGAATCATCTCCCATACAACCAGCAACCCACCCCCCACGCAAGGAGCATCCTCATTGCAAAGCTGGGGGACCGTGCTGAGGCATCTGTGAGTAAACGTGAGCTGAGCCCCAGGCCAGCTGCTGCTGAACTGTTCCCACCCTTCCCAGGTAAAACACCTGAATATGTACAAGGGCTTGAAAGCCTAGAGGAAGGGCCACGGAGCCACACCAACGACAGCATGCAGGCCAACTTGGTGCCTGCAGGCCAGCCAGGGTGGTCCTGGCCCCGGGCGCTCTTCCGGAAGCTTTCCATTGCCCTGCCTGAGATACCCCTCCTGTCCCGGCCCCCACTGCTTTTTTCCTTCCTCACCTCTGTCCGGAGAGAAATGCCAGCGGAAGGTATGGGTGACACATCCTCTTCTTTACAGGTGGCAGCCTGGCAACCCCTGCAGAAAGGCCAGCAGAGCCCCACTCACACTGGGCCACCAACAAAGCTGTGGCCCCTCACTCCCTCCCACCAGCAGAGCCCCGAGACTGCTGACGGGGCAGAGAATATGGAGTCAGGCACAGCTTCAGGGGCTATTGCTGCCTGGAGCGCTGTTTATATTGACCTCAAACAGGCACACCTGGGGAGGGCCGGCCGGCAGGGTAAGGCTGCCCAGGTCAGCTAATCCACAACCCTCAGGGAATCACATTGTTGAAAACGGACCTCGCTAAGGCAGAATAGAAGCCAAGGAAGAAAAGGACACAATGCCATTTGCAGCACCATAGATGAGTCTAGAGGTAATCACGTGACTTGTAGTAAGTCAGAAAGTGAAAGACACATATCGTATCATATCACTTATAGGTGTTACCTAAGAATGGATACCAGGACAGATATTTCCACGGAGAAGGGCCATCACAGATTCATCAAACAAACTTATGGTTCACCAATGGAAAGGTGTGAGGATTGGTTTCATTACGATATTGGGGTTAACAGACATATACACACACAGGTGACACATATAATCACCAAAGACCGACGGAATACCAAGAGAAGACTACTCAACCTTCTGTCATAACGTACATGGGAAAAGGATCCCAGGAAGAACAGACATCTGTATATGTGTAAAAGAACCCCATCTTCCACACCTACAACAATCCAAACATTGTAATCAAACTTGCTGTAATAAAAAATAAAAAAATAAATTAAAAACACGAACAAGAAGTAGTGAGACAAACTTGAGGGGCTTTCTCCTGGCACATTCCATTCTAAATTCCAATCTAGAACACGACTTCCATTGAGGCTCTGTTGCCCTAGTCACCAGATTTGGTAAGGGAGAACTGCTGCCACCTTGTGGCCGTTTCGCACAACAGCAGCTTTAATCCCAGCGCTGATGGTCAGTTGATATTCAAAATCATTGCAGGCCTGTAAATGACACCTGCCCTGAAAACAAATCCTGGGGTCACATATCGACCAAAAAATTCAAAGGACGTCCATATTTCAAAACGACCGTTTCAAAAGGCATATTTTACGCACATTAGTGTTCTGCTTCTTTTTCTTTCTTTCCTTTTTTTGTTAAAAATACGGGAATGGAAAAAGGCATCCCTCAGAATGGGCGAAAATCGTTGCAAATGAATCAATGGACAAAGGTCTAATCTCCAATATATATAAAGAGCTCATGCAGCTTAATATTAACAAAACAAACAACCCAATACAAAAAATGGGCAGAAGATCTAAAGAGATGTTTCTTCCAAGAAGACACAGAGATGGCCAAGACGCACATGAAAAGCTGCTCAACAGCACTAATTATTAGAGAAATGCAAATCAAAACTACAATGAGGTATCACCTCACACCTGTTAGAATCGGCATCATCAGAAAATCTACAAACAACAAATTCTGGGGAGGGTGTGGACAAAAGGAGCCCTCTTCCACTATTGGTGGCAATGTAAATTGATACAGTCACTATGGAGAACGGTATGGAGTTTCCTTAAAAAAACTAGAAATAGAATTACCATCTGATCCAGCAATCCCACTTCTGGGCATATACCCAGAGAAAACCATAAATCAAAAAGGCACATTCACCACAATGTTCATGGCAGCACTATTTACAATAGCCAGGTAATGGAAGCAACGTAAATGCCCACAGACAGATGAATGGATAAAGATGTGGTACATATATAAAATGGAATATTACTCAGCCATAAAAAGGAATGAAACTGGGTCATTTGTAGAGACATCGATGGATCTAGAGACTGTCATACAGAATGAAGTAAGTCAGAAAGAGGAAAACAAATATTGTATATTAATGCATATATGTGGAACCTAAAAAATGGTACAGATGAACTGGTTTGCAGGGAAGAAACAGAGACACAGAGGTAGAGAACAAACATATGGACACCAAGTGTGGGAAGCCATGGGGTGGTGGTGGTGGGATGAGTTGGGAGATTGGGATTGACCTGTATACATGTATATGCATAAAATACATAACTAATAATAACCTGCTGTATAAAAAAATAAATCAAATTAAATTTCAAATTTTTAAAAAATAAAATTTAAAAATAAAACAGAAAAATGTTCTTCCCTTCACACAGATGTATTTATAGGAATGAATTATTTCCATGCTTATATCTATAAATATATAAAGGAGGAATACAATCTAACTTGAACCATAAAAGAAAAAAAAAACCTGAACCCACCAGTTATACAGAGGAAAACTCTATCAGGGCTCTTGCTCCAGCGGTAAACAATTCTGAAATTGGTCAGAGGTGGGGAATCATCTCCCATACAACCAGCAACCCACCCCCCACGCAAGGAGCATCCTCATTGCAAAGCTGGGGGACCGTGCTGAGGCATCTGTGAGTAAACGTGAGCTGAGCCCCAGGCCAGCTGCTGCTGAACTGTTCCCACCCTTCCCAGGTAAAACACCTGAATATGTACAAGGGCTTGAAAGCCTAGAGGAAGGGCCACGGAGCCACACCAGCGACAGCACGCAGGCCAACTTGCTGCCTGCAGGCCAGCCAGGGTGGTCCTGGCCCCGGGCGCTCTTCCGGAAGCTCTCCATTGCCCTGCCTGAGATTCCCCTCCTGTCCCGGCCCCCACTGCTTTTTTCCTTCCTCACCTCTGTCCTGAGAGAAATTCCAGCAGAACGTATGGGTGACACATCCTCTTCTTTACAGGTGGCAGCCTGGCAACCCCTGCAGAAAGGCCAGCAGAGCCCCACTCACACCGGGCCACCAACAAAGCTGTGGCCCCTCACTCCCTCCCACCAGCAGAGCCCCGAGACTGCTGACGGGGCAGAGAATATGGAGTCAGGCACAGCTTCAGGGGCTATTGCTGCCTGGAGCGCTGTTTATATTGACCTCAAACAGGCACACCTGGGGAGGGCCGGCCGGCAGGGTAAGGCTGCCCAGGTCAGCTAATCCACAACCCTCAGGGAATCACATTGTTGAAAACGGACCTCGCTAAGGCAGAATAGAAGCCAAGGAAGAAAAGGGCACAATGCCATTTGCAGCACCGTACATGAGTCTAGAGGTAATCACGTGACTTGTAGTAAGTCAGAAAGTGAAAGACACATATCGTATCATATCACTTATAGGTGTTACCTAAGAATGGATACCAGGGCAGATATTTCCACGGAGAAGGGCCATCACAGATTCATCAAACAAACTTATGGTTCACCAATGGAAAGGTGTGAGGATTGGTTTCATTACGATATTGGGGTTAACAGACATATACAAACACAGGTGACACATATAATCACCAAAGACCTACGGAATACCAAGAGAAGACTACTCAACCTTCTGTCATAACGTACATGGGAAAAGGATCCCAGGAAGAACAGACATCTGTATATGTGTAAAAGAACCCCATCTTCCACACCTACAACAAGCCAAACATTGTAATCAAACTTGCTGTAATAAAAAATAAAAAAATTAAATTAAAAACACGAACAAGAAGTAGTGAGACAAACTTGAGGGGCTTTCTCCTGGCACATTCCATTCTAAATTCCAATCTAGAACACGACTTCCATTGAGGCTCTGTTGCCCTAGTCACCAGATTTGGTAAGGGAGAACTGCTGCCACCTTGTGGCCGTTTCACACAACAGCAGCTTTAATCCCAGCGCTGATGGTCAGTTGATATTCAAAATCATTGCAGGCCTGTAAATGACACCTGCCCTGAAAACAAATCCTGGGGTCACATATCGACCAAATAATTCAAAGGACGTCCATATTTCAAAACGACCGTTTCAAAAGGCATATTTTACGCACATTAGTGTTCTGCTTCTTTTTCTTTCTTTCCTTTTTTTGTTAAAAATACGGGAATGGAAAAAGGCATCCCTCAGAATGGGCGAAAATCGTTGCAAACGAATCAATGGACAAAGGTTTAATCTCCAATATATATAAACAGCTCATGCAGCTTAATATTAACAAAACAAACAACCCAATACAAAAAATGGGCAGAAGATCTAAAGAGATGTTTCTTCCAAGAAGACACAGAGATGGCCAAGACGCACATGAAAAGCTGCTCAACAGCACTAATTATTAGAGAAATGCAAATCAAAACTACAATGAGGTATCACCTCACACCTGTTAGAATCGGCATCATCAGAAAATCTACAAACAACCAATTCTGGGGAGGGTGTGGACAAAAGGAGCCCTCTTCCACTATTGGTGGGAATGTAAATTGATACAGTCACTATGGAGAACGGTATGGAGTTTCCTTAATAAAACTAGAAATAGAATTACCATCTGATCCAGCAATCCCACTTCTGGGCATATACCCAGAGAAAACCATAAATCAAAAAGGCACATTCACCACAATGTTCATGGCAGCACTATTTACAATAGCCAGGTAATGGAAGCAACGTAAATGCCCACAGACAGATGAATGGATAAAGATGTGGTCCATATATAAAATGGAATATTACTCAGCCATAAGAAGGAATGAAACTGGGCCATTTGTAGAGACATCGATGGATGTAGAGACTGTCATACAGAATGAAGTAAGTCAGAAAGAGGAAAACAAATATTGTATATTAATGCATATATGTGGAACCTAAAAAATGGTACAGATGAACTGGTTTGCAGGGAAGAAACAGAGACACAGAGGTAGAGAACAAACATATGGACACCAAGTGTGGGAAGCCATGGGGTGGTGGTGGTGGGATGAGTTGGGAGATTGGGATTGACCTGTATACATGTATATGCATAAAATACATAACTAATAATAACCTGCTGTATAAAAATATAAATCAAATTAAATTTCAAATTTTTAAAAAATAAAATTTAAAAATAAAACAGAAAAATGTTCTTCCCTTCACACAGATGTATTTATAGGAATGAATTATTTCCATGCTTATATCTATAAATACATAAAGGAGGAATACAATCTAACTTCAATCATAAAAGAAAAAAAAAAAACCTGAACCCACCAGTTATACAGAGGAAAACCCTCTCAGGGCACTTGCTCCAGCGGTAAACAATTTTGAAATTGGTCAGAGGTGGGGAATCATCTCCCATACAACCAGCAACCCACCCCCACGCCAGGAGCATCCTCATTGCAAAGCTGGGGGACCGTGCTGAGGCATCTGTGAGTAAACGTGAGCTGAGCCCCAGGCCAGCTGCTGCTGAACTGTTCCCACCCTTCCCAGGTAAAACACCTGAATATGTACAAGGGCTTGAAAGCCTAGAGGAAGGGCCACGGAGCCACACCAGCGACAGCTCGCTGGCCAACTTGGTGCCTGCAGGCCAGCCAGGGTGGTCCTGGCCCCGGGCGCTCTTCCGGAAGCTTTCCATTGCCCTGCCTGAGATACCCCTCCTGTCCCGGCCCCCACTGCTTTTTTCCTTCCTCACCTCTGTCCGGAGAGAAATTCCAGCGGAAGGTATGAGTGACACATCCTCTTCTTTATAGGTGGCAGCCTGGCAACCCCTGCAGAAAGGCCAGCAGAGCCCCACTCACACAGGGCCACCAACAAAGCTGTGGCCCCTCACTCCCTCCCACCAGCAGAGCCCCGAGACTGCTGACGGGGCAGAGAATATGGAGTCAGGCACAGCTTCAGGGGCTATTGCTGCCTGGAGCGCTGTTTATATTGACCTCAAACAGGCACACCTGGGGAGGGCCGGCCGGCAGGGTAAGGCTGCCCAGGTCAGCTAATCCACAACCCTCAGGGAATCACATTGTTGAAAACGGACCTCGCTAAGGCAGAATAGAAGCCAAGGAAGAAAAGGACACAATGCCATTTGCAGCACCGTAGATGAGTCTAGAGGTAATCACGTGACTTGTAGTAAGTCAGAAAGTGAAAGACACATATCGTATCATATCACTTATAGGTGTTACCTAAGAATGGATACCAGGGCAGATATTTCCACGGAGAAGGGCCATCACAGATTCATCAAACAAACTTATGGTTCACCAATGGAAAGGTGTGAGGATTGGTTTCATTACGATATTGGGGTTAACAGACATATACAAACACAGGTGACACATATAATCACCAAAGACCTATGGAATACCAAGAGAAGACTACTCAACCTTCTGTCATAACATACATGGGAAAAGGATCCCAGGAAGAACAGACATCTGTATATGTGTAAAAGAACCCCATCTTCCACACCTACAACAAGCCAAACATTGTAATCAAACTTGCTGTAATAAAAAATAAAAAATTAAATTAAAAACACGAACAAGAAGTAGTGAGACAAACTTGAGGGGCTTTCTCCTGGCACATTCCATTCTAAATTCCAATCTAGAACACGACTTCCATTGAGGCTCTGTTGCCCTAGTCACCAGATTTGGTAAGGGAGAACTGCTGCCACCTTGTGGCCGTTTCGCACAACAGCAGCTTTAATCCCAGCGCTGATGGTCAGTTGATATTCAAAATCATTGCAGGCCTGTAAATGACACCTGCCCTGAAAACAAATCCTGGGGTCACATATCGACCAAAAAATTCAAAGGACGTCCATATTTCAAAACGACCGTTTCAAAAGGCATATTTTACGCACATTAGTGTTCTGCTTCTTTTTCTTTCTTTCCTTTTTTTGTTAAAAATACGGGAATGGAAAAAGGCATCCCTCAGAATGGGCGAAAATCGTTGCAAACGAATCAATGGACAAAGGTTTAATCTCCAATATATATAAACAGCTCATGCAGCTTAATATTAACAAAACAAACAACCCAATACAAAATATGGGCAGAAGGTCTAAAGAGATGTTTCTTCCAAGAAGACACAGAGATGGCCAAGACGCACATGAAAAGCTGCTCAACAGCACTAATTATTAGAGAAATGCAAATCAAAACTACAATGAGGTATCACCTCACACCTGTTAGAATCGGCATCATCAGAAAATCTACAAACAACAAATTCTGGGGAGGGTGTGGACAAAAGGAGCCCTCTTCCACTATTGGTGGCAATGTAAATTGATACAGTCACTATGGAGAACGGTATGGAGTTTCCTTAAAAAAACTAGAAATAGAATTACCATCTGATCCAGCAATCCCACTTCTGGGCATATACCCAGAGAAAACCATAAATCAAAAAGGCACATTCACCACAATGTTCATGGCAGCACTATTTACAATAGCCAGGTAATGGAAGCAACCTAAATGCCCACAGACAGATGAATGGATAAAGGTGTTGTACATATATAAAATGGAATATTACTCAGCCATAAAAAGGAATGAAACTGGGTCATTTGTAGAGACATCGATGGATCTAGAGACTGTCATACAGAATGAAGTAAGTCAGAAAGAGGAAAACAAATATTGTATATTAATGCATATATGTGGAACCTAAAAAATGGTACAGATGAACTGGTTTGCAGGGAAGAAACAGAGACACAGAGGTAGAGAACAAACATATGGACACCAAGTGTGGGAAGCCATGGGGTGGTGGTGGTGGGATGAGTTGGGAGATTGGGATTGACATGTATACATGTATATGCATAAAATACATAACTAATAATAACCTGCTGTATAAAAAAATAAATCAAATTAAATTTCAAATTTTTAAAAAATAAAATTTAAAAATAAAACAGAAAAATGTTCTTCTCCTCACACAGATGTATTTATAGGAATGAATTATTTCCATGCTTATATCTATAAATATATAAAGGAGGAATACAATCTAACTTGAACCATAAAAGAAAAAAAAAAACCTGAACCCACCAGTTATACAGAGGAAAACCCTATCAGGGCACTTGCTCCAGCGGTAAACAATTCTGAAATTGGTCAGAGGTGGGGAATCATCTCCCATACAACCAGCAACCCACCCCCCACGCAAGGAGCATCCTCATTGCAAAGCTGGGGGACCGTGCTGAGGCATCTGTGAGTAAACGTGAGCTGAGCCCCAGGCCAGCTGCTGCTGAACTGTTCCCACCCTTCCCAGGTAAAACACCTGAATATGTACAAGGGCTTGAAAGCCTAGAGGAAGGGCCACGGAGCCACACCAACGACAGCATGCAGGCCAACTTGGTGCCTGCAGGCCAGCCAGGGTGGTCCTGGCCCCGGGCGCTCTTCCGGAAGCTTTCCATTGCCCTGCCTGAGATACCCCTCCTGTCCCGGCCCCCACTGCTTTTTTCCTTCCTCACCTCTGTCCGGAGAGAAATGCCAGCGGAAGGTATGGGTGACACATCCTCTTCTTTACAGGTGGCAGCCTGGCAACCCCTGCAGAAAGGCCAGCAGAGCCCCACTCACACTGGGCCACCAACAAAGCTGTGGCCCCTCACTCCCTCCCACCAGCAGAGCCCCGAGACTGCTGACGGGGCAGAGAATATGGAGTCAGGCACAGCTTCAGGGGCTATTGCTGCCTGGAGCGCTGTTTATATTGACCTCAAACAGGCACACCTGGGGAGGGCCGGCCGGCAGGGTAAGGCTGCCCAGGTCAGCTAATCCACAACCCTCAGGGAATCACATTGTTGAAAACGGACCTCGCTAAGGCAGAATAGAAGCCAAGGAAGAAAAGGACACAATGCCATTTGCAGCACCATAGATGAGTCTAGAGGTAATCACGTGACTTGTAGTAAGTCAGAAAGTGAAAGACACATATCGTATCATATCACTTATAGGTGTTACCTAAGAATGGATACCAGGACAGATATTTCCACGGAGAAGGGCCATCACAGATTCATCAAACAAACTTATGGTTCACCAATGGAAAGGTGTGAGGATTGGTTTCATTACGATATTGGGGTTAACAGACATATACACACACAGGTGACACATATAATCACCAAAGACCGACGGAATACCAAGAGAAGACTACTCAACCTTCTGTCATAACGTACATGGGAAAAGGATCCCAGGAAGAACAGACATCTGTATATGTGTAAAAGAACCCCATCTTCCACACCTACAACAATCCAAACATTGTAATCAAACTTGCTGTAATAAAAAATAAAAAAATAAATTAAAAACACGAACAAGAAGTAGTGAGACAAACTTGAGGGGCTTTCTCCTGGCACATTCCATTCTAAATTCCAATCTAGAACACGACTTCCATTGAGGCTCTGTTGCCCTAGTCACCAGATTTGGTAAGGGAGAACTGCTGCCACCTTGTGGCCGTTTCGCACAACAGCAGCTTTAATCCCAGCGCTGATGGTCAGTTGATATTCAAAATCATTGCAGGCCTGTAAATGACACCTGCCCTGAAAACAAATCCTGGGGTCACATATCGACCAAAAAATTCAAAGGACGTCCATATTTCAAAACGACCGTTTCAAAAGGCATATTTTACGCACATTAGTGTTCTGCTTCTTTTTCTTTCTTTCCTTTTTTTGTTAAAAATACGGGAATGGAAAAAGGCATCCCTCAGAATGGGCGAAAATCGTTGCAAATGAATCAATGGACAAAGGTCTAATCTCCAATATATATAAAGAGCTCATGCAGCTTAATATTAACAAAACAAACAACCCAATACAAAAAATGGGCAGAAGATCTAAAGAGATGTTTCTTCCAAGAAGACACAGAGATGGCCAAGACGCACATGAAAAGCTGCTCAACAGCACTAATTATTAGAGAAATGCAAATCAAAACTACAATGAGGTATCACCTCACACCTGTTAGAATCGGCATCATCAGAAAATCTACAAACAACAAATTCTGGGGAGGGTGTGGACAAAAGGAGCCCTCTTCCACTATTGGTGGCAATGTAAATTGATACAGTCAC
Source organism: Mesoplodon mirus (assembly GCF_964341445.2). Taxonomy (NCBI): domain Eukaryota; kingdom Metazoa; phylum Chordata; class Mammalia; order Artiodactyla; family Ziphiidae; genus Mesoplodon; species Mesoplodon mirus. The sequence continues at coordinate 285,488 of NW_028295586.1, read as the reverse complement.
TATGGAGAACGGTATGGAGTTTCCTTAAAAAAACTAGAAATAGAATTACCATCTGATCCAGCAATCCCACTTCTGGGCATATACCCAGAGAAAACCATAAATCAAAAAGGCACATTCACCACAATGTTCATGGCAGCACTATTTACAATAGCCAGGTAATGGAAGCAACGTAAATGCCCACAGACAGATGAATGGATAAAGATGTGGTACATATATAAAATGGAATATTACTCAGCCATAAAAAGGAATGAAACTGGGTCATTTGTAGAGACATCGATGGATCTAGAGACTGTCATACAGAATGAAGTAAGTCAGAAAGAGGAAAACAAATATTGTATATTAATGCATATATGTGGAACCTAAAAAATGGTACAGATGAACTGGTTTGCAGGGAAGAAACAGAGACACAGAGGTAGAGAACAAACATATGGACACCAAGTGTGGGAAGCCATGGGGTGGTGGTGGTGGGATGAGTTGGGAGATTGGGATTGACCTGTATACATGTATATGCATAAAATACATAACTAATAATAACCTGCTGTATAAAAAATTAAATCAAATTAAAATTCAAATTTTGAAAAAATAAAATTTAAAAATAAAACAGAAAAATGTTCTTCTCTTCACACAGATGTATTTATAGGAATGAATTATTTCCATGCTTATATCTATAAATATATAAAGGAGGAATACAATCTAACTTGAACCATAAAAGAAAAAAAAAAACCTGAACCCACCAGTTATACAGAGGAAAACCCTATCAGGGCACTTGCTCCAGCGGTAAACAATTCTGAAATTGGTCAGAGGTGGGGAATCATCTCCCATACAACCAGCAACCCACCCCCCACGCCAGGAGCATCCTCATTGCAAAGCTGGGGGACCGTGCTGAGGCATCTGTGAGTAAACGTGAGCTGAGCCCCAGGCCAGCTGCTGCTGAACTGTTCCCACCCTTCCCAGGTAAAACACCTGAATATGTACAAGGGCTTGAAAGCCTAGAGGAAGGGCCACGGAGCCACACCAACGACAGCATGCAGGCCAACTTGGTGCCTGCAGGCCAGCCAGGGTGGTCCTGGCCCCGGGCGCTCTTCCGGAAGCTTTCCATTGCCCTGCCTGAGATACCCCTCCTGTCCCGGCCCCCACTGCTTTTTTCCTTCCTCACCTCTGTCCGGAGAGAAATGCCAGCGGAAGGTATGGGTGACACATCCTCTTCTTTACAGGTGGCAGCCTGGCAACCCCTGCAGAAAGGCCAGCAGAGCCCCACTCACACCGGGCCACCAACAAAGCTGTGGCCCCTCACTCCCTCCCACCAGCAGAGCCCCGAGACTGCTGACGGGGCAGAGAATATGGAGTCAGGCACAGCTTCAGGGGCTATTGCTGCCTGGAGCGCTGTTTATATTGACCTCAAACAGGCACACCTGGGGAGGGCCGGCCGGCAGGGTAAGGCTGCCCAGGTCAGCTAATCCACAACCCTCAGGGAATCACATTGTTGAAAACGGACCTCGCTAAGGCAGAATAGAAGCCAAGGAAGAAAAGGACACAATGCCATTTGCAGCACCATAGATGAGTCTAGAGGTAATCACGTGACTTGTAGTAAGTCAGAAAGTGAAAGACACATATCGTATCATATCACTTATAGGTGTTACCTAAGAATGGATACCAGGACAGATATTTCCACGGAGAAGGGCCATCACAGATTCATCAAACAAACTTATGGTTCACCAATGGAAAGGTGTGAGGATTGGTTTCATTACGATATTGGGGTTAACAGACATATACACACACAGGTGACACATATAATCACCAAAGACCTACGGAATACCAAGAGAAGACTACTCAACCTTCTGTCATAACGTACATGGGAAAAGGATCCCAGGAAGAACAGACATCTGTATATGTGTAAAAGAACCCCATCTTCCACACCTACAACAAGCCAAACATTGTAATCAAACTTGCTGTAATAAAAAATAAAAAATTAAATTAAAAACACGAACAAGAAGTAGTGAGACAAACTTGAGGGGCTTTCTCCTGGCACATTCCATTCTAAATTCCAATCTAGAACACGACTTCCATTGAGGCTCTGTTGCCCTAGTCACCAGATTTGGTAAGGGAGAACTGCTGCCACCTTGTGGCCGTTTCGCACAACAGCAGCTTTAATCCCAGCGCTGATGGTCAGTTGATATTCAAAATCATTGCAGGCCTGTAAATGACACCTGCCCTGAAAACAAATCCTGGGGTCACATATCGAACAAAAAATTCAAAGGACGTCCATATTTCAAAACGACCGTTTCAAAAGGCATATTTTACGCACATTAGTGTTCTGCTTCTTTTTCTTTCTTTCCTTTTTTTGTTAAAAATACGGGAATGGAAAAAGGCATCCCTCAGAATGGGCGAAAATCGTTGCAAACGAATCAATGGACAAAGGTCTAATCTCCAATATATATAAAGAGCTCATGCAGCTTAATATTAACAAAACAAACAACCCAATACAAAAAATGGGCAGAAGATCTAAAGAGATGTTTCTTCCAAGAAGACACAGAGATGGCCAAGACGCACATGAAAAGCTGCTCAACAGCACTAATTATTAGAGAAATGCAAATCAAAACTACAATGAGGTATCACCTCACACCTGTTAGAATCGGCATCATCAGAAAATCTACAAACAACAAATTCTGGGGAGGGTGTGGACAAAAGGAGCCCTCTTCCACTATTGGTGGCAATGTAAATTGATACAGTCACTATGGAGAACGGTATGGAGTTTCCTTAAAAAAACTAGAAATAGAATTACCATCTGATCCAGCAATCCCACTTCTGGGCATATACCCAGAGAAAACCATAAATCAAAAAGGCACATTCACCACAATGTTCATGGCAGCACTATTTACAATAGCCAGGTAATGGAAGCAACGTAAATGCCCACAGACAGATGAATGGATAAAGATGTGGTACATATATAAAATGGAATATTACTCAGCCATAAAAAGGAATGAAACTGGGTCATTTGTAGAGACATCGATGGATGTAGAGACTGTCATACAGAATGAAGTAAGTCAGAAAGAGGAAAACAAATATTGTATATTAATGCATATATGTGGAACCTAAAAAATGGTACAGATGAACTGGTTTGCAGGGAAGAAACAGAGACACAGAGGTAGAGAACAAACATATGGACACCAAGTGTGGGAAGCCATGGGGTGGTGGTGGTGGGATGAGTTGGGAGATTGGGATTGACCTGTATACATGTATATGCATAAAATACATAACTAATAATAACCTGCTGTATAAAAAAATAAATCAAATTAAATTTCAAATTTTTAAAAAATAAAATTTAAAAATAAAACAGAAAAATGTTCTTCTCTTCACATAGATGTATTTATAGGAATGAATTATTTCCATGCTTATATCTATAAATATGTAAAGGAGGAATACAATCTAACTTGAACCATAAAAGAAAAAAAAAAACTGAACCCACCAGTTATACAGAGGAAAACCCTATCAGGGCACTTGCTCCAGCGGTAAACAATTCTGAAATTGGTCAGAGGTGGGGAATCATCTCCCATACAACCAGCAACCCACCCCCCACGCAAGGAGCATCCTCATTGCAAAGCTGGGGGACCGTGCTGAGGCATCTGTGAGTAAACGTGAGCTGAGCCCCAGGCCAGCTGCTGCTGAACTGTTCCCACCCTTCCCAGGTAAAACACCTGAATATGTACAAGGGCTTGAAAGCCTAGAGGAAGGGCCACGGAGCCACACCAGCGACAGCACGCAGGCCAACTTGGTGCCTGCAGGCCAGCCAGGGTGGTGCTGGCCCCGGGCGCTCTTCCGGAAGCTTTCCATTGCCCTGCCTGAGATACCCCTCCTGTCCCGGCCCCCACTGCTTTTTTCCTTCCTCACCTCTGTCCGGAGAGAAATGCCAGCGGAATGTATGGGTGACACATCCTCTTCTTTACAGGTGGCAGCCTGACAACCCCTGCAGAAAGGCCAGCAGAGCCCCACTCACACCGGGCCACCAACAAAGCTGTGGCCCCTCACTCACTCCCACCAGCAGAGCCCCGAGACTGCTGACGGGGCAGAGAATATGGAGTCAGGCACAGCTTCAGGGGCTATTGCTAACTGGAGCGCTGTTTATATTGACCTCAAACAGGCACACCTGGGGAGGGCCGGCCGGCAGGGTAATGCTGCCCAGGTCAGCTAATCCACAACCCTCAGGGAATCACATTGTTGAAAACGGACCTCGCTAAGGCAGAATAGAAGCCAAGGAAGAAAAGTACACAATGCCATTTGCAGCACCGTAGATGAGTCTAGAGGTAATCACGTGACTTGTAGTAAGTCAGAAAGTGAAAGACACATATCGTATCCTATCACTTATAGGTGTTACCTAAGAATGGATACCAGGACAGATATTTCCACGGAGAAGGGCCATCACAGATTCATCAAACAAACTTATGGTTCACCAATGGAAAGGTGTGAGGATTGGTTTCATTACGATACTGGGGTTAACAGACATATACACACACAGGTGACACATATAATCACCAAAGACCTACGGAATACCAAGAGAAGACTACTCAACCTTCTGTCATAACGTACATGGGAAAAGGATCCCAGGAAGAACAGACATCTGTATATGTGTAAAAGAACCCCATCTTCCACACCTACAACAAGCCAAACATTGTAATCAAACTTGCTGTAATAAAAAATAAAAAATTAAATTAAAAACACGAACAAGAAGTAGTGAGACAAACTTGAGGGGCTTTCTCCTGGCACATTCCATTCTAAATTCCAATCTAGAACATGACTTCCATTGAGGCCCTGTTGCCCTAGTCACCAGATTTGGTAAGGGAGAACTGCTGCCACCTTGTGGCTGTCTCACACAATAGCAGCTTTAATCCCAGCGCTGATGGTCAGTTGATATTCAAAATCATTGCAGGCCTGTAAATGACACCTGCCCTGAAAACAAATCCTGGGGTCACATATCGACCAAAAAATTCAAAGGACGTCCATATTTCAAAACGACCGTTTCAAAAGGCATATTTTATGCACATTAGTGTTCTGCTTCTTTTTCTTTCTCTCCTTTTTTTGTTAAAAATACGGGAATGGAAAAAGGCATCCCTCAGAATGGGCGAAAATCGTTGCAAACGAATCAATGGACAAAGGTTTAATCTCCAATATATATAAACAGCTCATGCAGCTTAATATTAACAAAACAAACAACCCAATACAAAAAATGGGCAGAAGATCTAAAGAGATGTTTCTTCCAAGAAGACACAGAGATGGCCAAGACGCACATGAAAAGCTGCTCAACAGCACTAATTATTAGAGAAATGCAAATCAAAACTACAATGAGGTATCACCTCACACCTGTTAGAATCGGCATCATCAGAAAATCTACAAACAACAAATTCTGGGGAGGGTGTGGACAAAAGGAGCCCTCTTCCACTATTGGTGGGAATGTAAATTGATACAGTCACTATGGAGAACGGAATGGAGTTTCCTTAAAAAAACTAGAAATAGAATTACCATCTGATCCAGCAATCCCACTTCTGGGCATATACCCAGAGAAAACCATAAATCAAAAAGGCACATTCACCACAATGTTCATGGCAGCACTATTTACAATAGCCAGGTAATGGAAGCAACGTAAATGCCCACAGACAGATGAATGGATAAAGATGTGGTACATATATAAAATGGAATATTACTCAGCCATAAAAAGGAATGAAACTGGGTCATTTGTAGAGACATCGATGGATCTAGAGACTGTCATACAGAATGAAGTAAGTCAGAAAGAGGAAAACAAATATTGTATATTAATGCATATATGTGGAACCTAAAAAATGGTACAGATGAACTGGTTTGCAGGGAAGAAACAGAGACACAGAGGTAGACAACAAACATATGGACACCAAGTGTGGGAAGCCATGGGGTGGTGGTGGTGGGATGAGTTGGGAGATTGGGATTGACCTGTATACATGTATATGCATAAAATACATAACTAATAATAACCTGCTGTATAAAAAAATAAATCAAATTAAATTTCAAATTTTTAAAAAATAAAATTTAAAAATAAAACAGAAAAATGTTCTTCCCTTCACACAGATGTATTTATAGGAATGAATTATTTCCATGCTTATATCTATAAATACATAAAGGAGGAATACAATCTAACTTGAACCATAAAAGAAAAAAAAAAAACCTGAACCCACCAGTTATACAGAGGAAAAACCTATCAGGGCACTTGCTCCAGCGGTAAACAATTCTGAAATTGGTCAGAGGTGGGGAATCATCTCCCATACAACCAGCAACCCACCCCCCACGCAAGGAGCATCCTCATTGCAAAGCTGGGGGACCGTGCCGAGGCATCTGTGAGTAAACGTGAGCTGAGCCCCAGGCCAGCTGCTGCTGAACTGTTCCCACCCTTCCCAGGTAAAACACCTGAATATGTACAAGGGCTTGAAAGCCTAGAGGAAGGGCCACGGAGCCACACCAGCGACAGCACGAAGGCCAACTTGGTGCCTGCAGGCCAGCCAGGGTGGTCCTGGCCCCGGGCGCTCTTCCGGAAGCTCTCCATTGCCCTGCCTGAGATACCCCTCCTGTCCCGGCCCCCACTGCTTTTTTCCTTCCTCACCTCTGTCCGGAGAGAAATGCCAGCGGAAGGTATGGGTGACACATCCTCTTCTTTACAGGTGGCAGCCTGGCAACCCCTGCAGAAAGGCCAGCAGAGCCCCACTCACACCGGGCCACCAACAAAGCTGTGGCCCCTCACTCCCTCCCACCAGCAGAGCCCCGAGACTGCTGACGGGGCAGAGAATATGGAGTCAGGCACAGCTTCAGGGGCCATTGCTGCCTGGAGCGCTGTTTATATTGACCTCAAACAGATACACCTGGGGAGGGCCAGCCGGCAGGGTAAGGCTGCCCAGGTCAGCTAATCCACAACCCTCAGGGAATCACATTGTTGAAAACGGACCTCGCTAAGGCAGAATAGAAGCCAAGGAAGAAAAGGACACAATGCCATTTGCAGCACCGTAGATGAGTCTAGAGGTAATCACGTGACTTGTAGTAAGTCAGAAAGTGAAAGACACATATCGTATCATATCACTTATAGGTGTTACCTAAGAATGGATACCAGGGCAGATATTTCCACGGAGAAGGGCCATCACAGATTCATCAAACAAACTTATGGTTCACCAATGGAAAAGTGTGAGGATTGGTTTCATTACGATATTGGGGTTAACAGACATATACAAACACAGGTGACATATATAATCACCAAAGACCTACGGAATACCAAGAGAAGACCACTCAACCTTCTGTCATAACGTACATGGGAAAAGGATCCCAGGAAGAACAGACATCTGTATATGTGTAAAAGAACCACATCTTCCACACCTACAACAAGCCAAACATTGTAATCAAACTTGCTGTAATAAAAAATAAAAAATTAAATTAAAAACATGAACAAGAAGTAGTGAGACAAACTTGAGGGGCTTTCTCCTGGCACATTCCATTCTAAATTCCAATCTAGAACATGACTTCCATTGAGGCTCTGTTGCCCTAGTCACCAGATTTGGTAAGGGAGAACTGCTGCCACCTTGTGGCTGTTTCACACAATAGCAGCTTTAATCCCAGCGCTGATGGTCAGTTGATATTCAAAATCATTGCAGGCCTGTAAATGACACCTGCCCTGAAAACAAATCCTGGGGTCACATATCGACCAAAAAATTCAAAGGACGTCCATATTTCAAAACGACCGTTTCAAAAGGCATATTTTACGCACATTAGTGTTCTGCTTCTTTTTCTTTCTTTCCTTTTTTTGTTAAAAATACGGGAATGGAAAAAGGCATCCCTCAGAATGGGCGAAAATCGCTGCAAACGAATCAATGGACAAAGGTTTAATCTCCAATATATATAAACAGCTCATGCAGCTTAATATTAACAAAACAAACAACCCAATACAAAAAATGGGCAGAAGATCTAAAGAGATGTTTCTTCCAAGAAGACACAGAGATGGCCAAGACGCACATGAAAAGCTGCTCAACAGCACTAATTATTAGAGAAATGCAAATCAAAACTACAATGAGGTATCACCTCACACCTGTTAGAATCGGCATCATCAGAAAATCTACAAACAACAAATTCTGGGGAGGGTGTGGACAAAAGGAGCCCTCTTCCACTATTGGTGGGAATGTAAATTGATACAGTCACTATGGAGAACGGTATGGAGTTTCCTTAAAAAAACTAGAAATAGAATTACCATGTGATCCAGCAATCCCACTTCTGGGCATATACCCAGAAAAAACCATAAATCAAAAAGGCACATTCACCACAATGTTCATGGCAGCACTATTTACAATAGCCAGGTAATGGAAGCAACGTAAATGCCCACAGACAGATGAATGGATAAAGATGTGGTACATATATAAAATGGAATATTACTCAGCCATAAAAAGGAATGAAACTGGGTCATTTGTAGAGACATCGATGGATCTAGAGACTGTCATACAGAATGAAGTAAGTCAGAAAGAGGAAAACAAATATTGTATATTAATGCATATATGTGGAACCTAAAAAATGGTACAGATGAACTGGTTTGCAGGGAAGAAACAGAGACACAGAGGTAGAGAACAAACATATGGACACCAAGTGTGGGAAGCCATGGGGTGGTGGTGGTGGGATGAGTTGGGAGATTGGGATTGACCTGTATACATGTATATGCATAAAATACATAACTAATAATAACCTGCTGTATAAAAAAATAAATCAAATTAAATTTCAAATTTTTAAAAAATAAAATTTAAAAATAAAACCGAAAAATGTTCTTCCCTTCACACAGATGTATTTATAGGAATGAATTATTTCCATGCTTATATCTATAAATACATAAAGGAGGAATACAATCTAACTTGAACCATAAAAGAAAAAAAAAAACCTGAACCCACCAGTTATACAGAGGAAAACCCTATCAGGGCACTTGCTCCAGCGGTAAACAATTCTGAAATTGGTCAGAGGTGGGGAATCATCTCCCATACAACCAGCAACCCACCCCCCACGCAAGGAGCATCCTCATTGCAAAGCTGGGGGACCGTGCCGAGGCATCTGTGAGTAAACGTGAGCTGAGCCCCAGGCCAGCTGCTGCTGAACTGTTCCCACCCTTCCCAGGTAAAACACCTGAATATGTACAAGGGCTTGAAAGCCTAGAGGAAGGGCCACGGAGCCACACCAGCGACAGCACGCAGGCCAACTTGGTTCCTGCAGGCCAGCCAGGGTGGTCCTGGCCCCGGGCGCTCTTCCGGAAGCTCTCCATTGCCCTGCCTGAGATACCCCTCCTGTCCCGGCCCCCACTGCTTTTTTCCTTCCTCACCTCTGTCCGGAGAGAAATGCCAGCGGAAGGTATGGGTGACACATCCTCTTCTTTACAGGTGGCAGCCTGGCAACCCCTGCAGAAAGGCCAGCAGAGCCCCACTCACACCGGGCCACCAACAAAGCTGTGGCCCCTCACTCCCTCCCACCAGCAGAGCCCCGAGACTGCTGACAGGGCAGAGAATATGGAGTCAGGCACAGCTTCAGGGGCTATTGCTGCCTGGAGCGCTGTTTATATTGACCTCAAACAGGCACACCTGGGGAGGGCCAGCCGGCAGGGTAATGCTGCCCAGGTCAGCTAATCCACAACCCTCAGGGAATCACATTGTTGAAAACGGACCTCGCTAAGGCAGAATAGAAGCCAAGGAAGAAAAGGACACAATGCCATTTGCAGCACCGTAGATGAGTCTAGAGGTAATCACGTGACTTGTAGTAAGTCAGAAAGTGAAAGACACATATCGTATCATATCACTTATAGGTGTTACCTAAGAATGGATACCAGGGCAGATATTTCCACGGAGAAGGGCCATCACAGATTCATCAAACAAACTTATGGTTCACCAATGGAAAGGTGTGAGGATTGGTTTCATTACGATATTGGGGTTAACAGACATATACAAACACAGGTGACATATATAATCACCAAAGACCTACAGAATACCAAGAGAAGACCACTCAACATTCTGTCATAACGTACATGGGAAAAGGATCCCAGGAAGAACAGACATCTGTATATGTGTAAAAGAACCCCATCTTCCACACCTACAACAAGCCAAACATTGTAATCAAACTTGCTGTAATAAAAAATAAAAAATTAAATTAAAAACACGAACAAGAAGTAGTGAGACAAACTTGAGGGGCTTTCTCCTGGCACATTCCATTCTAAATTCCAATCTAGAACATGACTTCCATTGAGGCTCTGTTGCCCTAGTCACCAGATTTGGTAAGGGAGAACTGCTGCCACCTTGTGGCTGTTTCACACAATAGCAGCTTTAATCCCAGCGCTGATGGTCAGTTGATATTCAAAATCATTGCAGGCCTGTAAATGACACCTGCCCTGAAAACAAATCCTGGGGTCACATATCGACCAAAAAATTCAAAGGACGTCCATATTTCAAAACGACCGTTTCAAAAGGCATATTTTACGCACATTAGTGTTCTGCTTCTTTTTCTTTCTTTCCTTTTTTTGTTAAAAATACGGGAATGGAAAAAGGCATCCCTCAGAATGGGCGAAAATCGTTGCAAACGAATCAATGGACAAAGGTTTAATCTCCAATATATATAAACAGCTCATGCAGCTTAATATTAACAAAACAAACAACCCAATACAAAAAATGGGCAGAAGATCTAAAGAGATGTTTCTTCCAAGAAGACACAGAGATGGCCAAGACGCACATGAAAAGCTGCTCAACAGCACTAATTATTAGAGAAATGCAAATCAAAACTACAATGAGGTATCACCTCACACCTGTTAGAATCGGCATCATCAGAAAATCTACAAACAACCAATTCTGGGGAGGGTGTGGACAAAAGGAGCCCTCTTCCACTATTGGTGGGAATGTAAATTGATACAGTCACTATGGAGAACGGTATGGAGTTTCCTTAAAAAAACTAGAAATAGAATTACCATCTGATCCAGCAATCCCACTTCTGGGCATATACCCAGAGAAAACCATAAATCAAAAAGGCACATTCACCACAATGTTCATGGCAGCACTATTTACAATAGCCAGGTAATGGAAGCAACGTAAATGCCCACAGACAGATGAATGGATAAAGATGTGGTACATATATAAAATGGAATATTACTCAGCCATAAAAAGGAATGAAACTGGGTCATTTGTAGAGACATCGATGGATCTAGAGACTGTCATACAGAATGAAGTAAGTCAGAAAGAGGAAAACAAATATTGTATATTAATGCATATATGTGGAACCTAAAAAATGGTACAGATGAACTGGTTTGCAGGGAAGAAACAGAGACACAGAGGTAGAGAACAAACATATGGACACCAAGTGTGGGAAGCCATGGGGTGGTGGTGGTGGGATGAGTTGGGGGATTGGGATTGACCTGTATACATGTATATGCATAAAATACATAACTAATAATAACCTGCTGTATAAAAAAATAAATCAAATTAAATTTCAAATTTTAAAAAAATAAAATTTAAAAATAAAACAGAAAAATGTTCTTCCCTTCACACAGATGTATTTATAGGAATGAATTATTTCCATGCTTATATCTATAAATACATAAAGGAGGAATACAATCTAACTTGAACCATAAAAGAAAAAAAAAAACCTGAACCCACCAGTTATACAGAGGAAAACCCTATCAGGGCACTTGCTCCAGCGGTAAACAATTCTGAAATTGGTCAGAGGTGGGGAATCATCTCCCATACAACCAGCAACCCACCCCCCACGCAAGGAGCATCCTCATTGCAAAGCTGGGGGACCGTGCCGAGGCATCTGTGAGTAAACGTGAGCTGAGCCCCAGGCCAGCTGCTGCTGAACTGTTCCCACCCTTCCCAGGTAAAACACCTGAATATGTACAAGGGTTTGAAAGCCTAGAGGAAGGGCCACGGAGCCACACCAGCGACAGCACGCAGGCCAACTTGGTGCCTGCAGGCCAGCCAGGGTGGTCCTGGCCCCGGGCGCTCTTCCGGAAGCTTTCCATTGCCCTGCCTGAGATAACCCTCCTGTCCCGGCACCCACTGCTTTTTTCCTTCCTCACCTCTGTCCGGAGAGAAATTCCAGCGGAACGTATGGGTGACACATCCTGTTCTTTACAGGTGGCAGCCTGGCAACCCCTGCAGAAAGGCCAGCAGAGCCCCACTCACACCGGGCCACCAACAAAGCTGTGGCCCCTCACTCCCTCCCACCAGCAGAGCCCCGAGACTGCTGACGGGGCAGAGAATATGGAGTCAGGCACAGCTTCAGGGGCTATTGCTGCCTGGAGCCCTGTTTATATTGACCTCAAACAGGCACACCTGGGGAGGGCCGGCCGGCAGGGTAAGGCTGCCCAGGTCAGCTAATCCACAACCCTCAGGGAATCACATTGTTGAAAACGGACCTCGCTAAGGCAGAATAGAAGCCAAGGAAGAAAAGGACACAATGCCATTTGCAGCACCGTAGATGAGTCTAGAGGTAATCACGTGACTTGTAGTAAGTCAGAAAGTGAAAGACACATATCGTATCATATCACTTATAGGTGTTACCTAAGAATGGATACCAGGGCAGATATTTCCACGGAGAAGGGCCATCACAGATTCATCAAACAAACTTATGGTTCACCAATGGAAAGGTGTGAGGATTGGTTTCATTACGATATTGGGGTTAACAGACATATACACACACAGGTGACACATATAATCACCAAAGACCTACGGAATACCAAGAGAAGACTACTCAACCTTCTGTCATAACGTACATGGGAAAAGGATCCCAGGAAGAACAGACATCTGTATATGTGTAAAAGAACCCCATCTTCCACACCTACAACAAGCCAAACATTGTAATCAAACTTGCTGTAATAAAAAATAAAAAATTAAATTAAAAACACGAACAAGAAGTAGTGAGACAAACTTGAGGGGCTTTCTCCTGGCACATTCCATTCTAAATTCCAATCTAGAACACGACTTCCATTGAGGCTCTGTTGCCCTAGTCACCAGATTTGGTAAGGGAGAACTGCTGCCACCTTGTGGCCGTTTCGCACAACAGCAGCTTTAATCCCAGCGCTGATGGTCAGTTGATATTCAAAATCATTGCAGGCCTGTAAATGACACCTGCCCTGAAAACAAATCCTGGGGTCACATATCGACCAATAAATTCAAAGGACGTCCATATTTCAAAACGACCGTTTCAAAAGGCATATTTTACGCACATTAGTGTTCTGCTTCTTTTTCTTTCTTCCCTTTTTTTGTTAAAAATACGGGAATGGAAAAAGGCATCCCTCAGAATGGGTGAAAATCGTTGCAAACGAATCAATGGACAAAGGTTTAATCTCCAATATATATAAACAGCTCATGCAGCTTAATATTAACAAAACAAACAACCCAATACAAAAAATGGGCAGAAGATCTAAAGAGATGTTTCTTCCAAGAAGACACAGAGATGGCCAAGACGCACATGAAAAGCTGCTCAACAGCACTAATTATTAGAGAAATGCAAATCAAAACTACAGTGAGGTATCACCTCACACCTGTTAGAATCAGCATCATCAGAAAATCTACAAACAACAAATTCTGGGGAGGGTGTGGACAAAAGGAGCCCTCTTCCACTATTGGTGGGAATGTAAATTGATACAGTCACTATGGAGAACGGTATGGAGTTTCCTTAAAAAAACTAGAAATAGAATTACCATCTGATCCAGCAATCCCACTTCTGGGCATATACCCAGAGAAAACCATAAATCAAAAAGGCACATTCACCACAATGTTCATGGCAGCACTATTTACAATAGCCAGGTAATGGAAGCAACCTAAATGCCCACAGACAGATGAATGGAAAAAGATGTGGTACATATATAAAATGGAATATTACTCAGCCATAAAAAGGAATTAAACTGGGTCATTTGTAGAGACATCGATGGATCTAGAGACTGTCATACAGAATGAAGTAAGTCAGAAATAGGAAAACAAATATTGTATATTAATGCATATATGTGGAACCTAAAAAATGGTACAGATGAACTGGTTTGCAGGGAAGAAACAGAGACACAGAGGTAGAGAACAAACGTATGGACACCAAGTGTGGGAAGCCATGGGGTGGTGGTGGTGGGATGAGTTGGGAGATTGGGATTGACCTGTATACATGTATATGCATAAAATACATAACTAATAATAACCTGCTGTATAAAAAAATAAATCAAATTAAATTTCAAATTTTTAAAAAATAAAATTTAAAAATAAAACAGAAAAATGTTCTTCCCTTCACACAGATGTATTTATAGGAATGAATTATTTCCATGCTTATATCTATAAATACATAAAGGAGGAATACAATCTAACTTGAACCATAAAAGAAAAAAAAAAAACCTGAACCCACCAGTTATACAGAGGAAAACCCTATCAGGGCACTTGCTCCAGCGGTAAACAATTCTGAAATTGGTCAGAGGTGGGGAATCATATCCCATACAACCAGCAACCCACCCCCCACGCCAGGAGCATCCTCATTGCAAAGCGTGGGGACTGTGCCGAGGCATCTGTGAGTAAACGTGAGCTGAGTCCCAGGCCAGCTGCTGCTGAACTGTTCCCACCCTTCCCAGGTAAAACACCTGAATATGTACAAGGGCTTGAAAGCCTAGAGGAAGGGCCATGGAGCCACACCAGCGACAGCACGCAGGCCAACTTGGTGCCTGCAGGCCAGCCAGGGTGGTCCTGGCCCCGGGCGCTCTTCCGGAAGCTTTCCATTGCCCTGCCTGAGATACCCCTCCTGTCCCGGCCCCCACTGCTTTTTTCCTTCCTCACCTCTGTCCGGAGCGAAATTCCAGCGGAAGGTATGGGTGACACATCCTCTTCTTTACAGGTGGCAGCCTGGCAACCCCTGCAGAAAGGCCAGCAGAGCCCCACTCACACCGGGCCACCAACAAAGCTGTGGCCCCTCACTCCCTCCCACCAGCAGAGCCCCGAGACTGCTGACGGGGCAGAGAATATGGAGTCAGGCACAGCTTCAGGGGCTATTGCTGCCTGGAGCGCTGTTTATATTGACCTCAAACAGGCACACCTGGGGAGGGCCGGCCGGCAGGGTAAGGCTGCCCAGGTCAGCTAATCCACAACCCTCAGGGAATCACATTGTTGAAAACGGACCTCGCTAAGGCAGAAGAGAAGCCAAGGAAGAAAAGGACACAATGCCATTTGCAGCACCGTAGATGAGTCTAGAGGTAATCACGTGACTTGTAGTAAGTCAGAAAGTGAAAGACACATATCGTATCATATCACTTATAGGTGTTACCTAAGAATGGATACCAGGGCAGATATTTCCACGGAGAAGGGCCATCACAGATTCATCAAACAAACTTATGGTTCACCAATGGAAAGGTGTGAGGATTGGTTTCATTACGATATTGGGGTTAACAGACATATACAAACACAGGTGACACATATAATCACCAAAGACCTACGGAATACCAAGAGAAGACTACTCAACCTTCTGTCATAACGTACATGGGAAAAGGATCCCAGGAAGAACAGACATCTGTATATGTGTAAAAGAACCCCATCTTCCACACCTACAACAAGCCAAACATTGTAATCAAACTTTCTGTAATAAAAAATAAAGAATTAAATTAAAAACACGAACAAGAAGTAGTGAGACAAACTTGAGGGGCTTTCTCCTGGCACATTCCATTCTAAATTCCAATCTAGAACACGACTTCCATTGAGGCTCTGTTGCCCTAGTCACCAGATTTGGTAAGGGAGAACTGCTGCCACCTTGTGGCCGTTTCGCACAACAGCAGCTTTAATCCCAGCGCTGATGGTCAGGTGATATTCAAAATCATTGCAGGCCTGTAAATGACACCTGCCCTGAAAACAAATCCTGGGGTCACATATCGACCAAAAAATTCATAGGACATCCATATTTCAAAACGACCGTTTCAAAAGGCATATTTTACGCACATTAGTGTTCTGCTTCTTTTTCTTTCTTTCCTTTTTTTGTTAAAAATACGGGAATGGAAAAAGGCATCCCTCAGAATGGGCGAAAATCGTTGCAAACGAATCAATGGACAAAGGTTTAATCTCCAATATATATAAAGAGCTCATGCAGCTTAATATTAACAAAACAAACAACCCAATACAAAAAATGGGCAGAAGATCTAAAGAGATGTTTCTTCCAAGAAGACACAGAGATGGCCAAGACACACATGAAAAGCTGCTCAACAGCACTAATTATTAGAGAAATGCAAATCAAAACTACAATGAGGTATCACCTCACACCTGTTAGAATCGGCATCATCAGAAAATCTACAAACAACCAATTCTGGGGAGGGTGTGGACAAAAGGAGCCCTCTTCCACTATTGGTGGGAATGTAAATTGATACAGTCACTATGGAGAACGGTATGGAGTTTCCTTACAAAAACTAGAAATAGAATTACCATCTGATCCAGCAATCCCACTTCTGGGCATATACCCAGAGAAAACCATAAATCAAAAAGGCACATTCACCACAATGTTCATGGCAGCACAATTTACAATAGCCAGGTAATGGAAGCAACGTAAATGCCCACAGACAGATGAATGGATAAAGATGTGGTACATATATAAAATGGAATATTACTCAGCCATAAGAAGGAATGAAACTGGGTCATTTGTAGAGACATCGATGGATCTAGAGACTGTCATACAGAATGAAGTAAGTCAGAAAGAGGAAAACAAATATTGTATATTAATGCATATATGTGGAACCTAAAAAATGGTACAGATGAACTGGTTTGCAGGGAAGAAACAGGGACACAGAGGTAGAGAACAAACATATGGACACCAAGTGTGGGAAGGCATGGGGTGGTGGTGGTGGGATGAGTTGGGAGATTGGGATTGACCTGTATACATGTATATGCATAAAATACATAACTAATAATAACCTGCTGTATAAAAAAATAAATCAAATTAAATTTCAAATTTTTAAAAAATAAAATTTAAAAATAAAACAGAAAAATGTTCTTCCCTTCACACAGATGTATTTATAGGAATGAATTATTTCCATGCTTATATCTATAAATACATAAGGGAGGAATACAATCTAACTTGAACCATAAAAGAAAAAAAAAAACCTGAACCCACCAGTTATACAGAGGGAAACCCTATCAGGGCACTTGCTCCAGCGGTAAACAATTCTGAAATTGGTCAGAGGTGGGGAATCATCTCCCATACAACCAGCAACCCACCCCCCACGCAAGGAGCATCCTCATTGCAAAGCTGGGGGACCGTGCCAAGGCATCTGTGAGTAAACGTGAGCTGAGCCCCAGGCCAGCTGCTGCTGAACTGTTCCCACCCTTCCCAGGTAAAACACCTGAATATGTACAAGGGCTTGAAAGCCTAGAGGAAGGGCCACGGAGCCACACCAGCGACAGCACGCAGGCCAACTTGGTGCCTGCATGCCAGCCAGGGTGGTCCTGGCCCCGGGCGCTCTTCCGGAAGCTTTCCATTGCCCTGCCTGAGATACCCCTCCTGTCCCGGCCCCCACTGCTTTTTTCCTTCCTCACCTCTGTCCGGAGCGAAATTCCAGCGGAAGGTATGGGTGACACATCCTCTTCTTTACAGGTGGCAGCCTGGCAACCCCTGCAGAAAGGCCAGCAGAGCCCCACTCACACCGGGCCACCAACAAAGCTGTGGCCCCTCACTCCCTCCCACCAGCAGAGCCCCGAGACTGCTGACGGGGCAGAGAATATGGAGTCAGGCACAGCTTCAGGGGCTATTGCTGCCTGGAGCGCTGTTTATATTGACCTCAAACAGGCACACCTGGGGAGGGCCGGCCGGCAGGGTAAGGCTGCCCAGGTCAGCTAATCCACAACCCTCAGGGAATCACATTGTTGAAAACGGACCTCGCTAAGGCAGAATAGAAGCCAAGGAAGAAAAGGACACAATGCCATTTGCAGCACCGTAGATGAGTCTAGAGGTAATCACGTGACTTGTAGTAAGTCAGAAAGTGAAAGACACATATCGTATCATATCACTTACAGGTGTTACCTAAGAATGGATACCAGGGCAGATATTTCCACGGAGAAGGGCCATCACAGATTCATCAAACAAACTTATGGTTCACCAATGGAAAGGTGTGAGGATTGGTTTCATTACGATATTGGGGTTAACAGACATATACAAACACAGGTGACACATATAATCACCAAAGACCTACGGAATACCAAGAGAAGACTACTCAACCTTCTGTCATAACGTACATGGGAAAAGGATCCCAGGAAGAACAGACATCTGTATATGTGTAGAAGAACCACATCTTCCACACCTACAACAAGCCAAACATTGTAATCAAACTTGCTGTAATAAAAAATAAAAAATTAAATTAAAAACACGAACAAGAAGTAGTGAGACAAACTTGAGGGGCTTTCTCCTGGCACATTCCATTCTAAATTCCAATCTAGAACACGACTTCCATTGAGGCTCTGTTGCCCTAGTCACCAGATTTGGTAAGGGAGAACTGCTTCCACGTTGTGGCCGTTTCGCACAACAGCAGCTTTAATCCCAGCGCTGATGGTCAGTTGATATTCAAAATCATTGCAGGCCTGTAAATGACACCTGCCCTGAAAACAAATCCTGGGGTCACATATCGACCAAAAAATTCAAAGGACGTCCATATTTCAAAACGACCGTTTCAAAAGGCATATTTTACGCACATTAGTGTTCTGCTTCTTTTTCTTTCTTTCCTTTTTTTGTTAAAAATACGGGAATGGAAAAAGGCATCCCTCAGAAAGGGCGAAAATCGTTGCAAACGAATCAATGGACAAAGGTTTAATCTCCAATATATATAAAGAGCTCATGCAGCTTAATATTAACAAAACAAACAACCCAATACAAAAAATGGGCAGAAGATCTAAAGAGATGTTTCTTCCAAGAAGACACAGAGATGGCCAAGACGCACATGAAAAGCTGCTCAACAGCACTAATTATTAGAGAAATGCAAATCAAAACTACAATGAGGTATCACCTCACACCTGTTAGAATCGGCATCATCAGAAAATCTACAAACAACAAATTCTGGGGAGGGTGTGGACAAAAGGAGCCCTCTTCCACTATTGGTGGGAATGTAAATTGATACAGTCACTATGGAGAACGGTATGGAGTTTCCTTACAAAAACTAGAAATAGAATTACCATCTGATCCAGCAATCCCACTTCTGGGCATATACCCAGAGAAAACCATAAATCAAAAAGGCACATTCACCACAATGTTCATGGCAGCACTATTTACAATAGCCAGGTAATGGAAGCAACGTAAATGCCCACAGACAGATGAATGGATAAAGATGTGGTACATATATAAAATGGAATATTACTCAGCCATAAGAAGGAATGAAACTGGGTCATTTGTAGAGACATCGATGGATCTAGAGACTGTCATACAGAATGAAGTAAGTCAGAAAGAGGAAAACAAATATTGTATATTAATGCATATATGTGGAACCTAAAAAATGGTACAGATGAACTGGTTTGCAGGGAAGAAACAGAGACACAGAGGTAGAGAACAAACATATGGACACCAAGTGTGGGAAGCCATGGGGTGGTGGTGGTGGGATGAGTTGGGAGATTGGGATTGACCTGTATACATGTATATGCATAAAATACATAACTAATAATAACCTGCTGTATAAAAAAATAAATCAAATTAAATTTCAAATTTTTAAAAAATAAAATTTAAAAATAAAACAGAAAAATGTTCTTCCCTTCACACAGATATATTTATAGGAATGAATTATTTCCATGCTTATATCTATAAATACATAAAGGAGGCATACAATCTAACTTGAACCATAAAAGAAAAAAAAAACCTGAACCCACCAGTTATACAGAGGAAAACCCTATCAGGGCACTTGCTCCAGCGGTAAACAATTCTGAAATTGGTCAGAGGTGGGGAATCATATCCCATACAACCAGCAACCCACCCCCCACGCCAGGAGCATCCTCATTGCAAAGCATGGGGACCGTGCCGAGGCATCTGTGAGTAAACGTGAGCTGAGTCCCAGGCCAGCTGCTGCTGAACTGTTCCCACCCTTCCCAGGTAAAACACCTGAATATGTACAAGGGCTTGAAAGCCTAGAGGAAGGGCCATGGGGCCACACCAGCGACAGCACGCAGGCCAACTTGGTGCCTGCAGGCCAGCCAGGGTGGTCCTGGCCCCGGGCGCTCTTCCGGAAGCTTTCCATTGCCCTGCCTGAGATACCCCTCCTGTCCCGGCCCCCACTGCTTTTTTCCTTCCTCACCTCTGTCCGGAGCGAAATTCCAGCGGAAGGTATGGGTGACACATCCTCTTCTTTACAGGTGGCAGCCTGGCAACCCCTGCAGAAAGGCCAGCAGAGCCCCACTCACACCGGGCCACCAACAAAGCTGTGGCCCCTCACTCCCTCCCACCAGCAGAGCCCCGAGACTGCTGACGGGGCAGAGAATATGGAGTCAGGCACAGCTTCAGGGGCTATTGCTGCCTGGAGCGCTGTTTATATTGACCTCAAACAGGCACACCTGGGGAGGGCCGGCCGGCAGGGTAAGGCTGCCCAGGTCAGCTAATCCACAACCCTCAGGGAATCACATTGTTGAAAACGGACCTCGCTAAGGCAGAAGAGAAGCCAAGGAAGAAAAGGACACAATGCCATTTGCAGCACCGTAGATGAGTCTAGAGGTAATCACGTGACTTGTAGTAAGTCAGAAAGTGAAAGACACATATCGTATCATATCACTTATAGGTGTTACCTAAGAATGGATACCAGGGCAGATATTTCCACGGAGAAGGGCCATCACAGATTCATCAAACAAACTTATGGTTCACCAATGGAAAGGTGTGAGGATTGGTTTCATTACGATATTGGGGTTAACAGACATATACAAACACAGGTGACACATATAATCACCAAAGACCTACGGAATACCAAGAGAAGACTACTCAACCTTCTGTCATAACGTACATGGGAAAAGGATCCCAGGAAGAACAGACATCTGTATATGTGTAAAAGAACCCCATCTTCCACACCTACAACAAGCCAAACATTGTAATCAAACTTGCTGTAATAAAAAATAAAAAATTAAATTAAAAACACGAACAAGAAGTAGTGAGACAAACTTGAGGGGCTTTCTCCTGGCACATTCCATTCTAAATTCCAATCTAGAACACGACTTCCATTGAGGCTCTGTTGCCCTAGTCACCAGATTTGGTAAGGGAAAACTGCTGCCACCTTGTGGCCGTTTCGCACAACAGCAGCTTTAATCCCAGCGCTGATGGTCAGGTGATATTCAAAATCATTGCAGGCCTGTAAATGACACCTGCCCTGAAAACAAATCCTGGGGTCACATATCGACCAAAAAATTCATAGGACATCCATATTTCAAAACGACCGTTTCAAAAGGCATATTTTACGCACATTAGTGTTCTGCTTCTTTTTCTTTCTTTCCTTTTTTTGTTAAAAATACGGGAATGGAAAAAGGCATCCCTCAGAATGGGCGAAAATCGTTGCAAACGAATCAATGGACAAAGGTTTAATCTCCAATATATATAAAGAGCTCATGCAGCTTAATATTAACAAAACAAACAACCCAATACAAAAAATGGGCAGAAGATCTAAAGAGATGTTTCTTCCAAGAAGACACAGAGATGGCCAAGACGCACATGAAAAGCTGCTCAACAGCACTAATTATTAGAGAAATGCAAATCAAAACTACAATGAGGTATCACCTCACACCTGTTAGAATCGGCATCATCAGAAAATCTACAAACAACCAATTCTGGGGAGGGTGTGGACAAAAGGAGCCCTCTTCCACTATTGGTGGGAATGTAAATTGATACAGTCACTATGGAGAACGGTATGGAGTTTCCTTACAAAAACTAGAAATAGAATTACCATCTGATCCAGCAATCCCACTTCTGGGCATATACCCAGAGAAAACCATAAATCAAAAAGGCACATTCACCACAATGTTCATGGCAGCACTATTTACAATAGCCAGGTAATGGAAGCAACGTAAATGCCCACAGACAGATGAATGGATAAAGATGTGGTACATATATAAAATGGAATATTACTCAGCCATAAGAAGGAATGAAACTGGGTCATTTGTAGAGACATCGATGGATCTAGAGACTGTCATACAGAATGAAGTAAGTCAGAAAGAGGAAAACAAATATTGTATATTAATGCATATATGTGGAACCTAAAAAATGGTACAGATGAACTGGTTTGCAGGGAAGAAACAGGGACACAGAGGTAGAGAACAAACATATGGACACCAAGTGTGGGAAGGCATGGGGTGGTGGTGGTGGGATGAGTTGGGAGATTGGGATTGACCTGTATACATGTATATGCATAAAATACATAACTAATAATAACCTGCTGTATAAAAAAATAAATCAAATTAAATTTCAAATTTTTAAAAAATAAAATTTAAAAATAAAACAGAAAAATGTTCTTCCCTTCACACAGATGTATTTATAGGAATGAATTATTTCCATGCTTATATCTATAAATACATAAGGGAGGAATACAATCTAACTTGAACCATAAAAGAAAAAAAAAAACCTGAACCCACCAGTTATACAGAGGGAAACCCTATCAGGGCACTTGCTCCAGCGGTAAACAATTCTGAAATTGGTCAGAGGTGGGGAATCATCTCCCATACAACCAGCAACCCACCCCCCACGCAAGGAGCATCCTCATTGCAAAGCTGGGGGACCGTGCCAAGGCATCTGTGAGTAAACGTGAGCTGAGCCCCAGGCCAGCTGCTGCTGAACTGTTCCCACCCTTCCCAGGTAAAACACCTGAATATATACAAGGGCTTGAAAGCCTAGAGGAAGGGCCACGGAGCCACACCAGCGACAGCACGCAGGCCAACTTGGTGCCTGCAGGCCAGCCAGGGTGGTCCTGGCCCCGGGCGCTCTTCCGGAAGCTTTCCATTGCCCTGCCTGAGATACCCCTCCTGTCCCGGCCCCCACTGCTTTTTTCCTTCCTCACCTCTGTCCGGAGCGAAATTCCAGCGGAAGGTATGGGTGACACATCCTCTTCTTTACAGGTGGCAGCCTGGCAACCCCTGCAGAAAGGCCAGCAGAGCCCCACTCACACCGGGCCACCAACAAAGCTGTGGCCCCTCACTCCCTCCCACCAGCAGAGCCCCGAGACTGCTGACGGGGCAGAGAATATGGAGTCAGGCACAGCTTCAGGGGCTATTGCTGCCTGGAGCGCTGTTTATATTGACCTCAAACAGGCACACCTGGGGAGGGCCGGCCGGCAGGGTAAGGCTGCCCAGGTCAGCTAATCCACAACCCTCAGGGAATCACATTGTTGAAAACGGACCTCGCTAAGGCAGAATAGAAGCCAAGGAAGAAAAGGACACAATGCCATTTGCAGCACCGTAGATGAGTCTAGAGGTAATCACGTGACTTGTAGTAAGTCAGAAAGTGAAAGACACATATCGTATCATATCACTTACAGGTGTTACCTAAGAATGGATACCAGGGCAGATATTTCCACGGAGAAGGGCCATCACAGATTCATCAAACAAACTTATGGTTCACCAATGGAAAGGTGTGAGGATTGGTTTCATTACGATATTGGGGTTAACAGACATATACAAACACAGGTGACACATATAATCACCAAAGACCTACGGAATACCAAGAGAAGACTACTCAACCTTCTGTCATAACGTACATGGGAAAAGGATCCCAGGAAGAACAGACATCTGTATATGTGTAGAAGAACCACATCTTCCACACCTACAACAAGCCAAACATTGTAATCAAACTTGCTGTAATAAAAACTAAAAAATTAAATTAAAAACACGAACAAGAAGTAGTGAGACAAACTTGAGGGGCTTTCTCCTGGCACATTCCATTCTAAATTCCAATCTAGAACACGACTTCCATTGAGGCTCTGTTGCCCTAGTCACCAGATTTGGTAAGGGAGAACTGCTTCCACGTTGTGGCCGTTTCGCACAACAGCAGCTTTAATCCCAGCGCTGATGGTCAGTTGATATTCAAAATCATTGCAGGCCTGTAAATGACACCTGCCCTGAAAACAAATCCTGGGGTCACATATCGACCAAAAAATTCAAAGGACGTCCATATTTCAAAACGACCGTTTCAAAAGGCATATTTTACGCACATTAGTGTTCTGCTTCTTTTTCTTTCTTTCCTTTTTTTGTTAAAAATACGGGAATGGAAAAAGGCATCCCTCAGAATGGGCGAAAATCGTTGCAAACGAATCAATGGACAAAGGTTTAATCTCCAATATATATAAACAGCTCATGCAGCTTAATATTAACAAAACAAACAACCCAATACAAAAAACGGGCAGAAGATCTAAAGAGATGTTTCTTCCAAGAAGACACAGAGATGGCCAAGACGCACATGAAAAGCTGCTCAACAGCACTAATTATTAGAGAAATGCAAATCAAAACTACAATGAGGTATCACCTCACACCTGTTAGAATCGGCATCATCAGAAAATCTACAAACAACCAATTCTGGGGAGGGTGTGGACAAAAGGAGCCCTCTTCCACTATTGGTGGGAATGTAAATTGATACAGTCACTATGGAGAACGGTATGGAGTTTCCTTAAAAAAACTAGAAATAGAATTACCATCTGATCCAGCAATCCCACTTCTGGGCATATACCCAGAGAAAACCATAAATCAAAAAGGCACATTCACCACAATGTTCATGGCAGCACTATTTACAATAGCCAGGTAATGGAAGCAACGTAAATGCCCACAGACAGATGAATGGATAAAGATGTGGTACATATATAAAATGGAATATTACTCAGCCATAAGAAGGAATGAAACTGGGTCATTTGTAGAGACATCGATGGATCTAGAGACTGTCATACAGAATGAAGTAAGTCAGAAAGAGGAAAACAAACATTGTATATTAATGCATATATGTGGAACCTAAAAAATGGTACAGATGAACTGGTTTGCAGGGAAGAAACAGAGACACAGAGGTAGAGAACAAACATATGGACACCAAGTGTGGGAAGCCATGGGGTGGTGGTGGTGGGATGAGTTGGGAGATTGGGATTGACCTGTATACATGTATATGCATAAAATACATAACTAATAATAACCTGCTGTATAAAAAAATAAATCAAATTAAATTTCAAATTTTTAAAAAATAAAATTTAAAACTAAAACAGAAAAATGTTCTTCCCTTCACACAGATGTATTTATAGGAATGAATTATTTCCATGCTTATATCTATAAACACATAAAGGAGGAATACAATCTAACTTGAACCATAAAAGAAAAAAAAAAAACCTGAACCCACCAGTTATACCGAGGAAAACCCTATCAGGGCACTTGCTCCAGCGGTAAACAATTCTGAAATTGGTCAGATGTGGGGAATCATCTCCCATACAACCAGCAACCCACCCCCCACGCCAGGAGCATCCTCATTGCAAAGCTGGGGGACCGTGCCAAGGCATCTGTGAGTAAACGTGAGCTGAGCCCCAGGCCAGCTGCTGCTGAACTGTTCCCACCCTTCCCAGGTAAAACACCTGAATATGTACAAGGGCTTGAAAGCCTAGAAGAAGGGCCACGGAGCCACACCAGCGACAGCACGCAGGCCAACTTGGTGCCTGTAGGCCAGCCAGGGTGGTCCTGGCCCCGGGCGCTCTTCCGGAAGCTTTCCATTGCCCTGCCTGAGATACCCCTCCTGTCCCGGCCCCCACTGCTTTTTTCCTTCCTCACCTCTGTCCGGAGAGAAATGCCAGCGGAAGGTATGGGTGACACATCCTCTTCTTTACAGGTGGCAGCCTGGCAACCCCTGCAGAAAGGCCAGCAGAGCCCCACTCACACCGGGCCACCAACAAAGCTGTGGCCCCTCACTCCCTCCCACCAGCAGAGCCCCGAGACTGCTGACGGGGCAGAGAATATGGAGTCAGGCACAGCTTCAGGGGCTATTGCTGCCTGGAGCGCTGTTTATATTGACCTCAAACAGGCACACCTGGGGAGGGCCGGCCGGCAGGGTAAGGCTGCCCAGGTCAGCTAATCCACAACCCTCAGGGAATCACATTGTTGAAAACGGACCTCGCTAAGGCAGAATAGAAGCCAAGGAAGAAAAGGACACAATGCCATTTGCAGCACCGTAGATGAGTCTAGAGGTAATCACGTGACTTGTAGTAAGTCAGAAAGTGAAAGACACATATCGTATCATATCACTTACAGGTGTTACCTAAGAATGGATACCAGGGCAGATATTTCCACGGAGAAGGGCCATCACAGATTCATCAAACAAACTTATGGTTCACCAATGGAAAGGTGTGAGGATTGGTTTCATTACGATATTGGGGTTAACAGACATATACAAACACAGGTGACACATATAATCACCAAAGACCTACGGAATACCAAGAGAAGACTACTCAACCTTCTGTCATAACGTACATGGGAAAAGGATCCCAGGAAGAACAGACATCTGTATATGTGTAGAAGAACCACATCTTCCACACCTACAACAAGCCAAACATTGTAATCAAACTTGCTGTAATAAAAACTAAAAAATTAAATTAAAAACACGAACAAGAAGTAGTGAGACAAACTTGAGGGGCTTTCTCCTGGCACATTCCATTCTAAATTCCAATCTAGAACACGACTTCCATTGAGGCTCTGTTGCCCTAGTCACCAGATTTGGTAAGGGAGAACTGCTTCCACGTTGTGGCCGTTTCGCACAACAGCAGCTTTAATCCCAGCGCTGATGGTCAGTTGATATTCAAAATCATTGCAGGCCTGTAAATGACACCTGCCCTGAAAACAAATCCTGGGGTCACATATCGACCAAAAAATTCAAAGGACGTCCATATTTCAAAACGACCGTTTCAAAAGGCATATTTTACGCACATTAGTGTTCTGCTTCTTTTTCTTTCTTTCCTTTTTTTGTTAAAAATACGGGAATGGAAAAAGGCATCCCTCAGAATGGGCGAAAATCGTTGCAAACGAATCAATGGACAAAGGTTTAATCTCCAATATATATAAACAGCTCATGCAGCTTAATATTAACAAAACAAACAACCCAATACAAAAAACGGGCAGAAGATCTAAAGAGATGTTTCTTCCAAGAAGACACAGAGATGGCCAAGACGCACATGAAAAGCTGCTCAACAGCACTAATTATTAGAGAAATGCAAATCAAAACTACAATGAGGTATCACCTCACACCTGTTAGAATCGGCATCATCAGAAAATCTACAAACAACCAATTCTGGGGAGGGTGTGGACAAAAGGAGCCCTCTTCCACTATTGGTGGGAATGTAAATTGATACAGTCACTATGGAGAACGGTATGGAGTTTCCTTAAAAAAACTAGAAATAGAATTACCATCTGATCCAGCAATCCCACTTCTGGGCATATACCCAGAGAAAACCATAAATCAAAAAGGCACATTCACCACAATGTTCATGGCAGCACTATTTACAATAGCCAGGTAATGGAAGCAACGTAAATGCCCACAGACAGATGAATGGATAAAGATGTGGTACATATATAAAATGGAATATTACTCAGCCATAAGAAGGAATGAAACTGGGTCATTTGTAGAGACATCGATGGATCTAGAGACTGTCATACAGAATGAAGTAAGTCAGAAAGAGGAAAACAAACATTGTATATTAATGCATATATGTGGAACCTAAAAAATGGTACAGATGAACTGGTTTGCAGGGAAGAAACAGAGACACAGAGGTAGAGAACAAACATATGGACACCAAGTGTGGGAAGCCATGGGGTGGTGGTGGTGGGATGAGTTGGGAGATTGGGATTGACCTGTATACATGTATATGCATAAAATACATAACTAATAATAACCTGCTGTATAAAAAAATAAATCAAATTAAATTTCAAATTTTTAAAAAATAAAATTTAAAACTAAAACAGAAAAAAGTTCTTCCCTTCACACAGATGTATTTATAGGAATGAATTATTTCCATGCTTATATCTATAAACACATAAAGGAGGAATACAATCTAACTTGAACCATAAAAGAAAAAAAAAAAACCTGAACCCACCAGTTATACCGAGGAAAACCCTATCAGGGCACTTGCTCCAGCGGTAAACAATTCTGAAATTGGTCAGATGTGGGGAATCATCTCCCATACAACCAGCAACCCACCCCCCACGCCAGGACCATCCTCATTGCAAAGCTGGGGGACCGTGCCAAGGCATCTGTGAGTAAACGTGAGCTGAGCCCCAGGCCAGCTGCTGCTGAACTGTTCCCACCCTTCCCAGGTAAAACACCTGAATATGTACAAGGGCTTGAAAGCCTAGAAGAAGGGCCACGGAGCCACACCAGCGACAGCACGCAGGCCAACTTGGTGCCTGTAGGCCAGCCAGGGTGGTCCTGGCCCCGGGCGCTCTTCCGGAAGCTTTCCATTGCCCTGCCTGAGATACCCCTCCTGTCCCGGCCCCCACTGCTTTTTTCCTTCCTCACCTCTGTCCGGAGAGAAATGCCAGCGGAAGGTATGGGTGACACATCCTCTTCTTTACAGGTGGCAGCCTGGCAACCCCTGCAGAAAGGCCAGCAGAGCCCCACTCACACCGGGCCACCAACAAAGCTGTGGCCCCTCACTCCCTCCCACCAGCAGAGCCCCGAGACTGCTGACGGGGCAGAGAATATGGAGTCAGGCACAGCTTCAGGGGCTATTGCTGCCTGGAGCGCTGTTTATATTGACCTCAAACAGGCACACCTGGGGAGGGCCGGCCGGCAGGGTAAGGCTGCCCAGGTCAGCTAATCCACAACCCTCAGGGAATCACATTGTTGAAAACGGACCTCGCTAAGGCAGAATAGAAGCCAAGGAAGAAAAGGACACAATGCCATTTGCAGCACCGTAGATGAGTCTAGAGGTAATCACGTGACTTGTAGTAAGTCAGAAAGTGAAAGACACATATCGTATCATATCACTTACAGGTGTTACCTAAGAATGGATACCAGGGCAGATATTTCCACGGAGAAGGGCCATCACAGATTCATCAAACAAACTTATGGTTCACCAATGGAAAGGTGTGAGGATTGGTTTCATTACGATATTGGGGTTAACAGACATATACAAACACAGGTGACACATATAATCACCAAAGACCTACGGAATACCAAGAGAAGACTACTCAACCTTCTGTCATAACGTACATGGGAAAAGGATCCCAGGAAGAACAGACATCTGTATATGTGTAAAAGAACCCCATCTTCCACACCTACAACAAGCCAAACATTGTAATCAAACTTGCTGTAATAAAAAATAAAAAACTAAATTAAAAACACGAACAAGAAGTAGTGAGACAAACTTGAGGGGCTTTCTCCTGGCACATTCCATTCTAAATTCCAATCTAGAACACGACTTCCATTGAGGCTCTGTTGCCCTAGTCACCAGATTTGGTAAGGGAGAACTGCTGCCACCTTGTGGCCGTTTCGCACAACAGCAGCTTTAATCCCAGCGCTGATGGTCAGTTGATATTCAAAATCATTGCAGGCCTGTAAATGACACCTGCCCTGAAAACAAATCCTGGGGTCACATATCGACCAAAAAATTCAAAGGACGTCCATATTTCAAAACGACCGTTTCAAAAGGCATATTTTACGCACATTAGTGTTCTGCTTCTTTTTCTTTCTTTCCTTTTTTTGTTAAAAATACGGGAATGGAAAAAGGCATCCCTCAGAATGGGCGAAAATCGTTGCAAACGAATCAATGGACAAAGGTTTAATCTCCAATATATATAAACAGCTCATGCAGCTTAATATTAACAAAACAAACAACCCAATACAAAAAACGGGCAGAAGATCTAAAGAGATGTTTCTTCCAAGAAGACACAGAGATGGCCAAGACGCACATGAAAAGCTGCTCAACAGCACTAATTATTAGAGAAATGCAAATCAAAACTACAATGAGGTATCACCTCACACCTGTTAGAATCGGCATCATCAGAAAATCTACAAACAACCAATTCTGGGGAGGGTGTGGACAAAAGGAGCCCTCTTCCACTATTGGTGGGAATGTAAATTGATACAGTCACTATGGAGAACGGTATGGAGTTTCCTTAAAAAAACTAGAAATAGAATTACCATCTGATCCAGCAATCCCACTTCTGGGCATATACCCAGAGAAAACCATAAATCAAAAAGGCACATTCACCACAATGTTCATGGCAGCACTATTTACAATAGCCAGGTAATGGAAGCAACGTAAATGCCCACAGACAGATGAATGGATAAAGATGTGGTACATATATAAAATGGAATATTACTCAGCCATAAGAAGGAATGAAACTGGGTCATTTGTAGAGACATCGATGGATCTAGAGACTGTCATACAGAATGAAGTAAGTCAGAAAGAGGAAAACAAACATTGTATATTAATGCATATAGGTGGAACCTAAAAAATGGTACAGATGAACTGGTTTGCAGGGAAGAAACAGAGACACAGAGGTAGAGAACAAACATATGGACACCAAGTGTGGGAAGCCATGGGGTGGTGGTGGTGGGATGAGTTGGGAGATTGGGATTGACCTGTATACATGTATATGCATAAAATACATAACTAATAATAACCTGCTGTATAAAAAAATAAATCAAATTAAATTTCAAATTTTTAAAAAATAAAATTTAAAACTAAAACAGAAAAATGTTCTTCCCTTCACACAGATGTATTTATAGGAATGAATTATTTCCATGCTTATATCTATAAATACATAAAGGAGGAATACAATCTAACTTGAACCATAAAAGAAAAAAAAAAAACCTGAACCCACCAGTTATACCGAGGAAAACCCTATCAGGGCACTTGCTCCAGCGGTAAACAATTCTGAAATTGGTCAGATGTGGGGAATCATCTCCCATACAACCAGCAACCCACCCCCCACGCCAGGAGCATCCTCATTGCAAAGCTGGGGGACCGTGCCAAGGCATCTGTGAGTAAACGTGAGCTGAGCCCCAGGCCAGCTGCTGCTGAACTGTTCCCACCCTTCCCAGGTAAAACACCTGAATATGTACAAGGGCTTGAAAGCCTAGAAGAAGGGCCACGGAGCCACACCAGCGACAGCACGCAGGCCAACTTGGTGCCTGTAGGCCAGCCAGGGTGGTCCTGGCCCCGGGCGCTCTTCCGGAAGCTTTCCATTGCCCTGCCTGAGATACCCCTCCTGTCCCGGCCCCCACTGCTTTTTTCCTTCCTCACCTCTGTCCGGAGAGAAATGCCAGCGGAAGGTATGGGTGACACATCCTCTTCTTTACAGGTGGCAGCCTGGCAACCCCTGCAGAAAGGCCAGCAGAGCCCCACTCACACCGGGCCACCAACAAAGCTGTGGCCCCTCACTCCCTCCCACCAGCAGAGCCCCGAGACTGCTGACGGGGCAGAGAATATGGAGTCAGGCACAGCTTCAGGGGCTATTGCTGCCTGGAGCGCTGTTTATATTGACCTCAAACAGGCACACCTGGGGAGGGCCGGCCGGCAGGGTAAGGCTGCCCAGGTCAGCTAATCCACAACCCTCAGGGAATCACATTGTTGAAAACGGACCTCGCTAAGGCAGAATAGAAGCCAAGGAAGAAAAGGACACAATGCCATTTGCAGCACCGTAGATGAGTCTAGAGGTAATCACGTGACTTGTAGTAAGTCAGAAAGTGAAAGACACATATCGTATCATATCACTTACAGGTGTTACCTAAGAATGGATACCAGGGCAGATATTTCCACGGAGAAGGGCCATCACAGATTCATCAAACAAACTTATGGTTCACCAATGGAAAGGTGTGAGGATTGGTTTCATTACGATATTGGGGTTAACAGACATATACAAACACAGGTGACACATATAATCACCAAAGACCTACGGAATACCAAGAGAAGACTACTCAACCTTCTGTCATAACGTACATGGGAAAAGGATCCCAGGAAGAACAGACATCTGTATATGTGTAAAAGAACCCCATCTTCCACACCTACAACAAGCCAAACATTGTAATCAAACTTGCTGTAATAAAACATAAAAAATTAAATTAAAAACACGAACAAGAAGTAGTGAGACAAACTTGAGGGGCTTTCTCCTGGCACATTCCATTCTAAATTCCAATCTAGAACACGACTTCCATTGAGGCTCTGTTGCCCTAGTCACCAGATTTGGTAAGGGAGAACTGCTGCCACCTTGTGGCCGTTTCGCACAACAGCAGCTTTAATCCCAGCGCTGATGGTCAGTTGATATTCAAAATCATTGCAGGCCTGTAAATGACACCTGCCCTGAAAACAAATCCTGGGGTCACATATCGACCAAAAAATTCAAAGGACGTCCATATTTCAAAACGACCGTTTCAAAAGGCATATTTTACGCACATTAGTGTTCTGCTTCTTTTTCTTTCTTTCCTTTTTTTGTTAAAAATACGGGAATGGAAAAAGGCATCCCTCAGAATGGGCGAAAATCGTTGCAAACGAATCAATGGACAAAGGTTTAATCTCCAATATATATAAAGAGCTCATGCAGCTTAATATTAACAAAACAAACAACCCAATACAAAAAATGGGCAGAAGATCTAAAGAGATGTTTCTTCCAAGAAGACACAGAGATGGCCAAGACGCACATGAAAAGCTGCTCAACAGCACTAATTATTAGAGAAATGCAAATCAAAACTACAATGAGGTATCACCTCACACCTGTTAGAATCGGCATCATCAGAAAATCTACAAACAACCAATTCTGGGGAGGGTGTGGACAAAAGGAGCCCTCTTCCACTATTGGTGGGAATGTAAATTGATACAGTCACTATGGAGAACGGTATGGAGTTTCCTTAAAAAAACTAGAAATAGAATTACCATCTGATCCAGCAATCCCACTTCTGGGCATATACCCAGAGAAAACCATAAATCAAAAAGGCACATTCACCACAATGTTCATGGCAGCACTATTTACAATAGCCAGGTAATGGAAGCAACGTAAATGCCCACAGACAGATGAATGGATAAAGATGTGGTACATATATAAAATGGAATATTACTCAGCCATAAGAAGGAATGAAACTGGGTCATTTGTAGAGACATCGATGGATCTAGAGACTGTCATACAGAATGAAGTAAGTCAGAAAGAGGAAAACAAATATTGTATATTAATGCATATATGTGGAACCTAAAAAATGGTACAGATGAACTGGTTTGCAGGGAAGAAACAGAGACACAGAGGTAGAGAACAAACATATGGACACCAAGTGTGGGAAGCCATGGGGTGGTGGTGGTGGGATGAGTTGGGAGATTGGGATTGACCTGTATATATGTATATGCATAAAATACATAACTAATAATAACCTGCTGTATAAAAAAATAAATCAAATTAAATTTCAAATTTTTAAAAAATAAAATTTAAAAATAAAAGAGAAAAATATTCTTCCCTTCACACAGATGTATTTATAGGAATGAAGTATTTCCATGCTTATATCTATAAATACATAAAGGATGAATAAAATCTAACTTGAACCATAAAAGAAAAAAAAAACAGAACCCACCAGTTATACAGAGGAAAACCCTATCAGGGCACTTGCTCCAGCGGTAAACAATTCTGAAATTGGTCAGAGGTGGGGAATAATCTCCCATACAACCAGCAACCCACCCCCCACGCCTGGATCATCCTCATTGCAAAGCTGGGGGACCGTGCCGAGGCATCTGTGAGTAAACGTGAGCTGAGCCCCAGGCCAGCTGCTGCTGAACTGTTCCCACCCTTCCCAGGTAAAACACCTGAATATGTACAAGGGCTTGAAAGCCTAGAGGAAGGGCCGTGGAGCCACACCAGCGACAGCACGCAGGCCAACTTGGTGCCTGCAGGCCAGCCAGGGTGGTCCTGTCCCCGGGCGCTCTTCCGGAAGCTTTCCATTGCCCTGCCTGAGATACCCCTCCTGTCCCGGCCCCCACTGCTTTTTTCCTTCCTCACCTCTGTCCGGAGAGAAATTCCAGTGGAAGGTATGGGTGACACATCCTCTTCTTTACAGGTGGCAGCCTGGCAACCCCTGCAGAAAGGCCAGCAGAGCCCCACTCACACCGGGCCACCAACAAAGCTGTGGCCCCTCACTCCCTCCCACCAGCAGAGCCCCGAGACTGCTGACGGGGCAGAGAATATGGAGTCAGGCACAGCTTCAGGGGCTATTGCTGCCTGGAGCGCTGTTTATATTGACCTCAAACAGGCACACCTGGGGAGGGCCGGCCGGCAGGGTAAGGCTGCCCAGGTCAGCTAATCCACAACCCTCAGGGAATCACATTGTTGAAAACGGACCTCGCTAAGGCAGAATAGAAGCCAAGGAAGAAAAGGACACAATGCCATTTGCAGCACCGTAGATGAGTCTAGAGGTAATCACGTGACTTGTAGTAAGTCAGAAAGTGAAAGACACATATCGTATCATATCACTTACAGGTGTTACCTAAGAATGGATACCAGGGCAGATATTTCCACGGAGAAGGGCCATCACAGATTCATCAAACAAACTTATGGTTCACCAATGGAAAGGTGTGAGGATTGGTTTCATTACGATATTGGGGTTAACAGACATATACAAACACAGGTGACACATATAATCACCAAAGACCTACGGAATACCAAGAGAAGACTACTCAACCTTCTGTCATAACGTACATGGGAAAAGGATCCCAGGAAGAACAGACATCTGTATATGTGTAAAAGAACCCCATCTTCCACACCTACAACAAGCCAAACATTGTAATCAAACTTGCTGTAATAAAACATAAAAAATTAAATTAAAAACACGAACAAGAAGTAGTGAGACAAACTTGAGGGGCTTTCTCCTGGCACATTCCATTCTAAATTCCAATCTAGAACACGACTTCCATTGAGGCTCTGTTGCCCTAGTCACCAGATTTGGTAAGGGAGAACTGCTGCCACCTTGTGGCCGTTTCGCACAACAGCAGCTTTAATCCCAGCGCTGATGGTCAGTTGATATTCAAAATCATTGCAGGCCTGTAAATGACACCTGCCCTGAAAACAAATCCTGGGGTCACATATCGACCAAAAAATTCAAAGGACGTCCATATTTCAAAACGACCGTTTCAAAAGGCATATTTTACGCACATTAGTGTTCTGCTTCTTTTTCTTTCTTTCCTTTTTTTGTTAAAAATACGGGAATGGAAAAAGGCATCCCTCAGAATGGGCGAAAATCGTTGCAAACGAATCAATGGACAAAGGTTTAATCTCCAATATATATAAAGAGCTCATGCAGCTTAATATTAACAAAACAAACAACCCAATACAAAAAATGGGCAGAAGATCTAAAGAGATGTTTCTTCCAAGAAGACACAGAGATGGCCAAGACGCACATGAAAAGCTGCTCAACAGCACTAATTATTAGAGAAATGCAAATCAAAACTACAATGAGGTATCACCTCACACCTGTTAGAATCGGCATCATCAGAAAATCTACAAACAACCAATTCTGGGGAGGGTGTGGACAAAAGGAGCCCTCTTCCACTATTGGTGGGAATGTAAATTGATACAGTCACTATGGAGAACGGTATGGAGTTTCCTTAAAAAAACTAGAAATAGAATTACCATCTGATCCAGCAATCCCACTTCTGGGCATATACCCAGAGAAAACCATAAATCAAAAAGGCACATTCACCACAATGTTCATGGCAGCGCTATTTACAATAGCCAGGTAATGGAAGCAACGTAAATGCCCACAGACAGATGAATGGATAAAGATGTGGTACATATATAAAATGGAATATTACTCAGCCATAAGAAGGAATGAAACTGGGTCATTTGTAGAGACATCGATGGATCTAGAGACTGTCATACAGAATGAAGTAAGTCAGAAAGAGGAAAACAAATATTGTATATTAATGCATATATGTGGAACCTAAAAAATGGTACAGATGAACTGGTTTGCAGGGAAGAAACAGAGACACAGAGGTAGAGAACAAACATATGGACACCAAGTGTGGGAAGCCATGGGGTGGTGGTGGTGGGATGAGTTGGGAGATTGGGATTGACCTGTATATATGTATATGCATAAAATACATAACTAATAATAACCTGCTGTATAAAAAAATAAATCAAATTTAATTTCAAATTTTTAAAAAATAAAATTTAAAAATAAAAGAGAAAAATATTCTTCCCTTCACACAGATGTATTTATAGGAATGAATTATTTCCATGCTTATATCTATAAATACATAAAGGATGAATAAAATCTAACTTGAACCATAAAAGAAAAAAAAAACAGAACCCACCAGTTATACAGAGGAAAACCCTATCAGGGCACTTGCTCCAGCGGTAAACAATTCTGAAATTGGTCAGAGGTGGGGAATAATCTCCCATACAACCAGCAACCCACCCCCCACGCCTGGATCATCCTCATTGCAAAGCTGGGGGACCGTGCCGAGGCATCTGTGAGTAAACGTGAGCTGAGCCCCAGGCCAGCTGCTGCTGAACTGTTCCCACCCTTCCCAGGTAAAACACCTGAATATGTACAAGGGCTTGAAAGCCTAGAGGAAGGGCCGTGGAGCCACACCAGCGACAGCACGCAGGCCAACTTGGTGCCTGCAGGCCAGCCAGGGTGGTCCTGGCCCCGGGCGCTCTTCCGGAAGCTTTCCATTGCCCTGCCTGAGATACCCCTCCTGTCCCGGCCCCCACTGCTTTTTTCCTTCCTCACCTCTGTCCGGAGAGAAATTCCAGTGGAAGGTATGGGTGACACATCCTCTTCTTTACAGGTGGCAGCCTGGCAACCCCTGCAGAAAGGCCAGCAGAGCCCCACTCACACCGGGCC
Source organism: Mesoplodon mirus (assembly GCF_964341445.2). Lineage (NCBI taxonomy): Eukaryota > Metazoa > Chordata > Mammalia > Artiodactyla > Ziphiidae > Mesoplodon > Mesoplodon mirus. The sequence continues at coordinate 248,690 of NW_028295586.1, read as the reverse complement.
ACCAACAAAGCTGTGGCCCCTCACTCCCTCCCACCAGCAGAGCCCCGAGACTGCTGACGGGGCAGAGAATATGGAGTCAGGCACAGCTTCAGGGGCTATTGCTGCCTGGAGCGCTGTTTATATTGACCTCAAACAGGCACACCTGGGGAGGGCCGGCCGGCAGGGTAAGGCTGCCCAGGTCAGCTAATCCACAACCCTCAGGGAATCACATTGTTGAAAACGGACCTCGCTAAGGCAGAATAGAAGCCAAGGAAGAAAAGGACACAATGCCATTTGCAGCACCGTAGATGAGTCTAGAGGTAATCACGTGACTTGTAGTAAGTCAGAAAGTGAAAGACACATATCGTATCATATCACTTATAGGTGTTACCTAAGAATGGATACCAGGGCAGATATTTCCACGGAGAAGGGCCATCACAGATTCATCAAACAAACTTATGGTTCACCAATGGAAAGGTGTGAGGATTGGTTTCATTACGATATTGGGGTTAACAGACATATACAAACACAGGTGACACATATAATCACCAAAGACCTACGGAATACCAAGAGAAGACTACTCAACCTTCTGTCATAACGTACATGGGAAAAGGATCCCAGGAAGAACAGACATCTGTATATGTGTAAAAGAACCCCATCTTCCACACCTACAACAAGCCAAACATTGTAATCAAACTTGCTGTAATAAAAAATAAAAAATTAAATTAAAAACACGAACAAGAAGTAGTGAGACAAACTTGAGGGGCTTTCTCCTGGCACATTCCATTCTAAATTCCAATCTAGAACACGACTTCCATTGAGGCTCTGTTGCCCTAGTCACCAGATTTGGTAAGGGAGAACTGCTGCCACCTTGTGGCCGTTTCGCACAACAGCAGCTTTAATCCCAGCGCTGATGGTCAGTTGATATTCAAAATCATTGCAGGCCTGTAAATGACACCTGCCCTGAAAACAAATCCTGGGGTCACATATCGACCAAAAAATTCAAAGGACGTCCATATTTCAAAACGACCGTTTCAAAAGGCATATTTTACGCACATTAGTGTTCTGCTTCTTTTTCTTTCTTTCCTTTTTTTTGTTAAAAATACGGGAATGGAAAAAGGCATCCCTCAGAATGGGCGAAAATCGTTGCAAACGAATCAATGGACAAAGGTTTAATCTCCAATATATATAAACAGCTCATGCAGCTTAATATTAACAAAACAAACAACCCAATACAAAAAACGGGCAGAAGATCTAAAGAGATGTTTCTTCCAAGAAGACACAGAGATGGCCAAGACGAACATGAAAAGCTGCTCAACAGCACTAATTATTAGAGAAATGCAAATCAAAACTACAATGAGGTATCACCTCACACCTGTTAGAATCGGCATCATCAGAAAATCTACAAACAACCAATTCTGGGGAGGGTGTGGACAAAAGGAGCCCTCTTCCACTATTGGTGGGAATGTAAATTGATACAGTCACTATGGAGAACGGTATGGAGTTTCCTTAAAAAAACTAGAAATAGAATTACCATCTGATCCAGCAATCCCACTTCTGGGCATATACCCAGAGAAAACCATAAATCAAAAAGGCACATTCACCACAATGTTCATGGCAGCACTATTTACAATAGCCAGGTAATGGAAGCAACGTAAATGCCCACAGACAGATGAATGGATAAAGATGTGGTACATATATAAAATGGAATATTACTCAGCCATAAGAAGGAATGAAACTGGGTCATTTGTAGAGACATCGATGGATCTAGAGACTGTCATACAGAATGAAGTAAGTCAGAAAGAGGAAAACAAATATTGTATATTAATGCATATATGTGGAACCTAAAAAATGGTACAGATGAACTGGTTTGCAGGGAAGAAACAGAGACACAGAGGTAGAGAACAAACATATGGACACCAAGTGTGGGAAGCCATGGGGTGGTGGTGGTGGGATGAGTTGGGAGATTGGGATTGACCTGTATACATGTATATGCATAAAATACATAACTAATAATAACCTGCTGTATAAAAAATTAAATCAAATTAAATTTCAAATTTTTAAAAAATAAAATTTAAAAATAAAACAGAAAAATGTTCTTCCCTTCACACAGATGTATTTATAGGAATGAATTATTTCCATGCTTATATCTATAAATACATAAAAGAGGAATACAATCTAACTTGAACCATAAAAAAAAAAAAAAAACTGAACCCACTATTTATACAGAGGAAAACCCTATCAGGGCACTTGCTCCAGCGGTAAACAATTCTGAAATTGGTCAGAGGTGGGGAATCATCTCCCATACAACCAGCAACCCACGCCCCACGCCAGGAGCATCCTCATTGCAAAGCTGGGGGACCGTGCCGAGGCATCTGTGAGTAAACGTGAGCTGAGCCCCAGGCCAGCTGCTGCTGAACTGTTCCCACCCTTCCCAGGTAAAACACCTGAATATGTACAAGGGCTTGAAAGCCTAGAGGAAGGGCCGCGGAGCCACACCAGTGACAGCACACAGGCCAACTTGGTGCCTGCAGGCCAGCCAGGGTGGTCCTGGCCCCGGGCGCTCTTCCGGAAGCTTTCCATTGCCCTGCCTGAGATACCCCTCCTGTCCCGGCCCCCACTGCTTTTTTACTTCCTCACCTCTGTCCGGAGAGAAATGCCAGCGCAAGGTATGGGTGACACATCCTCTTCTTTACAGGTGGCAGCCTGGCAACCCCTGCAGAAAGGCCAGCAGAGCCCCACTCACACCGGGCCACCAACAAAGCTGTGGCCCCTCACTCCCTCCCACCAGCAGAGCCCCGAGACTGCTGACGGGGCAGAGAATATGGAGTCAGGCACAGCTTCAGGGGCTATTGCTGCCTGGAGCGCTGTTTATATTGACCTCAAACAGGCACACCTGGGGAGGGCCGGCCGGCAGGGTAAGGCTGCCCAGGTCAGCTAATCCACAACCCTCAGGGAATCACATTGTTGAAAACGGACCTCGCTAAGGCAGAATAGAAGCCAAGGAAGAAAAGGACACAATGCCATTTGCAGCACCGTAGATGAGTCTAGAGGTAATCACGTGATTTGTAGTAAGTCAGAAAGTGAAAGACACATATCGTATCATATCACTTATAGGTGTTACCTAAGAATGGATACCAGGGCAGATATTTCCACGGAGAAGGGCCATCACAGATTCATCAAACAAACTTATGGTTCACCAATGGAAAGGTGTGAGGATTGGTTTCATTACGATATTGGGGTTAACAGACATATACAAACACAGGTGACACATATAATCACCAAAGACCTACGGAATACCAAGAGAAGACTACTCAACCTTCTGTCATATCGTACATGGGAAAAGGATCCCAGGAAGAACAGACATCTGTATATGTGTAAAAGAACCCCATCTTCCACACCTACAACAAGCCAAACATTGTAATCAAACTTGCTGTAATAAAAAATAAAAAATTAAATTAAAAACACGAACAAGAAGTAGTGAGACAAACTTGAGGGGCTTTCTCCTGGCACATTCCATTCTAAATTCCAATCTAGAACACGACTTCCATTGAGGCTCTGTTGCCCTAGTCACCAGATTTGGTAAGGGAGAACTGCTGCCACCTTGTGGCCGTTTCGCACAACAGCAGCTTTAATCCCAGCGCTGATGGTCAGTTGATATTCAAAATCATTGCAGGCCTGTAAATGACACCTGCCCTGAAAACAAATCCTGGGGTCACATTTGACCAAAAAATTCAAAGGACGTCCATATTTCAAAACGACCGTTTCAAAAGGCATATTTTACGCACATTAGTGTTCTGCTTCTTTTTCTTTCTTTCCTTTTTTTGTTAAAAATACGGGAATGGAAAAAGGCATCCCTCAGAATGGGCGAAAATCGTTGCAAACGAATCAATGGACAAAGGTTTAATCTCCAATATATATAAAGAGCTCATGCAGCTTAATATTAACAAAACAAACAACCCAATACAAAAAATGGGCAGAAGATCTAAAGAGATGTTTCTTCCAAGAAGACACAGAGATGGCCAAGACGCACATGAAAAGCTGCTCAACAGCACTAATTATTAGAGAAATGCAAATCAAAACTACAATGAGGTATCACCTCACACCTGTTAGAATCGGCATCATCAGAAAATCTACAAACAACCAATTCTGGGGAGGGTGTGGACAAAAGGAGCCCTCTTCCACTATTGGTGGGAATGTAAATTGATACAGTCACTATGGAGAACGGTATGGAGTTTCCTTAAAAAAACTAGAAATAGAATTACCATCTGATCCAGCAATCCCACTTCTGGGCATATACCCAGAGAAAACCATAAATCAAAAAGGCACATTCACCACAATGTTCATGGCAGCGCTATTTACAATAGCCAGGTAATGGAAGCAACGTAAATGCCCACAGACAGATGAATGGATAAAGATGTTGTACATATATAAATGGAATATTACTCAGCCATAAAAAGGAATGAAACTGGGTCATTTGTAGAGACATCAATGGATCTAGAGACTGTCATACAGAATGAAGTAAGTCAGAAAGAGGAAAACAAATATTGTATATTAATGCATATATGTGGAACATAAAATATGGTACAGATGAACTGGTTTGCAGGGAAGAAACAGAGACACAGAGGTAGAGAACAAACATATGGACACCAAGTGTGGGAAGCCATGGGGTAGTGGTGGTGGGATGAGTTGGGAGATTGGGATTGACCTGTATACATGTATATGCATAAAATACATAACTAATAATAACCTGCTGTATAAAAAAATAAATCAAATTAAATTTCAAATTTTTAAAAAATAAAATTTAAAAATAAAACAGAAAAATGTTCTTCCCTTCACACAGATGTATTTATAGGAATGAATTATTTCCATGCTTATATCTATAAATACATAAAGGAGGAATACAATCTAATTTGAACCATAAAAGAAAAAAAAAAAACCTGAACCCACCAGTTATACAGAGGAAAACCCTATCAGGGCACTTGCTCCAGCGGTAAACAATTCTGAAATTGGTCAGAGGTGGGGAATCATCTCCCATACAAACAGCAACCCACCCCCCACGCCAGGAGCATCCTCATTGCAAAGCTGGGGGACCGTGCTGAGGCATCTGTGAGTAAACGTGAGCTGAGCCCCAGGCCAGCTGCTGCTGAACTGTTCCCACCCTTCCCAGGTAAAACACCTGAATATGTACAAGGCCTTGAAAGCCTAGAGGAAGGGCCACGGAACCACACCAGCGACAGCACGCAGGCCAACTTGGTGCCTGCAGGCCAGCCAGGGTGGTCCTGGCCCCGGGCGCTCTTCCAGAAGCTTTCCATTGCCCTGCCTGAGATACCCCTCCTGTCCCTGCCCCAACTGCTTTTTTCCTTCCTCACCTCTGTCCGTAGAGAAATTCCAGCGGAAGGTATGGGTGACACATCCTCTTCTTTACAGGTGGCAGCCTGGCAACCCCTGCAGAAAGGCCAGCAGAGCCCCACTCACACCGGGCCACCAACAAAGCTGTGGCCCCTCACTCCCTCCCACCAGCAGAGCCCCGAGACTGCTGACGGGGCAGAGAATATGGAGTCAGGCACAGCTTCAGGGGCTATTGCTGCCTGGAGCGCTGTTTATATTGACCTCAAACAGGCACAACTGGGGAGGGCCGGCCGGCAGGGTAAGGCTGCCCAGGTCAGCTAATCCACAACCCTCAGGGAATCACATTGTTGAAAACGGACCTCGCTAAGGCAGAATAGAAGCCAAGGAAGAAAAGGACACAATGCCATTTGCAGCACCGTAGATGAGTCTAGAGGTAATCACGTGACTTGTAGTAAGTCAGAAAGTGAAAGACACATATCGTATCATATCACTTATAGGTGTTACCTAAGAATGGATACCAGGGCAGATATTTCCACGGAGAAGGGCCATCACAGATTCATCAAACAAACTTATGGTTAACCAATGGAAAGGTGTGAGGATTGGTTTCATTACGATATTGGGGTTAACAGACATATACAAACACAGGTGACACATATAATCACCAAAGACCTACGGAATACCAAGAGAAGACTACTCAACCTTCTGTCATAACGTACATGGGAAAAGGATCCCAGGAAGAACAGACATCTGTATATGTGTAAAAGAACTCCATCTTCCACACCTACAACAAGCCAAACATTGTAATCAAACTTGCTGTAATAAAAAATAAAAAATTAAATTAAAAACACGAACAAGAAGTAGTGAGACAAACTTGAGGGGCTTTCTCCTGGCACATTCCATTCTAAATTCCAATCTAGAACACGACTTCCATTGAGGCTCTGTTGCCCTAGTCACCAGATTTGGTAAGGGAGAACTGCTGCCACCTTGTGGCCGTTTCGCACAACAGCAGCTTTAATCCCAGCGCTGATGGTCAGTTGATATTCAAAATCATTGCAGGCCTGTAAATGACACCTGCCCTGAAAACAAATCCTGGGGTCACATATCGACCAAAAAATTCAAAGGACGTCCATATTTCAAAACGACCGTTTCAAAAGGCATATTTTACGCACATTAGTGTTCTGCTTCTTTTTCTTTCTTTCCTTTTTTTTGTTAAAAATACGGGAATGGAAAAAGGCATCCCTCAGAATGGGCGAAAATCGTTGCAAACGAATCAATGGACAAAGGTTTAATCTCCAATATATATAAAGAGCTCATGCAGCTTAATATTAACAAAACAAACAACCCAATACAAAAAATGGGCAGAAGATCTAAAGAGATGTTTCTTCCAAGAAGACACAGAGATGGCCAAGACGCACATGAAAAGCTGCTCAACAGCACTAATTATTAGAGAAATGCAAATCAAAACTACAATGAGGTATCACCTCACACCTGTTAGAATCGGCATCATCAGAAAATCTACAAACAACCAATTCTGGGGAGGGTGTGGACAAAAGGAGCCCTCTTCCACTATTGGTGGGAATGTAAATTGATACAGTCACTATGGAGAACGGTATGGAGTTTCCTTTAAAAAACTAGAAATAGAATTACCATCTGATCCAGCAATCCCACTTCTGGGCATATACCCAGAGAAAACCATAAATCAAAAAGGCACATTCACCACAATGTTCATGGCAGCACTATTTACAATAGCCAGGTAATGGAAGCAACCTAAATGCCCACAGACAGATGAATGGATAAAGATGTGGTACATATATAAAATGGAATATTACTCAGCCATAAGAAGGAATGAAACTGGGTCATTTGTAGAGACATCGATGGATCTAGAGACTGTCATACAGAATGAAGTAAGTCAGAAAGAGGAAAACAAATATTGTATATTAATGCATATATGTGGAACCTAAAAAATGGTACAGATGAACTGGTTTGCAGGGAAGAAACAGAGACACAGAGGTAGAGAACAAACATATGGACACCAAGTGTGGGAAGCCATGGGGTGGTGGTGGTGGGATGAGTTGGGAGATTGGGATTGACCTGTATATATGTATATGCATAAAATACATAACTAATAATAACCTGCTGTATAAAAAAATAAATCAAATTAAATTTCAAATTTTTAAAAAATAAAATTTAAAAATAAAAGAGAAAAATATTCTTCCCTTCACACAGATGTATTTATAGGAATGAATTATTTCCATGCTTATATCTATAAATACATAAAGGATGAATAAAATCTAACTTGAACCATAAAAGAAAAAAAAAAACTGAACCCACCAGTTATACAGAGGAAAACCCTATCAGGGCACTTGCTCCAGCGGTAAACAATTCTGAAATTGGTCAGAGGTGGGGAATAATCTCCCATACAACCAGCAACCCACCCCCCACGCCTGGATCATCCTCATTGCAAAGCTGGGGGACCGTGCCGAGGCATCTGTGAGTAAACGTGAGCTGAGCCCCAGGCCAGCTGCTGCTGAACTGTTCCCACCCTTCCCAGGTAAAACACCTGAATATGTACAAGGGCTTGAAAGCCTAGAGGAAGGGCCGTGGAGCCACACCAGCGACAGCACGCAGGCCAACTTGGTGCCTGCAGGCCAGCCAGGGTGGTCCTGACCCCGGGCGCTCTTCCGGAAGCTTTCCATTGCCCTGCCTGAGATACCCCTCCTGTCCCGGCCCCCACTGCTTTTTTCCTTCCTCACCTCTGTCCGGAGAGAAATTCCAGTGGAAAGTATGGGTGACACATCCTCTTCTTTACAGGTGGCAGCCTGGCAACCCCTGCAGAAAGGCCAGCAGAGCCCCACTCACACCGGGCCACCAACAAAGCTGTGGCCCCTCACTCCCTCCCACCAGCAGAGCCCCGAGACTGCTGACGGGGCAGAGAATATGGAGTCAGGCACAGCTTCAGGGGCTATTGCTGCCTGGAGCGCTGTTTATATTGACCTCAAACAGGCACACCTGGGGAGGGCCGGCCGGCAGGGTAAGGCTGCCCAGGTCAGCTAATCCACAACCCTCAGGGAATCACATTGTTGAAAACGGACCTCGCTAAGGCAGAATAGAAGCCAAGGAAGAAAAGGACACAATGCCATTTGCAGCACCGTAGACGAGTCTAGAGGTAATCACGTGACTTGTAGTAAGTCAGAAAGTGAAAGACACATATCGTATCATATCACTTATAGGTGTTACCTAAGAATGGATACCAGGGCAGATATTTCCACGGAGAAGGGCCATCACAGATTCATCAAACAAACTTATGGTTCACCAATGGAAAGGTGTGAGGATTGGTTTCATTACGATATTGGGGTTAACAGACATATACAAACACAGGTGACACATATAATCACCAAAGACCTACGGAATACCAAGAGAAGACTACTCAACCTTCTGTCATAACGTACATGGGAAAAGGATCCCAGGAAGAACAGACATCTGTATATGTGTAAAAGAACCCCATCTTCCACACCTACAACAAGCCAAACATTGTAATCAAACTTGCTGTAATAAAAAATAAAAAATTAAATTAAAAACACGAACAAGAAGTAGTGAGACAAACTTGAGGGGCTTTCTCCTGGCACATTCCATTCTAAATTCCAATCTAGAACACGACTTCCATTGAGGCTCTGTTGCCCTAGTCACCAGATTTGGTAAGGGAGAACTGCTGCCACCTTGTGGCCGTTTCGCACAACAGCAGCTTTAATCCCAGCACTGATGGTCAGTTGATATTCAAAATCATTGCAGGCCTGTAAATGACACCTGCCCTGAAAACAAATCCTGGGGTCACATATCGACCAAAAAATTCAAAGGACGTCCATATTTCAAAACGACCGTTTCAAAAGGCATATTTTACGCACATTAGTGTTCTGCTTCTTTTTCTTTCTTTCCTTTTTTTTGTTAAAAATACGGGAATGGAAAAAGGCATCCCTCAGAATGGGCGAAAATCGTTGCAAACGAATCAATGGACAAAGGTTTAATCTCCAATATATATAAACAGCTCATGCAGCTTAATATTAACAAAACAAACAACCCAATACAAAAAACGGGCAGAAGATCTAAAGAGATGTTTCTTCCAAGAAGACACAGAGATGGCCAAGACGAACATGAAAAGCTGCTCAACAGCACTAATTATTAGAGAAATGCAAATCAAAACTACAATGAGGTATCACCTCACACCTGTTAGAATCGGCATCATCAGAAAATCTACAAACAACCAATTCTGGGGAGGGTGTGGACAAAAGGAGCCCTCTTCCACTATTGGTGGGAATGTAAATTGATACAGTCACTATGGAGAACGGTATGGAGTTTCCTTACAAAAACTAGAAATAGAATTACCATCTGATCCAGCAATCCCACTTCTGGGCATATACCCAGAGAAAACCATAAATCAAAAAGGCACATTCACCACAATGTTCATGGCAGCACTATTTACAATAGCCAGGTAATGGAAGCAACCTAAATGCCCACAGACAGATGAATGGATAAAGATGTGGTACATATATAAAATGGAATATTACTCAGCCATAAGAAGGAATGAAACTGGGTCATTTGTAGAGACATCGATGGATCTAGAGACTGTCATACAGAATGAAGTAAGTCAGAAAGAGGAAAACAAATATTGTATATTAATGCATATATGTGGAACCTAAAAAATGGTACAGATGAACTGGTTTGCAGGGAAGAAACAGAGACACAGAGGTAGAGAACAAACATATGGACACCAAGTGTGGGAAGCCATGGGGTGGTGGTGGTGGGATGAGTTGGGAGATTGGGATTGACCTGTATACATGTATATGCATAAAATACATAACTAATAATAACCTGCTGTATAAAAAATTAAATCAAATTAAATTTCAAATTTTTAAAAAATAAAATTTAAAAATAAAACAGAAAAATGTTCTTCCCTTCACACAGATGTATTTATAGGAATGAATTATTTCCATGCTTATATCTATAAATACATAAAAGAGGAATACAATCTAACTTGAACCATAAAAGAAAAAAAAAAACCTGAACCCACTATTTATACAGAGGAAAACCCTATCAGGGCACTTGCTCCAGCGGTAAACAATTCTGAAATTGGTCAGAGGTGGGGAATCATCTCCCATACAACCAGCAACCCACGCCCCACGCCAGGAGCATCCTCATTGCAAAGCTGGGGGACCGTGCCGAGGCATCTGTGAGTAAACGTGAGCTGAGCCCCAGGCCAGCTGCTGCTGAACTGTTCCCACCCTTCCCAGGTAAAACACCTGAATATGTACAAGGGCTTGAAAGCCTAGAAGAAGGGCCGCGGAGCCACACCAGTGACAGCACGCAGGCCAACTTGGTGCCTGCAGGCCAGCCAGGGTGGTCCTGGCCCCGGGCGCTCTTCCGGAAGCTTTCCATTGCCCTGCCTGAGATACCCCTCCTGTCCCGGCCCCCACTGCTTTTTTCCTTCCTCACCTCTGTCCGGAGAGAAATGCCAGCGGAAGGTATGGGTGACACATCCTCTTCTTTACAGGTGGCAGCCTGGCAACCCCTGCAGAAAGGCCAGCAGAGCCCCACTCACACCGGGCCACCAACAAAGCTGTGGCCCCTCACTCCCTCCCACCAGCAGAGCCCCGAGACTGCTGACGGGGCAGAGAATATGGAGTCAGGCACAGCTTCAGGGGCTATTGCTGCCTGGAGCGCTGTTTATATTGACCTCAAACAGGCACACCTGGGGAGGGCCGGCCGGCAGAGTAAGGCTGCCCAGGTCAGCTAATCCACAACCCTCAGGGAATCACATTGTTGAAAACGGACCTCGCTAAGGCAGAATAGAAGCCAAGGAAGAAAAGGACACAATGCCATTTGCAGCACCGTAGATGAGTCTAGAGGTAATCACGTGACTTGTAGTAAGTCAGAAAGTGAAAGACACATATCGTATCATATCACTTATAGGTGTTACCTAAGAATGGATACCAGGGCAGATATTTCCACGGAGAAGGGCCATCACAGATTCATCAAACAAACTTATGGTTCACCAATGGAAAGGTGTGAGGATTGGTTTCATTACGATATTGGGGTTAACAGACATATACAAACACAGGTGACACATATAATCACCAAAGACCTACGGAATACCAAGAGAAGACTACTCAACCTTCTGTCATAACGTACATGGGAAAAGGATCCCAGGAAGAACAGACATCTGTATATGTGTAAAAGAACCCCATCTTCCACACCTACAACAAGCCAAACATTGTAATCAAACTTGCTGTAATAAAAAATAAAAAATTAAATTAAAAACACGAACAAGAAGTAGTGAGACAAACTTGAGGGGCTTTCTCCTGGCACATTCCATTCTAAATTCCAATCTAGAACACGACTTCCATTGAGGCTCTGTTGCCCTAGTCACCAGATTTGGTAAGGGAGAACTGCTGCCACCTTGTGGCCGTTTCGCACAACAGCAGCTTTAATCCCAGCGCTGATGGTCAGTTGATATTCAAAATCATTGCAGGCCTGTAAATGACACCTGCCCTGAAAACAAATCCTGGGGTCACATTTGACCAAAAAATTCAAAGGACGTCCATATTTCAAAACGACCGTTTCAAAAGGCATATTTTACGCACATTAGTGTTCTGCTTCTTTTTCTTTCTTTCCTTTTTTTGTTAAAAATACGGGAATGGAAAAAGGCATCCCTCAGAATGGGCGAAAATCGTTGCAAACGAATCAATGGACAAAGGTTTAATCTCCAATATATATAAAGAGCTCATGCAGCTTAATATTAACAAAACAAACAACCCAATACAAAAAATGGGCAGAAGATCTAAAGAGATGTTTCTTCCAAGAAGACACAGAGATGGCCAAGACGCACATGAAAAGCTGCTCAACAGCACTAATTATTAGAGAAATGCAAATCAAAACTACAATGAGGTATCACCTCACACCTGTTAGAATCGGCATCATCAGAAAATCTACAAACAACCAATTCTGGGGAGGGTGTGGACAAAAGGAGCCCTCTTCCACTATTGGTGGGAATGTAAATTGATACAGTCACTATGGAGAACGGTATGGAGTTTCCTTAAAAAAACTAGAAATAGAATTACCATCTGATCCAGCAATCCCACTTCTGGGCATATACCCAGAGAAAACCATAAATCAAAAAGGCACATTCACCACAATGTTCATGGCAGCGCTATTTACAATAGCCAGGTAATGGAAGCAACGTAAATGCCCACAGACAGATGAATGGATAAAGATGTTGTACATATATAAATGGAATATTACTCAGCCATAAAAAGGAATGAAACTGGGTCATTTGTAGAGACATCAATGGATCTAGAGACTGTCATACAGAATGAAGTAAGTCAGAAAGAGGAAAACAAATATTGTATATTAATGCATATATGTGGAACATAAAAAATGGTACAGATGAACTGGTTTGCAGGGAAGAAACAGAGACACAGAGGTAGAGAACAAACATATGGACACCAAGTGTGGGAAGCCATGGGGTGGTGGTGGTGGGATGAGTTGGGAGATTGGGATTGACCTGTATACATGTATATGCATAAAATACATAACTAATAATAACCTGCTGTATAAAAAAATAAATCAAATTAAATTTCAAATTTTTAAAAAATAAAATTTAAAAATAAAACAGAAAAATGTTCTTCCCTTCACACAGATGTATTTATAGGAATGAATTATTTCCATGCTTATATCTATAAATACATAAAGGAGGAATACAATCTAACTTGAACCATAAAAGAAAAAAAAAAACCTGAACCCACCAGTTATAAAGAGGAAAACGCTATCAGGGCACTTGCTCCAGCGGTAAACAATTCTGAAATTGGTCAGAGGTGGGGAATCATCTCCCATACAACCAGCAACCCACCCCCCACGCCAGGAGCATCCTCATTGCAAAGCTGGGGGACCGTGCCGAGGCATCTGTGAGTAACCTTGAGTTGAGCCCCAGGCCAGCTGCTGATGAACTGTTCCCACCCTTCCCAGGTAAAACACCTGAATATGTACAAGGGCTTGAAAGCCTAGAGGAAGGGCCGCGGAGCCACACCAGTGACAGCACGCAGGCCAACTTGGTGCCTGCAGGCCAGCCGGGGTGGTCCTGGACCCGGGCGCTCTTCCAGAAGCTTTCCATTGCCCTGCCTGAGATACCCCTCCTGTCCCGGCCCCCACTGCTTTTTTCCTTCCTCACCTCTGTCCGGAGAGAAATGCCAGCAGAACGTATGGGTGACACATCCTCTTCTTTACAGGTGGCAGCCTGGCAACCCCTGCAGAAAGGCCAGCAGAGCCCCACTCACACCGGGCCACCAACAAAGCTGTGGCCCCTCACTCCCTCCCACCAGCAGAGCCCCGAGACTGCTGACGGGGCAGAGAATATGGAGTCAGGCACAGCTTCAGGGGCTATTGCTGCCTGGAGCGCTGTTTATATTGACCTCAAACAGGCACACCTGGGGAGGGCCGGCCGGCAGGGTAAGGCTGCCCAGGTCAGCTAATCCACAACCCTCAGGGAATCACATTGTTGAAAACGGACCTCGCTAAGGCAGAATAGAAGCCAAGGAAGAAAAGGACACAATGCCATTTGCAGCACCGTAGATGAGTCTAGAGGTAATCACGTGACTTGTAGTAAGTCAGAAAGTGAAAGACACATATCGTATCATATCACTTATAGGTGTTACCTAAGAATGGATACCAGGGCAGATATTTCCACGGAGAAGGGCCATCACAGATTCATCAAACAAACTTATGGTTCACCAATGGAAAGGTGTGAGGATTGGTTTCATTACGATATTGGGGTTAACAGACATATACAAACACAGGTGACACATATAATCACCAAAGACCTACGGAATACCAAGAGAAGACTACTCAACCTTCTGTCATAACGTACATGGGAAAAGGATCCCAGGAAGAACAGACATCTGTATATGTGTAAAAGAACCCCATCTTCCACACCTACAACAAGCCAAACATTGTAATCAAACTTGCTGTAATAAAAAATAAAAAATTAAATTAAAAACACGAACAAGAAGTAGTGAGACAAACTTGAGGGGCTTTCTCCTGGCACATTCCATTCTAAATTCCAATCTAGAACACGACTTCCATTGAGGCTCTGTTGCCCTAGTCACCAGATTTGGTAAGGGAGAACTGCTGCCACCTTGTGGCCGTTTCGCACAACAGCAGCTTTAATCCCAGCACTGATGGTCAGTTGATATTCAAAATCATTGCAGGCCTGTAAATGACACCTGCCCTGAAAACAAATCCTGGGGTCACATATCGACCAAAAAATTCAAAGGACGTCCATATTTCAAAACGACCGTTTCAAAAGGCATATTTTACGCACATTAGTGTTCTGCTTCTTTTTCTTTCTTTCCTTTTTTTTGTTAAAAATACGGGAATGGAAAAAGGCATCCCTCAGAATGGGCGAAAATCGTTGCAAACGAATCAATGGACAAAGGTTTAATCTCCAATATATATAAACAGCTCATGCAGCTTAATATTAACAAAACAAACAACCCAATACAAAAAACGGGCAGAAGATCTAAAGAGATGTTTCTTCCAAGAAGACACAGAGATGGCCAAGACGAACATGAAAAGCTGCTCAACAGCACTAATTATTAGAGAAATGCAAATCAAAACTACAATGAGGTATCACCTCACACCTGTTAGAATCGGCATCATCAGAAAATCTACAAACAACCAATTCTGGGGAGGGTGTGGACAAAAGGAGCCCTCTTCCACTATTGGTGGGAATGTAAATTGATACAGTCACTATGGAGAACGGTATGGAGTTTCCTTAAAAAAACTAGAAATAGAATTACCATCTGATCCAGCAATCCCACTTCTGGGCATATACCCAGAGAAAACCATAAATCAAAAAGGCACATTCACCACAATGTTCATGGCAGCACTATTTACAATAGCCAGGTAATGGAAGCAACCTAAATGCCCACAGACAGATGAATGGATAAAGATGTGGTACATATATAAAATGGAATATTACTCAGCCATAAGAAGGAATGAAACTGGGTCATTTGTAGAGACATCGATGGATCTAGAGACTGTCATACAGAATGAAGTAAGTCAGAAAGAGGAAAACAAATATTGTATATTAATGCATATATGTGGAACCTAAAAAATGGTACAGATGAACTGGTTTGCAGGGAAGAAACAGAGACACAGAGGTAGAGAACAAACATATGGACACCAAGTGTGGGAAGCCATGGGGTGGTGGTGGTGGGATGAGTTGGGAGATTGGGATTGACCTGTATACATGTATATGCATAAAATACATAACTAATAATAACCTGCTGTATAAAAAATTAAATCAAATTAAATTTCAAATTTTTAAAAAATAAAATTTAAAAATAAAACAGAAAAATGTTCTTCCCTTCACACAGATGTATTTATAGGAATGAATTATTTCCATGCTTATATCTATAAATACATAAAAGAGGAATACAATCTAACTTGAACCATAAAAGAAAAAAAAAAACCTGAACCCACTATTTATACAGAGGAAAACCCTATCAGGGCACTTGCTCCAGCGGTAAACAATTCTGAAATTGGTCAGAGGTGGGGAATCATCTCCCATACAACCAGCAACCCACGCCCCACGCCAGGAGCATCCTCATTGCAAAGCTGGGGGACCGTGCCGAGGCATCTGTGAGTAAACGTGAGCTGAGCCCCAGGCCAGCTGCTGCTGAACTGTTCCCACCCTTCCCAGGTAAAACACCTGAATATGTACAAGGGCTTGAAAGCCTAGAAGAAGGGCCGCGGAGCCACACCAGTGACAGCACGCAGGCCAACTTGGTGCCTGCAGGCCAGCCAGGGTGGTCCTGGCCCCGGGCGCTCTTCCGGAAGCTTTCCATTGCCCTGCCTGAGATACCCCTCCTGTCCCGGCCCCCACTGCTTTTTTCCTTCCTCACCTCTGTCCGGAGAGAAATGCCAGCGGAAGGTATGGGTGACACATCCTCTTCTTTACAGGTGGCAGCCTGGCAACCCCTGCAGAAAGGCCAGCAGAGCCCCACTCACACCGGGCCACCAACAAAGCTGTGGCCCCTCACTCCCTCCCACCAGCAGAGCCCCGAGACTGCTGACGGGGCAGAGAATATGGAGTCAGGCACAGCTTCAGGGGCTATTGCTGCCTGGAGCGCTGTTTATATTGACCTCAAACAGGCACACCTGGGGAGGGCCGGCCGGCAGAGTAAGGCTGCCCAGGTCAGCTAATCCACAACCCTCAGGGAATCACATTGTTGAAAACGGACCTCGCTAAGGCAGAATAGAAGCCAAGGAAGAAAAGGACACAATGCCATTTGCAGCACCGTAGATGAGTCTAGAGGTAATCACGTGACTTGTAGTAAGTCAGAAAGTGAAAGACACATATCGTATCATATCACTTATAGGTGTTACCTAAGAATGGATACCAGGGCAGATATTTCCACGGAGAAGGGCCATCACAGATTCATCAAACAAACTTATGGTTCACCAATGGAAAGGTGTGAGGATTGGTTTCATTACGATATTGGGGTTAACAGACATATACAAACACAGGTGACACATATAATCACCAAAGACCTACGGAATACCAAGAGAAGACTACTCAACCTTCTGTCATAACGTACATGGGAAAAGGATCCCAGGAAGAACAGACATCTGTATATGTGTAAAAGAACCCCATCTTCCACACCTACAACAAGCCAAACATTGTAATCAAACTTGCTGTAATAAAAAATAAAAAATTAAATTAAAAACACGAACAAGAAGTAGTGAGACAAACTTGAGGGGCTTTCTCCTGGCACATTCCATTCTAAATTCCAATCTAGAACACGACTTCCATTGAGGCTCTGTTGCCCTAGTCACCAGATTTGGTAAGGGAGAACTGCTGCCACCTTGTGGCCGTTTCGCACAACAGCAGCTTTAATCCCAGCGCTGATGGTCAGTTGATATTCAAAATCATTGCAGGCCTGTAAATGACACCTGCCCTGAAAACAAATCCTGGGGTCACATTTGACCAAAAAATTCAAAGGACGTCCATATTTCAAAACGACCGTTTCAAAAGGCATATTTTACGCACATTAGTGTTCTGCTTCTTTTTCTTTCTTTCCTTTTTTTGTTAAAAATACGGGAATGGAAAAAGGCATCCCTCAGAATGGGCGAAAATCGTTGCAAACGAATCAATGGACAAAGGTTTAATCTCCAATATATATAAAGAGCTCATGCAGCTTAATATTAACAAAACAAACAACCCAATACAAAAAATGGGCAGAAGATCTAAAGAGATGTTTCTTCCAAGAAGACACAGAGATGGCCAAGACGCACATGAAAAGCTGCTCAACAGCACTAATTATTAGAGAAATGCAAATCAAAACTACAATGAGGTATCACCTCACACCTGTTAGAATCGGCATCATCAGAAAATCTACAAACAACCAATTCTGGGGAGGGTGTGGACAAAAGGAGCCCTCTTCCACTATTGGTGGGAATGTAAATTGATACAGTCACTATGGAGAACGGTATGGAGTTTCCTTAAAAAAACTAGAAATAGAATTACCATCTGATCCAGCAATCCCACTTCTGGGCATATACCCAGAGAAAACCATAAATCAAAAAGGCACATTCACCACAATGTTCATGGCAGCGCTATTTACAATAGCCAGGTAATGGAAGCAACGTAAATGCCCACAGACAGATGAATGGATAAAGATGTTGTACATATATAAATGGAATATTACTCAGCCATAAAAAGGAATGAAACTGGGTCATTTGTAGAGACATCAATGGATCTAGAGACTGTCATACAGAATGAAGTAAGTCAGAAAGAGGAAAACAAATATTGTATATTAATGCATATATGTGGAACATAAAAAATGGTACAGATGAACTGGTTTGCAGGGAAGAAACAGAGACACAGAGGTAGAGAACAAACATATGGACACCAAGTGTGGGAAGCCATGGGGTGGTGGTGGTGGGATGAGTTGGGAGATTGGGATTGACCTGTATACATGTATATGCATAAAATACATAACTAATAATAACCTGCTGTATAAAAAAATAAATCAAATTAAATTTCAAATTTTTAAAAAATAAAATTTAAAAATAAAACAGAAAAATGTTCTTCCCTTCACACAGATGTATTTATAGGAATGAATTATTTCCATGCTTATATCTATAAATACATAAAGGAGGAATACAATCTAACTTGAACCATAAAAGAAAAAAAAAAACCTGAACCCACCAGTTATAAAGAGGAAAACGCTATCAGGGCACTTGCTCCAGCGGTAAACAATTCTGAAATTGGTCAGAGGTGGGGAATCATCTCCCATACAACCAGCAACCCACCCCCCACGCCAGGAGCATCCTCATTGCAAAGCTGGGGGACCGTGCCGAGGCATCTGTGAGTAACCTTGAGTTGAGCCCCAGGCCAGCTGCTGATGAACTGTTCCCACCCTTCCCAGGTAAAACACCTGAATATGTACAAGGGCTTGAAAGCCTAGAGGAAGGGCCGCGGAGCCACACCAGTGACAGCACGCAGGCCAACTTGGTGCCTGCAGGCCAGCCGGGGTGGTCCTGGACCCGGGCGCTCTTCCAGAAGCTTTCCATTGCCCTGCCTGAGATACCCCTCCTGTCCCGGCCCCCACTGCTTTTTTCCTTCCTCACCTCTGTCCGGAGAGAAATGCCAGCAGAACGTATGGGTGACACATCCTCTTCTTTACAGGTGGCAGCCTGGCAACCCCTGCAGAAAGGCCAGCAGAGCCCCACTCACACCGGGCCACCAACAAAGCTGTGGCCCCTCACTCCCTCCCACCAGCAGAGCCCCGAGACTGCTGACGGGGCAGAGAATATGGAGTCAGGCACAGCTTCAGGGGCTATTGCTGCCTGGAGCGCTGTTTATATTGACCTCAAACAGGCACACCTGGGGAGGGCCGGCCGGCAGGGTAAGGCTGCCCAGGTCAGCTAATCCACAACCCTCAGGGAATCACATTGTTGAAAACGGACCTCGCTAAGGCAGAATAGAAGCCAAGGAAGAAAAGGACACAATGCCATTTGCAGCACCGTAGATGAGTCTAGAGGTAATCACGTGACTTGTAGTAAGTCAGAAAGTGAAAGACACATATCGTATCATATCACTTATAGGTGTTACCTAAGAATGGATACCAGGGCAGATATTTCCACGGAGAAGGGCCATCACAGATTCATCAAACAAACTTATGGTTCACCAATGGAAAGGTGTGAGGATTGGTTTCATTACGATATTGGGGTTAACAGACATATACAAACACAGGTGACACATATAATCACCAAAGACCTACGGAATACCAAGAGAAGACTACTCAACCTTCTGTCATAACGTACATGGGAAAAGGATCCCAGGAAGAACAGACATCTGTATATGTGTAAAAGAACCCCATCTTCCACACCTACAACAAGCCAAACATTGTAATCAAACTTGCTGTAATAAAAAATAAAAAATTAAATTAAAAACACGAACAAGAAGTAGTGAGACAAACTTGAGGGGCTTTCTCCTGGCACATTCCATTCTAAATTCCAATCTAGAACACGACTTCCATTGAGGCTCTGTTGCCCTAGTCACCAGATTTGGTAAGGGAGAACTGCTGCCACCTTGTGGCCGTTTCGCACAACAGCAGCTTTAATCCCAGCACTGATGGTCAGTTGATATTCAAAATCATTGCAGGCCTGTAAATGACACCTGCCCTGAAAACAAATCCTGGGGTCACATATCGACCAAAAAATTCAAAGGACGTCCATATTTCAAAACGACCGTTTCAAAAGGCATATTTTACGCACATTAGTGTTCTGCTTCTTTTTCTTTCTTTCCTTTTTTTTGTTAAAAATACGGGAATGGAAAAAGGCATCCCTCAGAATGGGCGAAAATCGTTGCAAACGAATCAATGGACAAAGGTTTAATCTCCAATATATATAAACAGCTCATGCAGCTTAATATTAACAAAACAAACAACCCAATACAAAAAACGGGCAGAAGATCTAAAGAGATGTTTCTTCCAAGAAGACACAGAGATGGCCAAGACGAACATGAAAAGCTGCTCAACAGCACTAATTATTAGAGAAATGCAAATCAAAACTACAATGAGGTATCACCTCACACCTGTTAGAATCGGCATCATCAGAAAATCTACAAACAACCAATTCTGGGGAGGGTGTGGACAAAAGGAGCCCTCTTCCACTATTGGTGGGAATGTAAATTGATACAGTCACTATGGAGAACGGTATGGAGTTTCCTTAAAAAAACTAGAAATAGAATTACCATCTGATCCAGCAATCCCACTTCTGGGCATATACCCAGAGAAAACCATAAATCAAAAAGGCACATTCACCACAATGTTCATGGCAGCACTATTTACAATAGCCAGGTAATGGAAGCAACCTAAATGCCCACAGACAGATGAATGGATAAAGATGTGGTACATATATAAAATGGAATATTACTCAGCCATAAGAAGGAATGAAACTGGGTCATTTGTAGAGACATCGATGGATCTAGAGACTGTCATACAGAATGAAGTAAGTCAGAAAGAGGAAAACAAATATTGTATATTAATGCATATATGTGGAACCTAAAAAATGGTACAGATGAACTGGTTTGCAGGGAAGAAACAGAGACACAGAGGTAGAGAACAAACATATGGACACCAAGTGTGGGAAGCCATGGGGTGGTGGTGGTGGGATGAGTTGGGAGATTGGGATTGACCTGTATACATGTATATGCATAAAATACATAACTAATAATAACCTGCTGTATAAAAAATTAAATCAAATTAAATTTCAAATTTTTAAAAAATAAAATTTAAAAATAAAACAGAAAAATGTTCTTCCCTTCACACAGATGTATTTATAGGAATGAATTATTTCCATGCTTATATCTATAAATACATAAAAGAGGAATACAATCTAACTTGAACCATAAAAGAAAAAAAAAAACCTGAACCCACTATTTATACAGAGGAAAACCCTATCAGGGCACTTGCTCCAGCGGTAAACAATTCTGAAATTGGTCAGAGGTGGGGAATCATCTCCCATACAACCAGCAACCCACGCCCCACGCCAGGAGCATCCTCATTGCAAAGCTGGGGGACCGTGCCGAGGCATCTGTGAGTAAACGTGAGCTGAGCCCCAGGCCAGCTGCTGCTGAACTGTTCCCACCCTTCCCAGGTAAAACACCTGAATATGTACAAGGGCTTGAAAGCCTAGAAGAAGGGCCGCGGAGCCACACCAGTGACAGCACGCAGGCCAACTTGGTGCCTGCAGGCCAGCCAGGGTGGTCCTGGCCCCGGGCGCTCTTCCGGAAGCTTTCCATTGCCCTGCCTGAGATACCCCTCCTGTCCCGGCCCCCACTGCTTTTTTCCTTCCTCACCTCTGTCCGGAGAGAAATGCCAGCGGAAGGTATGGGTGACACATCCTCTTCTTTACAGGTGGCAGCCTGGCAACCCCTGCAGAAAGGCCAGCAGAGCCCCACTCACACCGGGCCACCAACAAAGCTGTGGCCCCTCACTCCCTCCCACCAGCAGAGCCCCGAGACTGCTGACGGGGCAGAGAATATGGAGTCAGGCACAGCTTCAGGGGCTATTGCTGCCTGGAGCGCTGTTTATATTGACCTCAAACAGGCACACCTGGGGAGGGCCGGCCGGCAGAGTAAGGCTGCCCAGGTCAGCTAATCCACAACCCTCAGGGAATCACATTGTTGAAAACGGACCTCGCTAAGGCAGAATAGAAGCCAAGGAAGAAAAGGACACAATGCCATTTGCAGCACCGTAGATGAGTCTAGAGGTAATCACGTGACTTGTAGTAAGTCAGAAAGTGAAAGACACATATCGTATCATATCACTTATAGGTGTTACCTAAGAATGGATACCAGGGCAGATATTTCCACGGAGAAGGGCCATCACAGATTCATCAAACAAACTTATGGTTCACCAATGGAAAGGTGTGAGGATTGGTTTCATTACGATATTGGGGTTAACAGACATATACAAACACAGGTGACACATATAATCACCAAAGACCTACGGAATACCAAGAGAAGACTACTCAACCTTCTGTCATAACGTACATGGGAAAAGGATCCCAGGAAGAACAGACATCTGTATATGTGTAAAAGAACCCCATCTTCCACACCTACAACAAGCCAAACATTGTAATCAAACTTGCTGTAATAAAAAATAAAAAATTAAATTAAAAACACGAACAAGAAGTAGTGAGACAAACTTGAGGGGCTTTCTCCTGGCACATTCCATTCTAAATTCCAATCTAGAACACGACTTCCATTGAGGCTCTGTTGCCCTAGTCACCAGATTTGGTAAGGGAGAACTGCTGCCACCTTGTGGCCGTTTCGCACAACAGCAGCTTTAATCCCAGCGCTGATGGTCAGTTGATATTCAAAATCATTGCAGGCCTGTAAATGACACCTGCCCTGAAAACAAATCCTGGGGTCACATTTGACCAAAAAATTCAAAGGACGTCCATATTTCAAAACGACCGTTTCAAAAGGCATATTTTACGCACATTAGTGTTCTGCTTCTTTTTCTTTCTTTCCTTTTTTTGTTAAAAATACGGGAATGGAAAAAGGCATCCCTCAGAATGGGCGAAAATCGTTGCAAACGAATCAATGGACAAAGGTTTAATCTCCAATATATATAAAGAGCTCATGCAGCTTAATATTAACAAAACAAACAACCCAATACAAAAAATGGGCAGAAGATCTAAAGAGATGTTTCTTCCAAGAAGACACAGAGATGGCCAAGACGCACATGAAAAGCTGCTCAACAGCACTAATTATTAGAGAAATGCAAATCAAAACTACAATGAGGTATCACCTCACACCTGTTAGAATCGGCATCATCAGAAAATCTACAAACAACCAATTCTGGGGAGGGTGTGGACAAAAGGAGCCCTCTTCCACTATTGGTGGGAATGTAAATTGATACAGTCACTATGGAGAACGGTATGGAGTTTCCTTAAAAAAACTAGAAATAGAATTACCATCTGATCCAGCAATCCCACTTCTGGGCATATACCCAGAGAAAACCATAAATCAAAAAGGCACATTCACCACAATGTTCATGGCAGCGCTATTTACAATAGCCAGGTAATGGAAGCAACGTAAATGCCCACAGACAGATGAATGGATAAAGATGTTGTACATATATAAATGGAATATTACTCAGCCATAAAAAGGAATGAAACTGGGTCATTTGTAGAGACATCAATGGATCTAGAGACTGTCATACAGAATGAAGTAAGTCAGAAAGAGGAAAACAAATATTGTATATTAATGCATATATGTGGAACATAAAAAATGGTACAGATGAACTGGTTTGCAGGGAAGAAACAGAGACACAGAGGTAGAGAACAAACATATGGACACCAAGTGTGGGAAGCCATGGGGTGGTGGTGGTGGGATGAGTTGGGAGATTGGGATTGACCTGTATACATGTATATGCATAAAATACATAACTAATAATAACCTGCTGTATAAAAAAATAAATCAAATTAAATTTCAAATTTTTAAAAAATAAAATTTAAAAATAAAACAGAAAAATGTTCTTCCCTTCACACAGATGTATTTATAGGAATGAATTATTTCCATGCTTATATCTATAAATACATAAAGGAGGAATACAATCTAACTTGAACCATAAAAGAAAAAAAAAAACCTGAACCCACCAGTTATAAAGAGGAAAACGCTATCAGGGCACTTGCTCCAGCGGTAAACAATTCTGAAATTGGTCAGAGGTGGGGAATCATCTCCCATACAACCAGCAACCCACCCCCCACGCCAGGAGCATCCTCATTGCAAAGCTGGGGGACCGTGCCGAGGCATCTGTGAGTAACCTTGAGTTGAGCCCCAGGCCAGCTGCTGATGAACTGTTCCCACCCTTCCCAGGTAAAACACCTGAATATGTACAAGGGCTTGAAAGCCTAGAGGAAGGGCCGCGGAGCCACACCAGTGACAGCACGCAGGCCAACTTGGTGCCTGCAGGCCAGCCGGGGTGGTCCTGGACCCGGGCGCTCTTCCAGAAGCTTTCCATTGCCCTGCCTGAGATACCCCTCCTGTCCCGGCCCCCACTGCTTTTTTCCTTCCTCACCTCTGTCCGGAGAGAAATGCCAGCAGAACGTATGGGTGACACATCCTCTTCTTTACAGGTGGCAGCCTGGCAACCCCTGCAGAAAGGCCAGCAGAGCCCCACTCACACCGGGCCACCAACAAAGCTGTGGCCCCTCACTCCCTCCCACCAGCAGAGCCCCGAGACTGCTGACGGGGCAGAGAATATGGAGTCAGGCACAGCTTCAGGGGCTATTGCTGCCTGGAGCGCTGTTTATATTGACCTCAAACAGGCACACCTGGGGAGGGCCGGCCGGCAGGGTAAGGCTGCCCAGGTCAGCTAATCCACAACCCTCAGGGAATCACATTGTTGAAAACGGACCTCGCTAAGGCAGAATAGAAGCCAAGGAAGAAAAGGACACAATGCCATTTGCAGCACCGTAGATGAGTCTAGAGGTAATCACGTGACTTGTAGTAAGTCAGAAAGTGAAAGACACATATCGTATCATATCACTTATAGGTGTTACCTAAGAATGGATACCAGGGCAGATATTTCCACGGAGAAGGGCCATCACAGATTCATCAAACAAACTTATGGTTCACCAATGGAAAGGTGTGAGGATTGGTTTCATTACGATATTGGGGTTAACAGACATATACAAACACAGGTGACACATATAATCACCAAAGACCTACGGAATACCAAGAGAAGACTACTCAACCTTCTGTCATAACGTACATGGGAAAAGGATCCCAGGAAGAACAGACATCTGTATATGTGTAAAAGAACCCCATCTTCCACACCTACAACAAGCCAAACATTGTAATCAAACTTGCTGTAATAAAAACTAAAAAATTAAATTAAAAACACGAACAAGAAGTAGTGAGACAAACTTGAGGGGCTTTCTCCTGGCACATTCCATTCTAAATTCCAATCTAGAACACGACTTCCATTGAGGCTCTGTTGCCCTAGTCACCAGATTTGGTAAGGGAGAACTGCTGCCACCTTGTGGCCGTTTCGCACAACAGCAGCTTTAATCCCAGCGCTGATGGTCAGTTGATATTCAAAATCATTGCAGGCCTGTAAATGACACCTGCCCTGAAAACAAATCCTGGGGTCATATATTGACCAAAAAATTCAAAGGACGTCCATATTTCAAAACGACCGTTTCAAAAGGCATATTTTACGCACATTAGTGTTCTGCTTCTTTTTCTTTCTTTCCTTTTTTTGTTAAAAATACGGGAATGGAAAAAGGCATCCCTCAGAATGGGCGAAAATCGTTGCAAACGAATCAATGGACAAAGGTTTAATCTCCAATATATATAAAGAGCTCATGCAGCTTAATATTAACAAAACAAACAACCCAATACAAAAAATGGGCAGAAGATCTAAAGAGATGTTTCTTCCAAGAAGACACAGAGATGGCCAAGACGCACATGAAAAGCTGCTCAACAGCACTAATTATTAGAGAAATGCAAATCAAAACTACAATGAGGTATCACCTCACACCTGTTAGAATCGGCATCATCAGAAAATCTACAAACAACCAATTCTGGGGAGGGTGTGGACAAAAGGAGCCCTCTTCCACTATTGGTGGGAATGTAAATTGATACAGTCACTATGGAGAACGGTATGGAGTTTCCTTAAAAAAACTAGAAATAGAATTACCATCTGATCCAGCAATCCCACTTCTGGGCATATACCCAGAGAAAACCATAAATCAAAAAGGCACATTCACCACAATGTTCATGGCAGCGCTATTTACAATAGCCAGGTAATGGAAGCAACGTAAATGCCCACAGACAGATGAATGGATAAAGATGTTGTACATATATAAATGGAATATTACTCAGCCATAAAAAGGAATGAAACTGGGTCATTTGTAGAGACATCAATGGATCTAGAGACTGTCATACAGAATGAAGTAAGTCAGAAAGAGGAAAACAAATATTGTATATTAATGCATATATGTGGAACATAAAAAATGGTACAGATGAACTGGTTTGCAGGGAAGAAACAGAGACACAGAGGTAGAGAACAAACATATGGACACCAAGTGTGGGAAGCCATGGGGTGGTGGTGGTGGGATGAGTTGGGAGATTGGGATTGACCTGTATACATGTATATGCATAAAATACATAACTAATAATAACCTGCTGTATAAAAAAATAAATCAAATTAAATTTCAAATTTTTAAAAAATAAAATTTAAAAATAAAACAGAAAAATGTTCTTCCCTTCACACAGATGTATTTATAGGAATGAATTATTTCCATGCTTATATCTATAAATACATAAAGGAGGAATACAATCTAACTTGAACCATAAAAGAAAAAAAAAAACCTGAACCCACCAGTTATAAAGAGGAAAACGCTATCAGGGCACTTGCTCCAGCGGTAAACAATTCTGAAATTGGTCAGAGGTGGGGAATCATCTCCCATACAACCAGCAACCCACCCCCCACGCCAGGAGCATCCTCATTGCAAAGCTGGGGGACCGTGCCGAGGCATCTGTGAGTAACCTTGAGTTGAGCCCCAGGCCAGCTGCTGATGAACTGTTCCCACCCTTCCCAGGTAAAACACCTGAATATGTACAAGGGCTTGAAAGCCTAGAGGAAGGGCCGCGGAGCCACACCAGTGACAGCACGCAGGCCAACTTGGTGCCTGCAGGCCAGCCGGGGTGGTCCTGGACCCGGGCGCTCTTCCGGAAGCTTTCCATTGCCCTGCCTGAGATACCCCTCCTGTCCCGGCCCCCACTGCTTTTTTCCTTCCTCACCTCTGTCCGGAGAGAAATGCCAGCGGAAGGTAGGGGTGACACATCCTCTTCTTTACAGGTGGCAGCCTGGCAACCCCTGCAGAAAGGCCAGCAGAGCCCCACTCACACCGGGCCACCAACAAAGCTGTGGCCCCTCACTCCCTCCCACCAGCAGAGCCCCGAGACTGCTGACGGGGCAGAGAATATGGAGTCAGGCACAGCTTCAGGGGCTATTGCTGCCTGGAGCGCTGTTTATATTGACCTCAAACAGGCACACCTGGGGAGGGCCGGCCGGCAGGGTAAGGCTGCCCAGGTCAGCTAATCCACAACCCTCAGGGAATCACATTGTTGAAAACGGACCTCGCTAAGGCAGAATAGAAGCCAAGGAAGAAAAGGACACAATGCCATTTGCAGCACCGTACATGAGTCTAGAGGTAATCACGTGACTTGTAGTAAGTCAGAAAGTGAAAGACACATATCGTATCATATCACTTATAGGTGTTACCTAAGAATGGATACCAGGGCAGATATTTCCACGGAGAAGGGCCATCACAGATTCATCAAACAAACTTATGGTTCACCAATGGAAAGGTGTGAGGATTGGTTTCATTACGATATTGGGGTTAACAGACATATACAAACACAGGTGACACATATAATCACCAAAGACCTACGGAATACCAAGAGAAGACTACTCAACCTTCTGTCATAACGTACATGGGAAAAGGATCCCAGGAAGAACAGACATCTGTATATGTGTAAAAGAACCCCATCTTCCACACCTACAACAAGCCAAACATTGTAATCAAACTTGCTGTAATAAAAACTAAAAAATTAAATTAAAAACACGAACAAGAAGTAGTGAGACAAACTTGAGGGGCTTTCTCCTGGCACATTCCATTCTAAATTCCAATCTAGAACACGACTTCCATTGAGGCTCTGTTGCCCTAGTCACCAGATTTGGTAAGGGAGAACTGCTGCCACCTTGTGGCCGTTTCGCACAACAGCAGCTTTAATCCCAGCGCTGATGGTCAGTTGATATTCAAAATCATTGCAGGCCTGTAAATGACACCTGCCCTGAAAACAAACCCTGGGGTCACATATTGACCAAAAAATTCAAAGGACGTCCATATTTCAAATCGACCGTTTCAAAAGGCATATTTTACGCACATTAGTGTTCTGCTTCTTTTTCTTTCTTTCCTTTTTTTGTTAAAAATACGGGAATGGAAAAAGGCATCCCTCAGAATGGGCGAAAATCGTTGCAAACGAATCAATGGACAAAGGTTTAATCTCCAATATATATAAAGAGCTCATGCAGCTTAATATTAACAAAACAAACAACCCAATACAAAAAATGGGCAGAAGATCTAAAGAGATGTTTCTTCCAAGAAGACACAGAGATGGCCAAGACGCACATGAAAAGCTGCTCAACAGCACTAATTATTAGAGAAATGCAAATCAAAACTACAATGAGGTATCACCTCACACCTGTTAGAATCGGCATCATCAGAAAATCTACAAACAACAAATTCTGGGGAGGGTGTGGACAAAAGGAGCCCTCTTCCACTATTGGTGGGAATGTAAATTGATACAGTCACTATGGAAAACGGTATGGAGTTTCCTTAAAAAAACTAGAAATAGAATTACCATCTGATCCAGCAATCCCACTTCTGGGCATATACCCAGAGAAAACCATAAATCAAAAAGGCACATTCACCACAATGTTCATGGCAGCGCTATTTACAATAGCCAGGTAATGGAAGCAACGTAAATGCCCACAGACAGATGAATGGATAAAGATGTTGTACATATATAAATGGAATATTACTCAGCCATAAAAAGGAATGAAACTGGGTCATTTGTAGAGACATCAATGGATCTAGAGACTGTCATACAGAATGAAGTAAGTCAGAAAGAGGAAAACAAATATTGTATATTAATGCATATATGTGGAACATAAAAAATGGTACAGATGAACTGGTTTGCAGGGAAGAAACAGAGACACAGAGGTAGAGAACAAACATATGGACACCAAGTGTGGGAAGCCATGGGGTGGTGGTGGTGGGATGAGTTGGGAGATTGGGATTGACCTGTATACATGTATATGCATAAAATACATAACTAATAATAACCTGCTGTATAAAAAAATAAATCAAATTAAATTTCAAATTTTTAAAAAATAAAATTTAAAAATAAAACAGAAAAATGTTCTTCCCTTCACACAGATGTATTTATAGGAATGAATTATTTCCATGCTTATATCTATAAATACATAAAGGAGGAATACAATCTAACTTGAACCATAAAAGAAAAAAAAAAACCTGAACCCACCAGTTATAAAGAGGAAAACGCTATCAGGGCACTTGCTCCAGCGGTAAACAATTCTGAAATTGGTCAGAGGTGGGGAATCATCTCCCATACAACCAGCAACCCACCCCCCACGCCAGGAGCATCCTCATTGCAAAGCTGGGGGACCGTGCCGAGGCATCTGTGAGTAACCTTGAGTTGAGCCCCAGGCCAGCTGCTGATGAACTGTTCCCACCCTTCCCAGGTAAAACACCTGAATATGTACAAGGGCTTGAAAGCCTAGAGGAAGGGCCGCGGAGCCACACCAGTGACAGCACGCAGGCCAACTTGGTGCCTGCAGGCCAGCCGGGGTGGTCCTGGACCCGGGCGCTCTTCCAGAAGCTTTCCATTGCCCTGCCTGAGATACCCCTCCTGTCCCGGCCCCCACTGCTTTTTTCCTTCCTCACCTCTGTCCGGAGAGAAATGCCAGCAGAACGTATGGGTGACACATCCTCTTCTTTACAGGTGGCAGCCTGGCAACCCCTGCAGAAAGGCCAGCAGAGCCCCACTCACACCGGGCCACCAACAAAGCTGTGGCCCCTCACTCCCTCCCACCAGCAGAGCCCCGAGACTGCTGACGGGGCAGAGAATATGGAGTCAGGCACAGCTTCAGGGGCTATTGCTGCCTGGAGCGCTGTTTATATTGACCTCAAACAGGCACACCTGGGGAGGGCCGGCCGGCAGGGTAAGGCTGCCCAGGTCAGCTAATCCACAACCCTCAGGGAATCACATTGTTGAAAACGGACCTCGCTAAGGCAGAATAGAAGCCAAGGAAGAAAAGGACACAATGCCATTTGCAGCACCGTAGATGAGTCTAGAGGTAATCACGTGACTTGTAGTAAGTCAGAAAGTGAAAGACACATATCGTATCATATCACTTATAGGTGTTAC
Organism: Mesoplodon mirus; assembly: GCF_964341445.2. Taxonomy (NCBI): domain Eukaryota; kingdom Metazoa; phylum Chordata; class Mammalia; order Artiodactyla; family Ziphiidae; genus Mesoplodon; species Mesoplodon mirus. The sequence goes on along the minus strand of NW_028295586.1, from coordinate 218,263 downwards.
CTAAGAATGGATACCAGGGCAGATATTTCCACGGAGAAGGGCCATCACAGATTCATCAAACAAACTTATGGTTCACCAATGGAAAGGTGTGAGGATTGGTTTCATTACGATATTGGGGTTAACAGACATATACAAACACAGGTGACACATATAATCACCAAAGACCTACGGAATACCAAGAGAAGACTACTCAACCTTCTGTCATAACGTACATGGGAAAAGGATCCCAGGAAGAACAGACATCTGTATATGTGTAAAAGAACCCCATCTTCCACACCTACAACAAGCCAAACATTGTAATCAAACTTGCTGTAATAAAAAATAAAAAATTAAATTAAAAACACGAACAAGAAGTAGTGAGACAAACTTGAGGGGCTTTCTCCTGGCACATTCCATTCTAAATTCCAATCTAGAACACGACTTCCATTGAGGCTCTGTTGCCCTAGTCACCAGATTTGGTAAGGGAGAACTGCTGCCACCTTGTGGCCGTTTCGCACAACAGCAGCTTTAATCCCAGCACTGATGGTCAGTTGATATTCAAAATCATTGCAGGCCTGTAAATGACACCTGCCCTGAAAACAAATCCTGGGGTCACATATCGACCAAAAAATTCAAAGGACGTCCATATTTCAAAACGACCGTTTCAAAAGGCATATTTTACGCACATTAGTGTTCTGCTTCTTTTTCTTTCTTTCCTTTTTTTTGTTAAAAATACGGGAATGGAAAAAGGCATCCCTCAGAATGGGCGAAAATCGTTGCAAACGAATCAATGGACAAAGGTTTAATCTCCAATATATATAAACAGCTCATGCAGCTTAATATTAACAAAACAAACAACCCAATACAAAAAACGGGCAGAAGATCTAAAGAGATGTTTCTTCCAAGAAGACACAGAGATGGCCAAGACGAACATGAAAAGCTGCTCAACAGCACTAATTATTAGAGAAATGCAAATCAAAACTACAATGAGGTATCACCTCACACCTGTTAGAATCGGCATCATCAGAAAATCTACAAACAACCAATTCTGGGGAGGGTGTGGACAAAAGGAGCCCTCTTCCACTATTGGTGGGAATGTAAATTGATACAGTCACTATGGAGAACGGTATGGAGTTTCCTTAAAAAAACTAGAAATAGAATTACCATCTGATCCAGCAATCCCACTTCTGGGCATATACCCAGAGAAAACCATAAATCAAAAAGGCACATTCACCACAATGTTCATGGCAGCACTATTTACAATAGCCAGGTAATGGAAGCAACCTAAATGCCCACAGACAGATGAATGGATAAAGATGTGGTACATATATAAAATGGAATATTACTCAGCCATAAGAAGGAATGAAACTGGGTCATTTGTAGAGACATCGATGGATCTAGAGACTGTCATACAGAATGAAGTAAGTCAGAAAGAGGAAAACAAATATTGTATATTAATGCATATATGTGGAACCTAAAAAATGGTACAGATGAACTGGTTTGCAGGGAAGAAACAGAGACACAGAGGTAGAGAACAAACATATGGACACCAAGTGTGGGAAGCCATGGGGTGGTGGTGGTGGGATGAGTTGGGAGATTGGGATTGACCTGTATACATGTATATGCATAAAATACATAACTAATAATAACCTGCTGTATAAAAAATTAAATCAAATTAAATTTCAAATTTTTAAAAAATAAAATTTAAAAATAAAACAGAAAAATGTTCTTCCCTTCACACAGATGTATTTATAGGAATGAATTATTTCCATGCTTATATCTATAAATACATAAAAGAGGAATACAATCTAACTTGAACCATAAAAGAAAAAAAAAAACCTGAACCCACTATTTATACAGAGGAAAACCCTATCAGGGCACTTGCTCCAGCGGTAAACAATTCTGAAATTGGTCAGAGGTGGGGAATCATCTCCCATACAACCAGCAACCCACGCCCCACGCCAGGAGCATCCTCATTGCAAAGCTGGGGGACCGTGCCGAGGCATCTGTGAGTAAACGTGAGCTGAGCCCCAGGCCAGCTGCTGCTGAACTGTTCCCACCCTTCCCAGGTAAAACACCTGAATATGTACAAGGGCTTGAAAGCCTAGAAGAAGGGCCGCGGAGCCACACCAGTGACAGCACGCAGGCCAACTTGGTGCCTGCAGGCCAGCCAGGGTGGTCCTGGCCCCGGGCGCTCTTCCGGAAGCTTTCCATTGCCCTGCCTGAGATACCCCTCCTGTCCCGGCCCCCACTGCTTTTTTCCTTCCTCACCTCTGTCCGGAGAGAAATGCCAGCGGAAGGTATGGGTGACACATCCTCTTCTTTACAGGTGGCAGCCTGGCAACCCCTGCAGAAAGGCCAGCAGAGCCCCACTCACACCGGGCCACCAACAAAGCTGTGGCCCCTCACTCCCTCCCACCAGCAGAGCCCCGAGACTGCTGACGGGGCAGAGAATATGGAGTCAGGCACAGCTTCAGGGGCTATTGCTGCCTGGAGCGCTGTTTATATTGACCTCAAACAGGCACACCTGGGGAGGGCCGGCCGGCAGAGTAAGGCTGCCCAGGTCAGCTAATCCACAACCCTCAGGGAATCACATTGTTGAAAACGGACCTCGCTAAGGCAGAATAGAAGCCAAGGAAGAAAAGGACACAATGCCATTTGCAGCACCGTAGATGAGTCTAGAGGTAATCACGTGACTTGTAGTAAGTCAGAAAGTGAAAGACACATATCGTATCATATCACTTATAGGTGTTACCTAAGAATGGATACCAGGGCAGATATTTCCACGGAGAAGGGCCATCACAGATTCATCAAACAAACTTATGGTTCACCAATGGAAAGGTGTGAGGATTGGTTTCATTACGATATTGGGGTTAACAGACATATACAAACACAGGTGACACATATAATCACCAAAGACCTACGGAATACCAAGAGAAGACTACTCAACCTTCTGTCATAACGTACATGGGAAAAGGATCCCAGGAAGAACAGACATCTGTATATGTGTAAAAGAACCCCATCTTCCACACCTACAACAAGCCAAACATTGTAATCAAACTTGCTGTAATAAAAAATAAAAAATTAAATTAAAAACACGAACAAGAAGTAGTGAGACAAACTTGAGGGGCTTTCTCCTGGCACATTCCATTCTAAATTCCAATCTAGAACACGACTTCCATTGAGGCTCTGTTGCCCTAGTCACCAGATTTGGTAAGGGAGAACTGCTGCCACCTTGTGGCCGTTTCGCACAACAGCAGCTTTAATCCCAGCGCTGATGGTCAGTTGATATTCAAAATCATTGCAGGCCTGTAAATGACACCTGCCCTGAAAACAAATCCTGGGGTCACATTTGACCAAAAAATTCAAAGGACGTCCATATTTCAAAACGACCGTTTCAAAAGGCATATTTTACGCACATTAGTGTTCTGCTTCTTTTTCTTTCTTTCCTTTTTTTGTTAAAAATACGGGAATGGAAAAAGGCATCCCTCAGAATGGGCGAAAATCGTTGCAAACGAATCAATGGACAAAGGTTTAATCTCCAATATATATAAAGAGCTCATGCAGCTTAATATTAACAAAACAAACAACCCAATACAAAAAATGGGCAGAAGATCTAAAGAGATGTTTCTTCCAAGAAGACACAGAGATGGCCAAGACGCACATGAAAAGCTGCTCAACAGCACTAATTATTAGAGAAATGCAAATCAAAACTACAATGAGGTATCACCTCACACCTGTTAGAATCGGCATCATCAGAAAATCTACAAACAACCAATTCTGGGGAGGGTGTGGACAAAAGGAGCCCTCTTCCACTATTGGTGGGAATGTAAATTGATACAGTCACTATGGAGAACGGTATGGAGTTTCCTTAAAAAAACTAGAAATAGAATTACCATCTGATCCAGCAATCCCACTTCTGGGCATATACCCAGAGAAAACCATAAATCAAAAAGGCACATTCACCACAATGTTCATGGCAGCGCTATTTACAATAGCCAGGTAATGGAAGCAACGTAAATGCCCACAGACAGATGAATGGATAAAGATGTTGTACATATATAAATGGAATATTACTCAGCCATAAAAAGGAATGAAACTGGGTCATTTGTAGAGACATCAATGGATCTAGAGACTGTCATACAGAATGAAGTAAGTCAGAAAGAGGAAAACAAATATTGTATATTAATGCATATATGTGGAACATAAAAAATGGTACAGATGAACTGGTTTGCAGGGAAGAAACAGAGACACAGAGGTAGAGAACAAACATATGGACACCAAGTGTGGGAAGCCATGGGGTGGTGGTGGTGGGATGAGTTGGGAGATTGGGATTGACCTGTATACATGTATATGCATAAAATACATAACTAATAATAACCTGCTGTATAAAAAAATAAATCAAATTAAATTTCAAATTTTTAAAAAATAAAATTTAAAAATAAAACAGAAAAATGTTCTTCCCTTCACACAGATGTATTTATAGGAATGAATTATTTCCATGCTTATATCTATAAATACATAAAGGAGGAATACAATCTAACTTGAACCATAAAAGAAAAAAAAAAACCTGAACCCACCAGTTATAAAGAGGAAAACGCTATCAGGGCACTTGCTCCAGCGGTAAACAATTCTGAAATTGGTCAGAGGTGGGGAATCATCTCCCATACAACCAGCAACCCACCCCCCACGCCAGGAGCATCCTCATTGCAAAGCTGGGGGACCGTGCCGAGGCATCTGTGAGTAACCTTGAGTTGAGCCCCAGGCCAGCTGCTGATGAACTGTTCCCACCCTTCCCAGGTAAAACACCTGAATATGTACAAGGGCTTGAAAGCCTAGAGGAAGGGCCGCGGAGCCACACCAGTGACAGCACGCAGGCCAACTTGGTGCCTGCAGGCCAGCCGGGGTGGTCCTGGACCCGGGCGCTCTTCCAGAAGCTTTCCATTGCCCTGCCTGAGATACCCCTCCTGTCCCGGCCCCCACTGCTTTTTTCCTTCCTCACCTCTGTCCGGAGAGAAATGCCAGCAGAACGTATGGGTGACACATCCTCTTCTTTACAGGTGGCAGCCTGGCAACCCCTGCAGAAAGGCCAGCAGAGCCCCACTCACACCGGGCCACCAACAAAGCTGTGGCCCCTCACTCCCTCCCACCAGCAGAGCCCCGAGACTGCTGACGGGGCAGAGAATATGGAGTCAGGCACAGCTTCAGGGGCTATTGCTGCCTGGAGCGCTGTTTATATTGACCTCAAACAGGCACACCTGGGGAGGGCCGGCCGGCAGGGTAAGGCTGCCCAGGTCAGCTAATCCACAACCCTCAGGGAATCACATTGTTGAAAACGGACCTCGCTAAGGCAGAATAGAAGCCAAGGAAGAAAAGGACACAATGCCATTTGCAGCACCGTAGATGAGTCTAGAGGTAATCACGTGACTTGTAGTAAGTCAGAAAGTGAAAGACACATATCGTATCATATCACTTATAGGTGTTACCTAAGAATGGATACCAGGGCAGATATTTCCACGGAGAAGGGCCATCACAGATTCATCAAACAAACTTATGGTTCACCAATGGAAAGGTGTGAGGATTGGTTTCATTACGATATTGGGGTTAACAGACATATACAAACACAGGTGACACATATAATCACCAAAGACCTACGGAATACCAAGAGAAGACTACTCAACCTTCTGTCATAACGTACATGGGAAAAGGATCCCAGGAAGAACAGACATCTGTATATGTGTAAAAGAACCCCATCTTCCACACCTACAACAAGCCAAACATTGTAATCAAACTTGCTGTAATAAAAACTAAAAAATTAAATTAAAAACACGAACAAGAAGTAGTGAGACAAACTTGAGGGGCTTTCTCCTGGCACATTCCATTCTAAATTCCAATCTAGAACACGACTTCCATTGAGGCTCTGTTGCCCTAGTCACCAGATTTGGTAAGGGAGAACTGCTGCCACCTTGTGGCCGTTTCGCACAACAGCAGCTTTAATCCCAGCGCTGATGGTCAGTTGATATTCAAAATCATTGCAGGCCTGTAAATGACACCTGCCCTGAAAACAAATCCTGGGGTCATATATTGACCAAAAAATTCAAAGGACGTCCATATTTCAAAACGACCGTTTCAAAAGGCATATTTTACGCACATTAGTGTTCTGCTTCTTTTTCTTTCTTTCCTTTTTTTGTTAAAAATACGGGAATGGAAAAAGGCATCCCTCAGAATGGGCGAAAATCGTTGCAAACGAATCAATGGACAAAGGTTTAATCTCCAATATATATAAAGAGCTCATGCAGCTTAATATTAACAAAACAAACAACCCAATACAAAAAATGGGCAGAAGATCTAAAGAGATGTTTCTTCCAAGAAGACACAGAGATGGCCAAGACGCACATGAAAAGCTGCTCAACAGCACTAATTATTAGAGAAATGCAAATCAAAACTACAATGAGGTATCACCTCACACCTGTTAGAATCGGCATCATCAGAAAATCTACAAACAACCAATTCTGGGGAGGGTGTGGACAAAAGGAGCCCTCTTCCACTATTGGTGGGAATGTAAATTGATACAGTCACTATGGAGAACGGTATGGAGTTTCCTTAAAAAAACTAGAAATAGAATTACCATCTGATCCAGCAATCCCACTTCTGGGCATATACCCAGAGAAAACCATAAATCAAAAAGGCACATTCACCACAATGTTCATGGCAGCGCTATTTACAATAGCCAGGTAATGGAAGCAACGTAAATGCCCACAGACAGATGAATGGATAAAGATGTTGTACATATATAAATGGAATATTACTCAGCCATAAAAAGGAATGAAACTGGGTCATTTGTAGAGACATCAATGGATCTAGAGACTGTCATACAGAATGAAGTAAGTCAGAAAGAGGAAAACAAATATTGTATATTAATGCATATATGTGGAACATAAAAAATGGTACAGATGAACTGGTTTGCAGGGAAGAAACAGAGACACAGAGGTAGAGAACAAACATATGGACACCAAGTGTGGGAAGCCATGGGGTGGTGGTGGTGGGATGAGTTGGGAGATTGGGATTGACCTGTATACATGTATATGCATAAAATACATAACTAATAATAACCTGCTGTATAAAAAAATAAATCAAATTAAATTTCAAATTTTTAAAAAATAAAATTTAAAAATAAAACAGAAAAATGTTCTTCCCTTCACACAGATGTATTTATAGGAATGAATTATTTCCATGCTTATATCTATAAATACATAAAGGAGGAATACAATCTAACTTGAACCATAAAAGAAAAAAAAAAACCTGAACCCACCAGTTATAAAGAGGAAAACGCTATCAGGGCACTTGCTCCAGCGGTAAACAATTCTGAAATTGGTCAGAGGTGGGGAATCATCTCCCATACAACCAGCAACCCACCCCCCACGCCAGGAGCATCCTCATTGCAAAGCTGGGGGACCGTGCCGAGGCATCTGTGAGTAACCTTGAGTTGAGCCCCAGGCCAGCTGCTGATGAACTGTTCCCACCCTTCCCAGGTAAAACACCTGAATATGTACAAGGGCTTGAAAGCCTAGAGGAAGGGCCGCGGAGCCACACCAGTGACAGCACGCAGGCCAACTTGGTGCCTGCAGGCCAGCCGGGGTGGTCCTGGACCCGGGCGCTCTTCCGGAAGCTTTCCATTGCCCTGCCTGAGATACCCCTCCTGTCCCGGCCCCCACTGCTTTTTTCCTTCCTCACCTCTGTCCGGAGAGAAATGCCAGCGGAAGGTAGGGGTGACACATCCTCTTCTTTACAGGTGGCAGCCTGGCAACCCCTGCAGAAAGGCCAGCAGAGCCCCACTCACACCGGGCCACCAACAAAGCTGTGGCCCCTCACTCCCTCCCACCAGCAGAGCCCCGAGACTGCTGACGGGGCAGAGAATATGGAGTCAGGCACAGCTTCAGGGGCTATTGCTGCCTGGAGCGCTGTTTATATTGACCTCAAACAGGCACACCTGGGGAGGGCCGGCCGGCAGGGTAAGGCTGCCCAGGTCAGCTAATCCACAACCCTCAGGGAATCACATTGTTGAAAACGGACCTCGCTAAGGCAGAATAGAAGCCAAGGAAGAAAAGGACACAATGCCATTTGCAGCACCGTACATGAGTCTAGAGGTAATCACGTGACTTGTAGTAAGTCAGAAAGTGAAAGACACATATCGTATCATATCACTTATAGGTGTTACCTAAGAATGGATACCAGGGCAGATATTTCCACGGAGAAGGGCCATCACAGATTCATCAAACAAACTTATGGTTCACCAATGGAAAGGTGTGAGGATTGGTTTCATTACGATATTGGGGTTAACAGACATATACAAACACAGGTGACACATATAATCACCAAAGACCTACGGAATACCAAGAGAAGACTACTCAACCTTCTGTCATAACGTACATGGGAAAAGGATCCCAGGAAGAACAGACATCTGTATATGTGTAAAAGAACCCCATCTTCCACACCTACAACAAGCCAAACATTGTAATCAAACTTGCTGTAATAAAAACTAAAAAATTAAATTAAAAACACGAACAAGAAGTAGTGAGACAAACTTGAGGGGCTTTCTCCTGGCACATTCCATTCTAAATTCCAATCTAGAACACGACTTCCATTGAGGCTCTGTTGCCCTAGTCACCAGATTTGGTAAGGGAGAACTGCTGCCACCTTGTGGCCGTTTCGCACAACAGCAGCTTTAATCCCAGCGCTGATGGTCAGTTGATATTCAAAATCATTGCAGGCCTGTAAATGACACCTGCCCTGAAAACAAACCCTGGGGTCACATATTGACCAAAAAATTCAAAGGACGTCCATATTTCAAATCGACCGTTTCAAAAGGCATATTTTACGCACATTAGTGTTCTGCTTCTTTTTCTTTCTTTCCTTTTTTTGTTAAAAATACGGGAATGGAAAAAGGCATCCCTCAGAATGGGCGAAAATCGTTGCAAACGAATCAATGGACAAAGGTTTAATCTCCAATATATATAAAGAGCTCATGCAGCTTAATATTAACAAAACAAACAACCCAATACAAAAAATGGGCAGAAGATCTAAAGAGATGTTTCTTCCAAGAAGACACAGAGATGGCCAAGACGCACATGAAAAGCTGCTCAACAGCACTAATTATTAGAGAAATGCAAATCAAAACTACAATGAGGTATCACCTCACACCTGTTAGAATCGGCATCATCAGAAAATCTACAAACAACAAATTCTGGGGAGGGTGTGGACAAAAGGAGCCCTCTTCCACTATTGGTGGGAATGTAAATTGATACAGTCACTATGGAAAACGGTATGGAGTTTCCTTAAAAAAACTAGAAATAGAATTACCATCTGATCCAGCAATCCCACTTCTGGGCATATACCCAGAGAAAACCATAAATCAAAAAGGCACATTCACCACAATGTTCATGGCAGCGCTATTTACAATAGCCAGGTAATGGAAGCAACGTAAATGCCCACAGACAGATGAATGGATAAAGATGTTGTACATATATAAATGGAATATTACTCAGCCATAAAAAGGAATGAAACTGGGTCATTTGTAGAGACATCAATGGATCTAGAGACTGTCATACAGAATGAAGTAAGTCAGAAAGAGGAAAACAAATATTGTATATTAATGCATATATGTGGAACATAAAAAATGGTACAGATGAACTGGTTTGCAGGGAAGAAACAGAGACACAGAGGTAGAGAACAAACATATGGACACCAAGTGTGGGAAGCCATGGGGTGGTGGTGGTGGGATGAGTTGGGAGATTGGGATTGACCTGTATACATGTATATGCATAAAATACATAACTAATAATAACCTGCTGTATAAAAAAATAAATCAAATTAAATTTCAAATTTTTAAAAAATAAAATTTAAAAATAAAACAGAAAAATGTTCTTCCCTTCACACAGATGTATTTATAGGAATGAATTATTTCCATGCTTATATCTATAAATACATAAAGGAGGAATACAATCTAACTTGAACCATAAAAGAAAAAAAAAAACCTGAACCCACCAGTTATAAAGAGGAAAACGCTATCAGGGCACTTGCTCCAGCGGTAAACAATTCTGAAATTGGTCAGAGGTGGGGAATCATCTCCCATACAACCAGCAACCCACCCCCCACGCCAGGAGCATCCTCATTGCAAAGCTGGGGGACCGTGCCGAGGCATCTGTGAGTAACCTTGAGTTGAGCCCCAGGCCAGCTGCTGATGAACTGTTCCCACCCTTCCCAGGTAAAACACCTGAATATGTACAAGGGCTTGAAAGCCTAGAGGAAGGGCCGCGGAGCCACACCAGTGACAGCACGCAGGCCAACTTGGTGCCTGCAGGCCAGCCGGGGTGGTCCTGGACCCGGGCGCTCTTCCAGAAGCTTTCCATTGCCCTGCCTGAGATACCCCTCCTGTCCCGGCCCCCACTGCTTTTTTCCTTGCTCACCTCTGTCCGGAGAGAAATGCCAGCGGAAGGTATGGGTGACACATCCTCTTCTTTACAGGTGGCAGCCTGGCAACCCCTGCAGAAAGGCCAGCAGAGCCCCACTCACACCGGGCCACCAACAAAGCTGTGGCCCCTCACTCCCTCCCACCAGCAGAGCCCCGAGACTGCTGACGGGGCAGAGAATATGGAGTCAGGCACAGCTTCAGGGGCTATTGCTGCCTGGAGCGCTGTTTATATTGACCTCAAACAGGCACACCTGGGGAGGGCCGGCCGGCAGGGTAAGGCTGCCCAGGTCAGCTAATCCACAACCCTCAGGGAATCACATTGTTGAAAACGGACCTCGCTAAGGCAGAATAGAAGCCAAGGAAGAAAAGGACACAATGCCATTTGCAGCACCGTAGATGAGTCTAGAGGTAATCACGTGACTTGTAGTAAGTCAGAAAGTGAAAGACACATATCGTATCATATCACTTATAGGTGTTACCTAAGAATGGATACCAGGGCAGATATTTCCACGGAGAAGGGCCATCACAGATTCATCAAACAAACTTATGGTTCACCAATGGAAAGGTGTGAGGATTGGTTTCATTATGATATTGGGGTTAACAGACATATACAAACACAGGTGACACATATAATCACCAAAGACCTACGGAATACCAAGAGAAGACTACTCAACCTTCTGTCATAACGTACATGGGAAAAGGATCCCAGGAAGAACAGACATCTGTATATGTGTAAAAGAACCCCATCTTCCACACCTACAACAAGCCAAACATTGTAATCAAACTTGCTGTAATAAAAAATAAAAAATTAAATTAAAAACACGAACAAGAAGTAGTGAGACAAACTTGAGGGGCTTTCTCCTGGCACATTCCATTCTAAATTCCAATCTAGAACACGACTTCCATTGAGGCTCTGTTGCCCTAGTCACCAGATTTGGTAAGGGAGAACTGCTGCCACCTTGTGGCCGTTTCGCACAACAGCAGCTTTAATCCCAGCGCTGATGGTCAGTTGATATTCAAAATCATTGCAGGCCTGTAAATGACACCTGCCCTGAAAACAAATCCTGGGGTCACATTTGACCAAAAAATTCAAAGGACGTCCATATTTCAAAACGACCGTTTCAAAAGGCATATTTTACGCACATTAGTGTTCTGCTTCTTTTTCTTTCTTTCCTTTTTTTGTTAAAAATACGGGAATGGAAAAAGGCATCCCTCAGAATGGGCGAAAATCGTTGCAAACGAATCAATGGACAAAGGTTTAATCTCCAATATATATAAAGAGCTCATGCAGCTTAATATTAACAAAACAAACAACCCAATACAAAAAATGGGCAGAAGATCTAAAGAGATGTTTCTTCCAAGAAGACACAGAGATGGCCAAGACGCACATGAAAAGCTGCTCAACAGCACTAATTATTAGAGAAATGCAAATCAAAACTACAATGAGGTATCACCTCACACCTGTTAGAATCGGCATCATCAGAAAATCTACAAACAACCAATTCTGGGGAGGGTGTGGACAAAAGGAGCCCTCTTCCACTATTGGTGGGAATGTAAATTGATACAGTCACTATGGAGAACGGTATGGAGTTTCCTTAAAAAAACTAGAAATAGAATTACCATCTGATCCAGCAATCCCACTTCTGGGCATATACCCAGAGAAAACCATAAATCAAAAAGGCACATTCACCACAATGTTCATGGCAGCGCTATTTACAATAGCCAGGTAATGGAAGCAACGTAAATGCCCACAGACAGATGAATGGATAAAGATGTTGTACATATATAAATGGAATATTACTCAGCCATAAAAAGGAATGAAACTGGGTCATTTGTAGAGACATCAATGGATCTAGAGACTGTCATACAGAATGAAGTAAGTCAGAAAGAGGAAAACAAATATTGTATATTAATGCATATATGTGGAACATAAAAAATGGTACAGATGAACTGGTTTGCAGGGAAGAAACAGAGACACAGAGGTAGAGAACAAACATATGGACACCAAGTGTGGGAAGCCATGGGGTGGTGGTGGTGGGATGAGTTGGGAGATTGGGATTGACCTGTATACATGTATATGCATAAAATACATAACTAATAATAACCTGCTGTATAAAAAAATAAATCAAATTAAATTTCAAATTTTTAAAAAATAAAATTTAAAAATAAAACAGAAAAATGTTCTTCCCTTCACACAGATGTATTTATAGGAATGAATTATTTCCATGCTTATATCTATAAATACATAAAGGAGGAATACAATCTAACTTGAACCATAAAAGAAAAAAAAAAACCTGAACCCACCAGTTATAAAGAGGAAAACGCTATCAGGGCACTTGCTCCAGCGGTAAACAATTCTGAAATTGGTCAGAGGTGGGGAATCATCTCCCATACAACCAGCAACCCACCCCCCACGCCAGGAGCATCCTCATTGCAAAGCTGGGGGACCGTGCCGAGGCATCTGTGAGTAACCTTGAGTTGAGCCCCAGGCCAGCTGCTGATGAACTGTTCCCACCCTTCCCAGGTAAAACACCTGAATATGTACAAGGGCTTGAAAGCCTAGAGGAAGGGCCGCGGAGCCACACCAGTGACAGCACGCAGGCCAACTTGGTGCCTGCAGGCCAGCCGGGGTGGTCCTGGACCCGGGCGCTCTTCCAGAAGCTTTCCATTGCCCTGCCTGAGATACCCCTCCTGTCCCGGCCCCCACTGCTTTTTTCCTTCCTCACCTCTGTCCGGAGAGAAATGCCAGCAGAACGTATGGGTGACACATCCTCTTCTTTACAGGTGGCAGCCTGGCAACCCCTGCAGAAAGGCCAGCAGAGCCCCACTCACACCGGGCCACCAACAAAGCTGTGGCCCCTCACTCCCTCCCACCAGCAGAGCCCCGAGACTGCTGACGGGGCAGAGAATATGGAGTCAGGCACAGCTTCAGGGGCTATTGCTGCCTGGAGCGCTGTTTATATTGACCTCAAACAGGCACACCTGGGGAGGGCCGGCCGGCAGGGTAAGGCTGCCCAGGTCAGCTAATCCACAACCCTCAGGGAATCACATTGTTGAAAACGGACCTCGCTAAGGCAGAATAGAAGCCAAGGAAGAAAAGGACACAATGCCATTTGCAGCACCGTAGATGAGTCTAGAGGTAATCACGTGACTTGTAGTAAGTCAGAAAGTGAAAGACACATATCGTATCATATCACTTATAGGTGTTACCTAAGAATGGATACCAGGGCAGATATTTCCACGGAGAAGGGCCATCACAGATTCATCAAACAAACTTATGGTTCACCAATGGAAAGGTGTGAGGATTGGTTTCATTACGATATTGGGGTTAACAGACATATACAAACACAGGTGACACATATAATCACCAAAGACCTACGGAATACCAAGAGAAGACTACTCAACCTTCTGTCATAACGTACATGGGAAAAGGATCCCAGGAAGAACAGACATCTGTATATGTGTAAAAGAACCCCATCTTCCACACCTACAACAAGCCAAACATTGTAATCAAACTTGCTGTAATAAAAACTAAAAAATTAAATTAAAAACACGAACAAGAAGTAGTGAGACAAACTTGAGGGGCTTTCTCCTGGCACATTCCATTCTAAATTCCAATCTAGAACACGACTTCCATTGAGGCTCTGTTGCCCTAGTCACCAGATTTGGTAAGGGAGAACTGCTGCCACCTTGTGGCCGTTTCGCACAACAGCAGCTTTAATCCCAGCGCTGATGGTCAGTTGATATTCAAAATCATTGCAGGCCTGTAAATGACACCTGCCCTGAAAACAAATCCTGGGGTCATATATTGACCAAAAAATTCAAAGGACGTCCATATTTCAAAACGACCGTTTCAAAAGGCATATTTTACGCACATTAGTGTTCTGCTTCTTTTTCTTTCTTTCCTTTTTTTGTTAAAAATACGGGAATGGAAAAAGGCATCCCTCAGAATGGGCGAAAATCGTTGCAAACGAATCAATGGACAAAGGTTTAATCTCCAATATATATAAAGAGCTCATGCAGCTTAATATTAACAAAACAAACAACCCAATACAAAAAATGGGCAGAAGATCTAAAGAGATGTTTCTTCCAAGAAGACACAGAGATGGCCAAGACGCACATGAAAAGCTGCTCAACAGCACTAATTATTAGAGAAATGCAAATCAAAACTACAATGAGGTATCACCTCACACCTGTTAGAATCGGCATCATCAGAAAATCTACAAACAACCAATTCTGGGGAGGGTGTGGACAAAAGGAGCCCTCTTCCACTATTGGTGGGAATGTAAATTGATACAGTCACTATGGAGAACGGTATGGAGTTTCCTTAAAAAAACTAGAAATAGAATTACCATCTGATCCAGCAATCCCACTTCTGGGCATATACCCAGAGAAAACCATAAATCAAAAAGGCACATTCACCACAATGTTCATGGCAGCGCTATTTACAATAGCCAGGTAATGGAAGCAACGTAAATGCCCACAGACAGATGAATGGATAAAGATGTTGTACATATATAAATGGAATATTACTCAGCCATAAAAAGGAATGAAACTGGGTCATTTGTAGAGACATCAATGGATCTAGAGACTGTCATACAGAATGAAGTAAGTCAGAAAGAGGAAAACAAATATTGTATATTAATGCATATATGTGGAACATAAAAAATGGTACAGATGAACTGGTTTGCAGGGAAGAAACAGAGACACAGAGGTAGAGAACAAACATATGGACACCAAGTGTGGGAAGCCATGGGGTGGTGGTGGTGGGATGAGTTGGGAGATTGGGATTGACCTGTATACATGTATATGCATAAAATACATAACTAATAATAACCTGCTGTATAAAAAAATAAATCAAATTAAATTTCAAATTTTTAAAAAATAAAATTTAAAAATAAAACAGAAAAATGTTCTTCCCTTCACACAGATGTATTTATAGGAATGAATTATTTCCATGCTTATATCTATAAATACATAAAGGAGGAATACAATCTAACTTGAACCATAAAAGAAAAAAAAAAACCTGAACCCACCAGTTATAAAGAGGAAAACGCTATCAGGGCACTTGCTCCAGCGGTAAACAATTCTGAAATTGGTCAGAGGTGGGGAATCATCTCCCATACAACCAGCAACCCACCCCCCACGCCAGGAGCATCCTCATTGCAAAGCTGGGGGACCGTGCCGAGGCATCTGTGAGTAACCTTGAGTTGAGCCCCAGGCCAGCTGCTGATGAACTGTTCCCACCCTTCCCAGGTAAAACACCTGAATATGTACAAGGGCTTGAAAGCCTAGAGGAAGGGCCGCGGAGCCACACCAGTGACAGCACGCAGGCCAACTTGGTGCCTGCAGGCCAGCCGGGGTGGTCCTGGACCCGGGCGCTCTTCCGGAAGCTTTCCATTGCCCTGCCTGAGATACCCCTCCTGTCCCGGCCCCCACTGCTTTTTTCCTTCCTCACCTCTGTCCGGAGAGAAATGCCAGCGGAAGGTAGGGGTGACACATCCTCTTCTTTACAGGTGGCAGCCTGGCAACCCCTGCAGAAAGGCCAGCAGAGCCCCACTCACACCGGGCCACCAACAAAGCTGTGGCCCCTCACTCCCTCCCACCAGCAGAGCCCCGAGACTGCTGACGGGGCAGAGAATATGGAGTCAGGCACAGCTTCAGGGGCTATTGCTGCCTGGAGCGCTGTTTATATTGACCTCAAACAGGCACACCTGGGGAGGGCCGGCCGGCAGGGTAAGGCTGCCCAGGTCAGCTAATCCACAACCCTCAGGGAATCACATTGTTGAAAACGGACCTCGCTAAGGCAGAATAGAAGCCAAGGAAGAAAAGGACACAATGCCATTTGCAGCACCGTACATGAGTCTAGAGGTAATCACGTGACTTGTAGTAAGTCAGAAAGTGAAAGACACATATCGTATCATATCACTTATAGGTGTTACCTAAGAATGGATACCAGGGCAGATATTTCCACGGAGAAGGGCCATCACAGATTCATCAAACAAACTTATGGTTCACCAATGGAAAGGTGTGAGGATTGGTTTCATTACGATATTGGGGTTAACAGACATATACAAACACAGGTGACACATATAATCACCAAAGACCTACGGAATACCAAGAGAAGACTACTCAACCTTCTGTCATAACGTACATGGGAAAAGGATCCCAGGAAGAACAGACATCTGTATATGTGTAAAAGAACCCCATCTTCCACACCTACAACAAGCCAAACATTGTAATCAAACTTGCTGTAATAAAAACTAAAAAATTAAATTAAAAACACGAACAAGAAGTAGTGAGACAAACTTGAGGGGCTTTCTCCTGGCACATTCCATTCTAAATTCCAATCTAGAACACGACTTCCATTGAGGCTCTGTTGCCCTAGTCACCAGATTTGGTAAGGGAGAACTGCTGCCACCTTGTGGCCGTTTCGCACAACAGCAGCTTTAATCCCAGCGCTGATGGTCAGTTGATATTCAAAATCATTGCAGGCCTGTAAATGACACCTGCCCTGAAAACAAACCCTGGGGTCACATATCGACCAAAAAATTCAAAGGACGTCCATATTTCAAATCGACCGTTTCAAAAGGCATATTTTACGCACATTAGTGTTCTGCTTCTTTTTCTTTCTTTCCTTTTTTTGTTAAAAATACGGGAATGGAAAAAGGCATCCCTCAGAATGGGCGAAAATCGTTGCAAACGAATCAATGGACAAAGGTTTAATCTCCAATATATATAAAGAGCTCATGCAGCTTAATATTAACAAAACAAACAACCCAATACAAAAAATGGGCAGAAGATCTAAAGAGATGTTTCTTCCAAGAAGACACAGAGATGGCCAAGACGCACATGAAAAGCTGCTCAACAGCACTAATTATTAGAGAAATGCAAATCAAAACTACAATGAGGTATCACCTCACACCTGTTAGAATCGGCATCATCAGAAAATCTACAAACAACAAATTCTGGGGAGGGTGTGGACAAAAGGAGCCCTCTTCCACTATTGGTGGGAATGTAAATTGATACAGTCACTATGGAAAACGGTATGGAGTTTCCTTAAAAAAACTAGAAATAGAATTACCATCTGATCCAGCAATCCCACTTCTGGGCATATACCCAGAGAAAACCATAAATCAAAAAGGCACATTCACCACAATGTTCATGGCAGCGCTATTTACAATAGCCAGGTAATGGAAGCAACGTAAATGCCCACAGACAGATGAATGGATAAAGATGTTGTACATATATAAATGGAATATTACTCAGCCATAAAAAGGAATGAAACTGGGTCATTTGTAGAGACATCAATGGATCTAGAGACTGTCATACAGAATGAAGTAAGTCAGAAAGAGGAAAACAAATATTGTATATTAATGCATATATGTGGAACATAAAAAATGGTACAGATGAACTGGTTTGCAGGGAAGAAACAGAGACACAGAGGTAGAGAACAAACATATGGACACCAAGTGTGGGAAGCCATGGGGTGGTGGTGGTGGGATGAGTTGGGAGATTGGGATTGACCTGTATACATGTATATGCATAAAATACATAACTAATAATAACCTGCTGTATAAAAAAATAAATCAAATTAAATTTCAAATTTTTAAAAAATAAAATTTAAAAATAAAACAGAAAAATGTTCTTCCCTTCACACAGATGTATTTATAGGAATGAATTATTTCCATGCTTATATCTATAAATACATAAAGGAGGAATACAATCTAACTTGAACCATAAAAGAAAAAAAAAAACCTGAACCCACCAGTTATAAAGAGGAAAACGCTATCAGGGCACTTGCTCCAGCGGTAAACAATTCTGAAATTGGTCAGAGGTGGGGAATCATCTCCCATACAACCAGCAACCCACCCCCCACGCCAGGAGCATCCTCATTGCAAAGCTGGGGGACCGTGCCGAGGCATCTGTGAGTAACCTTGAGTTGAGCCCCAGGCCAGCTGCTGATGAACTGTTCCCACCCTTCCCAGGTAAAACACCTGAATATGTACAAGGGCTTGAAAGCCTAGAGGAAGGGCCGCGGAGCCACACCAGTGACAGCACGCAGGCCAACTTGGTGCCTGCAGGCCAGCCGGGGTGGTCCTGGACCCGGGCGCTCTTCCAGAAGCTTTCCATTGCCCTGCCTGAGATACCCCTCCTGTCCCGGCCCCCACTGCTTTTTTCCTTGCTCACCTCTGTCCGGAGAGAAATGCCAGCGGAAGGTATGGGTGACACATCCTCTTCTTTACAGGTGGCAGCCTGGCAACCCCTGCAGAAAGGCCAGCAGAGCCCCACTCACACCGGGCCACCAACAAAGCTGTGGCCCCTCACTCCCTCCCACCAGCAGAGCCCCGAGACTGCTGACGGGGCAGAGAATATGGAGTCAGGCACAGCTTCAGGGGCTATTGCTGCCTGGAGCGCTGTTTATATTGACCTCAAACAGGCACACCTGGGGAGGGCCGGCCGGCAGGGTAAGGCTGCCCAGGTCAGCTAATCCACAACCCTCAGGGAATCACATTGTTGAAAACGGACCTCGCTAAGGCAGAATAGAAGCCAAGGAAGAAAAGGACACAATGCCATTTGCAGCACCGTAGATGAGTCTAGAGGTAATCACGTGACTTGTAGTAAGTCAGAAAGTGAAAGACACATATCGTATCATATCACTTATAGGTGTTACCTAAGAATGGATACCAGGGCAGATATTTCCACGGAGAAGGGCCATCACAGATTCATCAAACAAACTTATGGTTCACCAATGGAAAGGTGTGAGGATTGGTTTCATTATGATATTGGGGTTAACAGACATATACAAACACAGGTGACACATATAATCACCAAAGACCTACGGAATACCAAGAGAAGACTACTCAACCTTCTGTCATAACGTACATGGGAAAAGGATCCCAGGAAGAACAGACATCTGTATATGTGTAAAAGAACCCCATCTTCCACACCTACAACAAGCCAAACATTGTAATCAAACTTGCTGTAATAAAAACTAAAAAATTAAATTAAAAACACGAACAAGAAGTAGTGAGACAAACTTGAGGGGCTTTCTCCTGGCACATTCCATTCTAAATTCCAATCTAGAACACGACTTCCATTGAGGCTCTGTTGCCCTAGTCACCAGATTTGGTAAGGGAGAACTGCTGCCACCTTGTGGCCGTTTCGCACAACAGCAGCTTTAATCCCAGCGCTGATGGTCAGTTGATATTCAAAATCATTGCAGGCCTGTAAATGACACCTGCCCTGAAAACAAATCCTGGGGTCACATATTGACCAAAAAATTCAAAGGTCGTCCATATTTCAAAACGACCGTTTCAAAAGGCATATTTTACGCACATTAGTGTTCTGCTTCTTTTTCTTTCTTTCCTTTTTTTGTTAAAAATACGGGAATGGAAAAAGGCATCCCTCAGAATGGGCGAAAATCGTTGCAAACGAATCAATGGACAAAGGTTTAATCTCCAATATATATAAAGAGCTCATGCAGCTTAATATTAACAAAACAAACAACCCAATACAAAAAATGGGCAGAAGATCTAAAGAGATGTTTCTTCCAAGAAGACACAGAGATGGCCAAGACGCACATGAAAAGCTGCTCAACAGCACTAATTATTAGAGAAATGCAAATCAAAACTACAATGAGGTATCACCTCACACCTGTTAGAATCGGCATCATCAGAAAATCTACAAACAACCAATTCTGGGGAGGGTGTGGACAAAAGGAGCCCTCTTCCACTATTGGTGGGAATGTAAATTGATACAGTCACTATGGAGAACGGTATGGAGTTTCCTTAAAAAAACTAGAAATAGAATTACCATCTGATCCAGCAATCCCACTTCTGGGCATATACCCAGAGAAAACCATAAATCAAAAAGGCACATTCACCACAATGTTCATGGCAGCGCTATTTACAATAGCCAGGTAATGGAAGCAACGTAAATGCCCACAGACAGATGAATGGATAAAGATGTTGTACATATATAAATGGAATATTACTCAGCCATAAAAAGGAATGAAACTGGGTCATTTGTAGAGACATCAATGGATCTAGAGACTGTCATACAGAATGAAGTAAGTCAGAAAGAGGAAAACAAATATTGTATATTAATGCATATATGTGGAACCTAAAAAATGGTACAGATGAACTGGTTTGCAGGGAAGAAACAGAGACACAGAGGTAGAGAACAAACATATGGACACCAAGTGTGGGAAGCCATGGGGTGGTGGTGGTGGGATGAGTTGGGAGATTGGGATTGACCTGTATACATGTATATGCATAAAATACATAACTAATAATAACCTGCTGTATAAAAAAATAAATCAAATTAAATTTCAAATTTTTAAAAAATAAAATTTAAAAATAAAACAGAAAAATGTTCTTCCCTTCACACAGATGTATTTATAGGAATGAATTATTTCCATGCTTATATCTATAAATACATAAAGGAGGAATACAATCTAACTTGAACCATAAAAGAAAAAAAAAAACCTGAACCCACCAGTTATAAAGAGGAAAACGCTATCAGGGCACTTGCTCCAGCGGTAAACAATTCTGAAATTGGTCAGAGGTGGGGAATCATCTCCCATACAACCAGCAACCCACCCCCCACGCCAGGAGCATCCTCATTGCAAAGCTGGGGGACCGTGCCGAGGCATCTGTGAGTAACCGTGAGTTGAGCCCCAGGCCAGCTGCTGATGAACTGTTCCCACCATTCCCAGGTAAAACACCTGAATATGTACAAGGGCTTGAAAGCCTAGAGGAAGGGCCGCGGAGCCACACCAGTGACAGCACGCAGGCCAACTTGGTGCCTGCAGGCCAGCCGGGGTGGTCCTGGACACGGGCGCTCTTCCAGAAGCTTTCCATTGCCCTGCCTGAGATACCCCTCCTGTCCCGGCCCCCACTGCTTTTTTCCTTCCTCACCTCTGTCCGGAGAGAAATGCCAGCGGAAGGTATGGTGACACATCCTCTTCTTTACAGGTGGCAGCCTGGCAACCACTGCAGAAAGGCCAGCAGAGCCCCACTCACACCGGGCCACCAACAAAGCTGTGGCCCCTCACTCCCTCCCACCAGCAGAGCCCCGAGACTGCTGACGGGGCAGAGAATATGGAGTCAGGCACAGCTTCAGGGGCTATTGCTGCCTGGAGCGCTGTTTATATTGACCTCAAACAGGCACACCTGGGGAGGGCCGGCCGGCAGGGTAAGGCTGCCCAGGTCAGCTAATCCACAACCCTCAGGGAATCACATTGTTGAAAACGGACCTCGCTAAGGCAGAATAGAAGCCTAGGAAGAAAAGGACACAATGCCATTTGCAGCACCGTAGATGAGTCTAGAGGTAATCACGTGACTTGTAGTAAGTCAGAAAGTGAAAGACACATATCGTATCATATCACTTATAGGTGTTACCTAAGAATGGATATCAGGGCAGATATTTCCACGGAGAACGGCCATCACAGATTCATCAAACAAACTTATGGTTCACCAATGGAAAGGTGTGAGGATTGGTTTCATTACGATATTGGGGTTAACAGACATATACAAACACAGGTGACACATATAATCACCAAGGACCTACGGAATACCAAGAGAAGACTACTCAACCTTCTGTCATAACGTACATGGGAAAAGGATCCCAGGAAGAACAGACATCTGTATATGTGTAAAAGAACCCCATCTTCCACACCTACAACAAGCCAAACATTGTAATCAAACTTGCTGTAATAAAAAATAAAAAATTAAATTAAAAACACGAACAAGAAGTAGTGAGACAAACTTGAGGGGCTTTCTCCTGGCACATTCCATTCTAAATTCCAATCTAGAACACGACTTCCATTGAGGCTCTGTTGCCCTAGTCACCAGATTTGGTAAGGGAGAACTGCTGCCACCTTGTGGCCGTTTCGCACAACAGCAGCTTTAATCCCAGCGCTGATGGTCAGTTGATATTCAAAATCATTGCAGGCCTGTAAATGACACCTGCCCTGAAAACAAATCCTGGGGTCACATATCGACCAAAAAATTCAAAGGACGTCCATATTTCAAAACGACCGTTTCAAAAGGCATATTTTACGCACATTAGTGTTCTGCTTCTTTTTCTTTCTTTCCTTTTTTTGTTAAAAATACGGGAATGGAAAAAGGCATCCCTCAGAATGGGCGAAAATCGTTGCAAACGAATCAATGGACAAAGGTTTAATCTCCAATATATATAAACAGCTCATGCAGCTTAATATTAACAAAACAAACAACCCAATACAAAAAATGGGCAGAAGATCTAAAGAGATGTTTCTTCCAAGAAGACACAGAGATGGCCAAGACGCACATGAAAAGCTGCTCAACAGCACTAATTATTAGAGAAATGCAAATCAAAACTACAATGAGGTATCACCTCACACCTGTTAGAATCGGCATCATCAGAAAATCTACAAACAACCAATTCTGGGGAGGGTGTGGACAAAAGGAGCCCTCTTCCACTATTGGTGGCAATGTAAATTGATACAGTCACTATGGAGAACGGTTTGGAGTTTCCTTAAAAAAACTAGAAATAGAATTACCATCTGATCCAGCAATCCCACTTCTGGGCATATACCCAGAGAAAACCATAAATCAAAAAGGCACATTCACCACAATGTTCATGGCAGCACTGTTTACAATAGCCAGGTAATGGAAGCAACCTAAATGCCCACAGACAGATGAATGGATAAAGATGTGGTACATATATAAAATGGAATATTACTCAACCATAAGAAGGAATGAAACTGGGTCATTTGTAGAGACATCGATGGATCTAGAGACTGTCATACAGAATGAAGTAAGTCAGAAAGAGGAAAACAAATATTGTATATTAATGCATATATATGGTACCTAAAAAATGGTACAGATGAACTGGTTTGCAGGGAAGAAACAGAGACACAGAGGTAGAGAACAAACATATGGACACCAAGTGTGGGAAGCCATGGGGTGGTGGTGGTGGGATGAGTTGGGAGATTGGGATTGACCTGTATACATGTATATGCATAAAATACATAACTAATAATAACCTGCTGTATAAAAAAATAAATCAAATTAAATTTCAAATTTTTAAAAAATAAAATTTAAAAATAAAACAGAAAAATGTTCTTCCCTTCACACAGATGTATTTATAGGAATGAATTATTTCCATGCTTATATCTATAAATACATAAAGGAGGAATACAATCTAACTTGAACCATAAAAGAAAAAAAAAAAACCTGAACCCACCAGTTATACAGAGGAAAACCCTATCAGGGCACTTGCTCCAGCGGTAAACAATTCTGAAATTGGTCAGAGGTGGGGAATCATCTCCCATACAACCAGCAACCCACCCCCCACGCAAGGAGCATCCTCATTGCAAAGCTGGGAGACCGTGCCGAGGCTTCTGTGAGTAAACGTGAGCTGAGCCCCAGGCCAGCTGCTGCTGAACTGTTCCCACCCTTCCCAGGTAAAACACCTGAATATGTACAAGGGCTTGAAAGCCTAGAGGAAGGGCCACGGAGCCACACCAGCGACAGCACGCAGGCCAACTTGGTGCCTGCAGGCCAGCCAGGGTGGTCCTGGCCCCGGGCGCTCTTCCGGAAGCTTTCCATTGCCCTGCCTGAGATACCCCTCCTGTCCCGGCCCCCACTGCTTTTTTCCTTCCTCACCTCTGTCCGGAGAGAAATTCCAGCGGAAGGTATGGGTGACACATCCTCTTCTTTACAGGTGGCAGCCTGGCAACCCCTGCAGAAAGGCCAGCAGAGCCCCACTCACACCGGGCCACCAACAAAGCTGTGGCCCCTCACTCCCTCCCACCAGCAGAGCCCCGAGACTGCTGACGGGGCAGAGAATATGGAGTCAGGCACAGCTTCAGGGGCTATTGCTGCCTGGAGCGCTGTTTATATTGACCTCAAACAGGCACACCTGGGGTGGGCCGGCCAGCAGGGTAAGGCTGCCCAGGTCAGCTAATCCACAACCCTCAGGGAATCACATTGTTGAAAACGGACCTCGCTAAGGCAGAATAGAAGCCAAGGAAGAAAAGGACACAATGCCATTTGCAGCACCGTAGATGAGTCTAGAGGTAATCACGTGACTTGTAGTAAGTCAGAAAGTGAAAGACACATATCGTATCATATCACTTATAGGTGTTACCTAAGAATGGATACCAGGGCAGATATTTCCACGGAGAAGGGCCATCACAGATTCATCAAACAAACTTATGGTTCACCAATGGAAAGGTGTGAGGATTGGTTTCATTACGATATTGGGGTTAACAGACATATACAAACACAGGTGACACATATAATCACCAAAGACCTACGGAATACCAAGAGAAGACTGCTCAACATTCTGTCATAACGTACATGGGAAAAGGATCCCAGGAAGAACAGACATCTGTATATGTGTAAAAGAACCCCATCTTCCACACCTACAACAAGCCAAACATTGTAATCAAACTTGCTGTAATAAAAAATAAAAAATTAAATTAAAAACACGAACAAGAAGTAGTGAGACAAACTTGAGGGGCTTTCTCCTGGCACATTCCATTCTAAATTCCAATCTAGAACACGACTTCCATTGAGGCTCTGTTGCCCTAGTCACCAGATTTGGTAAGGGAGAACTGCTGCCACCTTGTGGCCGTTTCGCACAACAGCAGCTTTAATCCCAGCGCTGATGGTCAGTTGATATTCAAAATCATTGCAGGCCTGTAGATGACACCTGCCCTGAAAACAAATCCTGGGGTCACATATCGACCAAAAAATTCAAAGGACGTCCATATTTCAAAACGACCGTTTCAAAAGGCATATTTTACGCACATTAGTGTTCTGCTTCTTTTTCTTTCTTTCCTTTTTTTGTTAAAAATACGGGAATGGAAAAAGGCATCCCTCAGAATGGGCGAAAATCGTTGCAAACGAATCAATGGACAAAGGTTTAATCTCCAATATATATAAACAGCTCATGCAGCTTAATATTAACAAAACAAACAACCCAATACAAAAAATGGGCAGAAGATCTAAAGAGATGTTTCTTCCAAGAAGACACAGAGATGGCCAAGACGCACATGAAAAGCTGCTCAACAGCACTAATTATTAGAGAAATGCAAATCAAAACTACAATGAGGTATCACCTCACACCTGTTAGAATCGGCATCATCAGAAAATCTACAAACAACCAATTCTGGGGAGGGTGTGGACAAAAGGAGCCCTCTTCCACTATTGGTGGGAATGTAAATTGATACAGTCACTATGGAGAACGGTATGGAGTTTCCTTAAAAAAACTAGAAATAGAATTACCATCTGATCCAGCAATCCCACTTCTGGGCATATACCCAGAGAAAACCATAAATCAAAAAGGCACATTCACCACAATGTTCATGGCAGCGCTATTTACAATAGCCAGGTAATGGAAGCAACGTAAATGCCCACAGACAGATGAATGGATAAAGATGTTGTACATATATAAATGGAATATTACTCAGCCATAAAAAGGAATGAAACTGGGTCATTTGTAGAGACATCAATGGATCTAGAGACTGTCATACAGAATGAAGTAAGTCAGAAAGAGGAAAACAAATATTGTATATTAATGCATATATGTGGAACATAAAAAATGGTACAGATGAACTGGTTTGCAGGGAAGAAACAGAGACACAGAGGTAGAGAACAAACATATGGACACCAAGTGTGGGAAGCCATGGGGTGGTGGTGGTGGGATGAGTTGGGAGATTGGGATTGACCTGTATACATGTATATGCATAAAATACATAACTAATAATAACCTGCTGTATAAAAAAATAAATCAAATTAAATTTCAAATTTTTAAAAAATAAAATTTAAAAATAAAACAGAAAAATGTTCTTCCCTTCACACAGATGTATTTATAGGAATGAATTATTTCCATGCTTATATCTATAAATACATAAAGGAGGAATACAATCTAACTTGAACCATAAAAGAAAAAAAAAAACCTGAACCCACCAGTTATAAAGAGGAAAACGCTATCAGGGCACTTGCTCCAGCGGTAAACAATTCTGAAATTGGTCAGAGGTGGGGAATCATCTCCCATACAACCAGCAACCCACCCCCCACGCCAGGAGCATCCTCATTGCAAAGCTGGGGGACCGTGCCGAGGCATCTGTGAGTAACCTTGAGTTGAGCCCCAGGCCAGCTGCTGATGAACTGTTCCCACCCTTCCCAGGTAAAACACCTGAATATGTACAAGGGCTTGAAAGCCTAGAGGAAGGGCCGCGGAGCCACACCAGTGACAGCACGCAGGCCAACTTGGTGCCTGCAGGCCAGCCGGGGTGGTCCTGGACCCGGGCGCTCTTCCAGAAGCTTTCCATTGCCCTGCCTGAGATACCCCTCCTGTCCCGGCCCCCACTGCTTTTTTCCTTGCTCACCTCTGTCCGGAGAGAAATGCCAGCGGAAGGTATGGGTGACACATCCTCTTCTTTACAGGTGGCAGCCTGGCAACCCCTGCAGAAAGGCCAGCAGAGCCCCACTCACACCGGGCCACCAACAAAGCTGTGGCCCCTCACTCCCTCCCACCAGCAGAGCCCCGAGACTGCTGACGGGGCAGAGAATATGGAGTCAGGCACAGCTTCAGGGGCTATTGCTGCCTGGAGCGCTGTTTATATTGACCTCAAACAGGCACACCTGGGGAGGGCCGGCCGGCAGGGTAAGGCTGCCCAGGTCAGCTAATCCACAACCCTCAGGGAATCACATTGTTGAAAACGGACCTCGCTAAGGCAGAATAGAAGCCAAGGAAGAAAAGGACACAATGCCATTTGCAGCACCGTAGATGAGTCTAGAGGTAATCACGTGACTTGTAGTAAGTCAGAAAGTGAAAGACACATATCGTATCATATCACTTATAGGTGTTACCTAAGAATGGATACCAGGGCAGATATTTCCACGGAGAAGGGCCATCACAGATTCATCAAACAAACTTATGGTTCACCAATGGAAAGGTGTGAGGATTGGTTTCATTATGATATTGGGGTTAACAGACATATACAAACACAGGTGACACATATAATCACCAAAGACCTACGGAATACCAAGAGAAGACTACTCAACCTTCTGTCATAACGTACATGGGAAAAGGATCCCAGGAAGAACAGACATCTGTATATGTGTAAAAGAACCCCATCTTCCACACCTACAACAAGCCAAACATTGTAATCAAACTTGCTGTAATAAAAACTAAAAAATTAAATTAAAAACACGAACAAGAAGTAGTGAGACAAACTTGAGGGGCTTTCTCCTGGCACATTCCATTCTAAATTCCAATCTAGAACACGACTTCCATTGAGGCTCTGTTGCCCTAGTCACCAGATTTGGTAAGGGAGAACTGCTGCCACCTTGTGGCCGTTTCGCACAACAGCAGCTTTAATCCCAGCGCTGATGGTCAGTTGATATTCAAAATCATTGCAGGCCTGTAAATGACACCTGCCCTGAAAACAAATCCTGGGGTCACATATTGACCAAAAAATTCAAAGGTCGTCCATATTTCAAAACGACCGTTTCAAAAGGCATATTTTACGCACATTAGTGTTCTGCTTCTTTTTCTTTCTTTCCTTTTTTTGTTAAAAATACGGGAATGGAAAAAGGCATCCCTCAGAATGGGCGAAAATCGTTGCAAACGAATCAATGGACAAAGGTTTAATCTCCAATATATATAAAGAGCTCATGCAGCTTAATATTAACAAAACAAACAACCCAATACAAAAAATGGGCAGAAGATCTAAAGAGATGTTTCTTCCAAGAAGACACAGAGATGGCCAAGACGCACATGAAAAGCTGCTCAACAGCACTAATTATTAGAGAAATGCAAATCAAAACTACAATGAGGTATCACCTCACACCTGTTAGAATCGGCATCATCAGAAAATCTACAAACAACCAATTCTGGGGAGGGTGTGGACAAAAGGAGCCCTCTTCCACTATTGGTGGGAATGTAAATTGATACAGTCACTATGGAGAACGGTATGGAGTTTCCTTAAAAAAACTAGAAATAGAATTACCATCTGATCCAGCAATCCCACTTCTGGGCATATACCCAGAGAAAACCATAAATCAAAAAGGCACATTCACCACAATGTTCATGGCAGCGCTATTTACAATAGCCAGGTAATGGAAGCAACGTAAATGCCCACAGACAGATGAATGGATAAAGATGTTGTACATATATAAATGGAATATTACTCAGCCATAAAAAGGAATGAAACTGGGTCATTTGTAGAGACATCAATGGATCTAGAGACTGTCATACAGAATGAAGTAAGTCAGAAAGAGGAAAACAAATATTGTATATTAATGCATATATGTGGAACCTAAAAAATGGTACAGATGAACTGGTTTGCAGGGAAGAAACAGAGACACAGAGGTAGAGAACAAACATATGGACACCAAGTGTGGGAAGCCATGGGGTGGTGGTGGTGGGATGAGTTGGGAGATTGGGATTGACCTGTATACATGTATATGCATAAAATACATAACTAATAATAACCTGCTGTATAAAAAAATAAATCAAATTAAATTTCAAATTTTTAAAAAATAAAATTTAAAAATAAAACAGAAAAATGTTCTTCCCTTCACACAGATGTATTTATAGGAATGAATTATTTCCATGCTTATATCTATAAATACATAAAGGAGGAATACAATCTAACTTGAACCATAAAAGAAAAAAAAAAACCTGAACCCACCAGTTATAAAGAGGAAAACGCTATCAGGGCACTTGCTCCAGCGGTAAACAATTCTGAAATTGGTCAGAGGTGGGGAATCATCTCCCATACAACCAGCAACCCACCCCCCACGCCAGGAGCATCCTCATTGCAAAGCTGGGGGACCGTGCCGAGGCATCTGTGAGTAACCGTGAGTTGAGCCCCAGGCCAGCTGCTGATGAACTGTTCCCACCCTTCCCAGGTAAAACACCTGAATATGTACAAGGGCTTGAAAGCCTAGAGGAAGGGCCGCGGAGCCACACCAGTGACAGCACGCAGGCCAACTTGGTGCCTGCAGGCCAGCCGGGGTGGTCCTGGACACGGGCGCTCTTCCAGAAGCTTTCCATTGCCCTGCCTGAGATACCCCTCCTGTCCCGGCCCCCACTGCTTTTTTCCTTCCTCACCTCTGTCCGGAGAGAAATGCCAGCGGAAGGTATGGTGACACATCCTCTTCTTTACAGGTGGCAGCCTGGCAACCACTGCAGAAAGGCCAGCAGAGCCCCACTCACACCGGGCCACCAACAAAGCTGTGGCCCCTCACTCCCTCCCACCAGCAGAGCCCCGAGACTGCTGACGGGGCAGAGAATATGGAGTCAGGCACAGCTTCAGGGGCTATTGCTGCCTGGAGCGCTGTTTATATTGACCTCAAACAGGCACACCTGGGGAGGGCCGGCCGGCAGGGTAAGGCTGCCCAGGTCAGCTAATCCACAACCCTCAGGGAATCACATTGTTGAAAACGGACCTCGCTAAGGCAGAATAGAAGCCTAGGAAGAAAAGGACACAATGCCATTTGCAGCACCGTAGATGAGTCTAGAGGTAATCACGTGACTTGTAGTAAGTCAGAAAGTGAAAGACACATATCGTATCATATCACTTATAGGTGTTACCTAAGAATGGATATCAGGGCAGATATTTCCACGGAGAACGGCCATCACAGATTCATCAAACAAACTTATGGTTCACCAATGGAAAGGTGTGAGGATTGGTTTCATTACGATATTGGGGTTAACAGACATATACAAACACAGGTGACACATATAATCACCAAGGACCTACGGAATACCAAGAGAAGACTACTCAACCTTCTGTCATAACGTACATGGGAAAAGGATCCCAGGAAGAACAGACATCTGTATATGTGTAAAAGAACCCCATCTTCCACACCTACAACAAGCCAAACATTGTAATCAAACTTGCTGTAATAAAAAATAAAAAATTAAATTAAAAACACGAACAAGAAGTAGTGAGACAAACTTGAGGGGCTTTCTCCTGGCACATTCCATTCTAAATTCCAATCTAGAACACGACTTCCATTGAGGCTCTGTTGCCCTAGTCACCAGATTTGGTAAGGGAGAACTGCTGCCACCTTGTGGCCGTTTCGCACAACAGCAGCTTTAATCCCAGCGCTGATGGTCAGTTGATATTCAAAATCATTGCAGGCCTGTAAATGACACCTGCCCTGAAAACAAATCCTGGGGTCACATATCGACCAAAAAATTCAAAGGACGTCCATATTTCAAAACGACCGTTTCAAAAGGCATATTTTACGCACATTAGTGTTCTGCTTCTTTTTCTTTCTTTCCTTTTTTTGTTAAAAATACGGGAATGGAAAAAGGCATCCCTCAGAATGGGCGAAAATCGTTGCAAACGAATCAATGGACAAAGGTTTAATCTCCAATATATATAAACAGCTCATGCAGCTTAATATTAACAAAACAAACAACCCAATACAAAAAATGGGCAGAAGATCTAAAGAGATGTTTCTTCCAAGAAGACACAGAGATGGCCAAGACGCACATGAAAAGCTGCTCAACAGCACTAATTATTAGAGAAATGCAAATCAAAACTACAATGAGGTATCACCTCACACCTGTTAGAATCGGCATCATCAGAAAATCTACAAACAACCAATTCTGGGGAGGGTGTGGACAAAAGGAGCCCTCTTCCACTATTGGTGGCAATGTAAATTGATACAGTCACTATGGAGAACGGTTTGGAGTTTCCTTAAAAAAACTAGAAATAGAATTACCATCTGATCCAGCAATCCCACTTCTGGGCATATACCCAGAGAAAACCATAAATCAAAAAGGCACATTCACCACAATGTTCATGGCAGCACTGTTTACAATAGCCAGGTAATGGAAGCAACCTAAATGCCCACAGACAGATGAATGGATAAAGATGTGGTACATATATAAAATGGAATATTACTCAACCATAAGAAGGAATGAAACTGGGTCATTTGTAGAGACATCGATGGATCTAGAGACTGTCATACAGAATGAAGTAAGTCAGAAAGAGGAAAACAAATATTGTATATTAATGCATATATATGGTACCTAAAAAATGGTACAGATGAACT
The DNA here is from genome assembly GCF_964341445.2 of Mesoplodon mirus. Classification (NCBI taxonomy): domain Eukaryota; kingdom Metazoa; phylum Chordata; class Mammalia; order Artiodactyla; family Ziphiidae; genus Mesoplodon; species Mesoplodon mirus. The sequence continues at coordinate 186,736 of NW_028295586.1, read as the reverse complement.
GGTTTGCAGGGAAGAAACAGAGACACAGAGGTAGAGAACAAACATATGGACACCAAGTGTGGGAAGCCATGGGGTGGTGGTGGTGGGATGAGTTGGGAGATTGGGATTGACCTGTATACATGTATATGCATAAAATACATAACTAATAATAACCTGCTGTATAAAAAAATAAATCAAATTAAATTTCAAATTTTTAAAAAATAAAATTTAAAAATAAAACAGAAAAATGTTCTTCCCTTCACACAGATGTATTTATAGGAATGAATTATTTCCATGCTTATATCTATAAATACATAAAGGAGGAATACAATCTAACTTGAACCATAAAAGAAAAAAAAAAAACCTGAACCCACCAGTTATACAGAGGAAAACCCTATCAGGGCACTTGCTCCAGCGGTAAACAATTCTGAAATTGGTCAGAGGTGGGGAATCATCTCCCATACAACCAGCAACCCACCCCCCACGCAAGGAGCATCCTCATTGCAAAGCTGGGAGACCGTGCCGAGGCTTCTGTGAGTAAACGTGAGCTGAGCCCCAGGCCAGCTGCTGCTGAACTGTTCCCACCCTTCCCAGGTAAAACACCTGAATATGTACAAGGGCTTGAAAGCCTAGAGGAAGGGCCACGGAGCCACACCAGCGACAGCACGCAGGCCAACTTGGTGCCTGCAGGCCAGCCAGGGTGGTCCTGGCCCCGGGCGCTCTTCCGGAAGCTTTCCATTGCCCTGCCTGAGATACCCCTCCTGTCCCGGCCCCCACTGCTTTTTTCCTTCCTCACCTCTGTCCGGAGAGAAATTCCAGCGGAAGGTATGGGTGACACATCCTCTTCTTTACAGGTGGCAGCCTGGCAACCCCTGCAGAAAGGCCAGCAGAGCCCCACTCACACCGGGCCACCAACAAAGCTGTGGCCCCTCACTCCCTCCCACCAGCAGAGCCCCGAGACTGCTGACGGGGCAGAGAATATGGAGTCAGGCACAGCTTCAGGGGCTATTGCTGCCTGGAGCGCTGTTTATATTGACCTCAAACAGGCACACCTGGGGTGGGCCGGCCAGCAGGGTAAGGCTGCCCAGGTCAGCTAATCCACAACCCTCAGGGAATCACATTGTTGAAAACGGACCTCGCTAAGGCAGAATAGAAGCCAAGGAAGAAAAGGACACAATGCCATTTGCAGCACCGTAGATGAGTCTAGAGGTAATCACGTGACTTGTAGTAAGTCAGAAAGTGAAAGACACATATCGTATCATATCACTTATAGGTGTTACCTAAGAATGGATACCAGGGCAGATATTTCCACGGAGAAGGGCCATCACAGATTCATCAAACAAACTTATGGTTCACCAATGGAAAGGTGTGAGGATTGGTTTCATTACGATATTGGGGTTAACAGACATATACAAACACAGGTGACACATATAATCACCAAAGACCTACGGAATACCAAGAGAAGACTGCTCAACATTCTGTCATAACGTACATGGGAAAAGGATCCCAGGAAGAACAGACATCTGTATATGTGTAAAAGAACCCCATCTTCCACACCTACAACAAGCCAAACATTGTAATCAAACTTGCTGTAATAAAAAATAAAAAATTAAATTAAAAACACGAACAAGAAGTAGTGAGACAAACTTGAGGGGCTTTCTCCTGGCACATTCCATTCTAAATTCCAATCTAGAACACGACTTCCATTGAGGCTCTGTTGCCCTAGTCACCAGATTTGGTAAGGGAGAACTGCTGCCACCTTGTGGCCGTTTCGCACAACAGCAGCTTTAATCCCAGCGCTGATGGTCAGTTGATATTCAAAATCATTGCAGGCCTGTAGATGACACCTGCCCTGAAAACAAATCCTGGGGTCACATATCGACCAAAAAATTCAAAGGACGTCCATATTTCAAAACGACCGTTTCAAAAGGCATATTTTACGCACATTAGTGTTCTGCTTCTTTTTCTTTCTTTCCTTTTTTTGTTAAAAATACGGGAATGGAAAAAGGCATCCCTCAGAATGGGCGAAAATCGTTGCAAACGAATCAATGGACAAAGGTTTAATCTCCAATATATATAAACAGCTCATGCAGCTTAATATTAACAAAACAAACAACCCAATACAAAAAATGGGCAGAAGATCTAAAGAGATGTTTCTTCCAAGAAGACACAGAGATGGCCAAGACGCACATGAAAAGCTGCTCAACAGCACTAATTATTAGAGAAATGCAAATCAAAACTACAATGAGGTATCACCTCACACCTGTTAGAATCGGCATCATCAGAAAATCTACAAACAACCAATTCTGGGGAGGGTGTGGACAAAAGGAGCCCTCTTCCACTATTGGTGGCAATGTAAATTGATACAGTCAATATGGAGAACGGTTTGGAGTTTCCTTAAAAAAACTAGAAATAGAATTACCATCTGATCCAGCAATCCCACTTCTGGGCATATACCCAGAGAAAACCATAAATCAAAAAGGCACATTCACCACAATGTTCATGGCAGCACTATTTACAATAGCCAGGTAATGGAAGCAACCTAAATGCCCACAGACAGATGAATGGATAAAGATGTGGTACATATATAAAATGGAATATTACTCAACCATAAGAAGGAATGAAACTGGGTCATTTGTAGAGACATCGATGGATCTAGAGACTGTCATACAGAATGAAGTAAGTCAGAAAGAGGAAAACAAATATTGTATATTAATGCATATATATGGTACCTAAAAAATGGTACAGATGAACTGGTTTGCAGGGAAGAAACAGAGACACAGAGGTAGAGAACAAACATATGGACACCAAGTGTGGGAAGCCATGGGGTGGTGGTGGTGGGATGAGTTGGGAGATTGGGATTGACCTGTATACATGTATATGCATAAAATACATAACTAATAATAACCTGCTGTATAAAAAAATAAATCAAATTAAATTTCAAATTTTTAAAAAATAAAATTTAAAAATAAAACAGAAAAATGTTCTTCCCTTCACACAGATGTATTTATAGGAATGAATTATTTCCATGCTTATATCTATAAATACATAAAGGAGGAATACAATCTAACTTGAACCATAAAAGAAAAAAAAAAAACCTGAACCCACCATTTATAAAGAGGAAAACGCTATCAGGGCACTTGCTCCAGCGGTAAACAATTCTGAAATTGGTCAGAGGTGGGGAATCATCTCCCATACAACCAGCAACCCACCCCCCACGCCAGGAGCATCCTCATTGCAAAGCTGGGGGACCGTGCCGAGGCATCTGTGAGTAACCGTGAGTTGAGCCCCAGGCCAGCTGCTGATGAACTGTTCCCACCCTTCCCAGGTAAAACACCTGAATATGTACAAGGGCTTGAAAGCCTAGAGGAAGGGCCGCGGAGCCACACCAGTGACAGCACGCAGGCCAACTTGGTGCCTGCAGGCCAGCCGGGGTGGTCCTGGACACGGGCGCTCTTCCAGAAGCTTTCCATTGCCCTGCCTGAGATACCCCTCCTGTCCCGGCCCCCACTGCTTTTTTCCTTCCTCACCTCTGTCCGGAGAGAAATGCCAGCGGAAGGTATGGTGACACATCCTGTTCTTTACAGGTGGCAGCCTGGCAACCCCTGCAGAAAGGCCAGCAGAGCCCCACTCACACCGGGCCACCAACAAAGCTGTGGCCCCTCACTCCCTCCCACCAGCAGAGCCCCGAGACTGCTGACGGGGCAGAGAATATGGAGTCAGGCACAGCTTCAGGGGCTATTGCTACCTGGAGCGCTGTTTATATTGACCTCAAACAGGCACACCTGGGGAGGGCCGGCCGGCAGGGTAAGGCTGCCCAGGTCAGCTAATCCACAACCCTCAGGGAATCACATTGTTGAAAACGGACCTCGCTAAGGCAGAATAGAAGCCTAGGAAGAAAAGGACACAATGCCATTTGCAGCACCGTAGATGAGTCTAGAGGTAATCACGTGACTTGTAGTAAGTCAGAAAGTGAAAGACACATATCGTATCATATCACTTATAGGTGTTACCTAAGAATGGATACCAGGGCAGATATTTCCACGGAGAACGGCCATCACAGATTCATCAAACAAACTTATGGTTCACCAATGGAAAGGTGTGAGGATTGGTTTCATTACGATATTGGGGTTAACAGACATATACAAACACAGGTGACACATATAATCACCAAGGACCTACGGAATACCAAGAGAAGACTACTCAACCTTCTGTCATAACGTACATGGGAAAAGGATCCCAGGAAGAACAGACATCTGTATATGTGTAAAAGAACCCCATCTTCCACACCTACAACAAGCCAAACATTGTAATCAAACTTGCTGTAATAAAAAATAAAAAATTAAATTAAAAACACGAACAAGAAGTAGTGAGACAAACTTGAGGGGCTTTCTCCTGGCACATTCCATTCTAAATTCCAATCTAGAACACGACTTCCATTGAGGCTCTGTTGCCCTAGTCACCAGATTTGGTAAGGGAGAACTGCTGCCACCTTGTGGCCGTTTCGCACAACAGCAGCTTTAATCCCAGCGCTGATGGTCAGTTGATATTCAAAATCATTGCAGGCCTGTAAATGACACCTGCCCTGAAAACATATCCTGGGGTCACATATCGACCAAAAAATTCAAAGGACGTCCATATTTCAAAACGACCGTTTCAAAAGGCATATTTTACGCACATTAGTGTTCTGCTTCTTTTTCTTTCTTTCCTTTTTTTGTTAAAAATACGGGAATGGAAAAAGGCATCCCTCAGAATGGGCGAAAATCGTTGCAAACGAATCAATGGACAAAGGTTTAATCTCCAATATATATAAAGAGCTCATGCAGCTTAATATTAACAAAACAAACAACCCAATACAAAAAATGGGCAGAAGATCTAAAGAGATGTTTCTTCCAAGAAGACACAGAGATGGCCAAGACGCACATGAAAAGCTGCTCAACAGCACTAATTATTAGAGAAATGCAAAGCAAAACTACAATGAGGTATCACCTCACACCTGTTAGAATCGGCATCATCAGAAAATCTACAAACAACCAATTCTGGGGAGGGTGTGGACAAAAGGAGCCCTCTTCCACTATTGGTGGCAATGTAAATTGATACAGTCACTATGGAGAACGGTTTGGAGTTTCCTTAAAAAAACTAGAAATAGAATTACCATCTGATCCAGCAATCCCACTTCTGGGCATATACCCAGAGAAAACCATAAATCAAAAAGGCACATTCACCACAATGTTCATGGCAGCACTGTTTACAATAGCCAGGTAATGGTAGCAACCTAAATGCCCACAGACAGATGAATGGATAAAGATGTGGTACATATATAAAATGGAATATTACTCAACCATAAGAAGGAATGAAACTGGGTCATTTGTAGAGACATCGATGGATCTAGAGACTGTCATACAGAATGAAGTAAGTCAGAAAGAGGAAAACAAATATTGTATATTAATGCATATATATGGTACCTAAAAAATGGTACAGATGAACTGGTTTGCAGGGAAGAAACAGAGACACAGAGGTAGAGAACAAACATATGGACACCAAGTGTGGGAAGCCATGGGGTGGTGGTGGTGGGATGAGTTGGGAGATTGGGATTGACCTGTATACATGTATATGCATAAAATACATAACTAATAATAACCTGCTGTATAAAAAAATAAATCAAATTAAATTTCAAATTTTTAAAAAATAAAATTTAAAAATAAAACAGAAAAATGTTCTTCCCTTCACACAGATGTATTTATAGGAATGAATTATTTCCATGCTTATATCTATAAATACATAAAGGAGGAATACAATCTAACTTGAACCATAAAAGAAAAAAAAAAACCTGAACCCACCAGTTATACAGAGGAAAACCCTATCAGGGCACTTGCTCCAGCGGTAAACAATTCTGAAATTGGTCAGAGGTGGGGAATCATCTCCCATACAACCAGCAACCCACCCCCCACGCAAGGAGCATCCTCATTGCAAAGCTGGGAGACCGTGCCGAGGCTTCTGTGAGTAAACGTGAGCTGAGCCCCAGGCCAGCTGCTGCTGAACTGTTCCCACCCTTCCCAGGTAAAACACCTGAATATGTACAAGGGCTTGAAAGCCTAGAGGAAGGGCCACGGAGCCACACCAGCGACAGCACGCAGGCCAACTTGGTGCCTGCAGGCCAGCCAGGGTGGTCCTGGCCCCGGGCGCTCTTCCGGAAGCTTTCCATTGCCCTGCCTGAGATACCCCTCCTGTCCCGGCCCCCACTGCTTTTTTCCTTCCTCACCTCTGTCCGGAGAGAAATTCCAGCGGAAGGTATGGGTGACACATCCTCTTCTTTACAGGTGGCAGCCTGGCAACCCCTGCAGAAAGGCCAGCAGAGCCCCACTCACACCGGGCCACCAACAAAGCTGTGGCCCCTCACTCCCTCCCACCAGCAGAGCCCCGAGACTGCTGACGGGGCAGAGAATATGGAGTCAGGCACAGCTTCAGGGGCTATTGCTGCCTGGAGCGCTGTTTATATTGACCTCAAACAGGCACACCTGGGGTGGGCCGGCCGGCAGGGTAAGGCTGCCCAGGTCAGCTAATCCACAACCCTCAGGGAATCACATTGTTGAAAACGGACCTCGCTAAGGCAGAATAGAAGCCAAGGAAGAAAAGGACACAATGCCATTTGCAGCACCGTAGATGAGTCTAGAGGTAATCACGTGACTTGTAGTAAGTCAGAAAGTGAAAGACACATATCGTATCATATCACTTATAGGTGTTACCTAAGAATGGATACCAGGGCAGATATTTCCACGGAGAAGGGCCATCACAGATTCATCAAACAAACTTATGGTTCACCAATGGAAAGGTGTGAGGATTGGTTTCATTACGATATTGGGGTTAACAGACATATACAAACACAGGTGACACATATAATCACCAAAGACCTACGGAATACCAAGAGAAGACTGCTCAACATTCTGTCATAACGTACATGGGAAAAGGATCCCAGGAAGAACAGACATCTGTATATGTGTAAAAGAACCCCATCTTCCACACCTACAACAAGCCAAACATTGTAATCAAACTTGCTGTAATAAAAAATAAAAAATTAAATTAAAAACACGAACAAGAAGTAGTGAGACAAACTTGAGGGGCTTTCTCCTGGCACATTCCATTCTAAATTCCAATCTAGAACACGACTTCCATTGAGGCTCTGTTGCCCTAGTCACCAGATTTGGTAAGGGAGAACTGCTGCCACCTTGTGGCCGTTTCGCACAACAGCAGCTTTAATCCCAGCGCTGATGGTCAGTTGATATTCAAAATCATTGCAGGCCTGTAAATGACACCTGCCCTGAAAACAAATCCTGGGGTCACATATCGACCAAAAAATTCAAAGGACGTCCATATTTCAAAACGACCGTTTCAAAAGGCATATTTTACGCACATTAGTGTTCTGCTTCTTTTTCTTTCTTTCCTTTTTTTGTTAAAAATACGGGAATGGAAAAAGGCATCCCTCAGAATGGGCGAAAATCGTTGCAAACGAATCAATGGACAAAGGTTTAATCTCCAATATATATAAACAGCTCATGCAGCTTAATATTAACAAAACAAACAACCCAATACAAAAAATGGGCAGAAGATCTAAAGAGATGTTTCTTCCAAGAAGACACAGAGATGGCCAAGACGCACATGAAAAGCTGCTCAACAGCACTAATTATTAGAGACATGCAAATCAAAACTACAATGAGGTATCACCTCACACCTGTTAGAATCGGCATCATCAGAAAATCTACAAACAACCAATTCAGGGGAGGGTGTGGACAAAAGGAGCCCTCTTCCACTATTGGTGGGAATGTAAATTGATACAGTCACTATGGAGAACGGTATGGAGTTTCCTTAAAAAAACTAGAAATAGAATTACCATCTGATCCAGCAATCCCACTTCTGGGCATATACCCAGAGAAAACCATAAATCAAAAAGGCACATTCACCACAATGTTCATGGCAGCACTATTTACAATAGCCAGGTAATGGAAGCAACCTAAATGCCCACAGACAGATGAATGGATAAAGATGTGGTACATATATAAAATGGAATATTACTCAGCCATAAGAAGGAATGAAACTGGGTCATTTGTAGAGACATCGATGGATCTAGAGACTGTCATACAGAATGAAGTAAGTCAGAAAGAGGAAAACAAATATTGTATATTAATGCATATATGTGGAACCTAAAAAATGGTACAGATGAACTGGTTTGCAGGGAGGAAACAGAGACACAGAGGTAGAGAACAAACATATGGACACCAAGTGTGGGAAGCCATGGGGTGGTGGTGGTGGGATGAGTTGGGAGATTGGGATTGACCTGTATACATGTATATGCATAAAATACATAACTAATAATAACCTGCTGTATAAAAAAATAAATCAAATTAAATTTCAAATTTTTAAAAAATAAAATTTAAAAATAAAACAGAAAAATGTTCTTCCCTTCACACAGATGTATTTATAGGAATGAATTATTTCCATGCTTATATCTATAAATACATAAAGGAGGAATACAATCTAACTTGAACCATAAAAGAAAAAAAAAAAAAACCTGAACCCACCAGTTATACAGAGGAAAACCCTATCAGGGCACTTGCTCCAGCGGTAAACAATTCTGAAATTGGTCAGAGGTGGGGAATCATCTCCCATACAACCAGCAACCCACCCCCCACGCAAGGAGCATCCTCATTGCAAAGCTGGGGGACCGTGCCGAGGCTTCTGTGAGTAAACGTGAGCTGAGCCCCAGGCCAGCTGCTGCTGAACTGTTCCCACCCTTCCCAGGTAAAACACCTGAATATGTACAAGGGCTTGAAAGCCTAGAAGAAGGGCCACGGAGCCACACCAGCGACAGCACGCAGGCCAACTTGGTGCCTGCAGGCCAGCCAGGGTGGTCCTGGCCCCGGGCGCTCTTCCGGAAGCTTTCCATTGCCCTGCCTGAGATACCTCTCCTGTCCCGGCCCCCACTGCTTTTTTCCTTCCTCCCCTCTGTCCGGAGAGAAATGCCAGCGGAAGGTATGGGTGACACATCCTCTTCTTTACAGGTGGCAGCCTGGAAACCCCTGCAGAAAGGCCAGCAGAGCCCCACTCACACCGGGCCACCAACAAAGCTGTGGCCCCTCACTCCCTCTCACCAGCAGAGCCCCGAGACTGCTGACGGGGCAGAGAATATGGAGTCAGGCACAGCTTCAGGGGCTATTGCTGCCTGGAGCGCTGTTTATATTGACCTCAAACAGGCACACCTGGGGTGGGCCGGCCGGCAGGGTAAGGCTGCCCAGGTCAGCTAATCCACAACCCTCAGTGAATCACATTGTTGAAAACGGACCTCGCTAAGGCAGAATAGAAGCCAAGGAAGAAAAGGACACAATGCCATTTGCAGCACCGTAGATGAGTCTAGAGGTAATCACGTGACTTGTAGTAAGTCAGAAAGTGAAAGACACATATCGTATCATATCACTTATAGGTGTTACCTAAGAATGGACACCAGGGCAGATATTTCCACGGAGAAGGGCCATCACAGATTCATCAAACAAACTTATGGTTCACCAATGGAAAGGTGTGAGGATTGGTTTCATTACGATATTGGGGTTAACAGACATATACAAACACAGGTGACACATATAATCACCAAAGACCTACGGAATACCAAGAGAAGACTACTCAACCTTCTGTCATAACGTACATGGGAAAAGGATCCCAGGAAGAACAGACATCTGTATATGTGTAAAAGAACCCCATCTTCCACACCTACAACAAGCCAAACATTGTAATCAAACTTGCTGTAATAAAAAATAAAAAAATTAAATTAAAAACACGAACAAGAAGTAGTGAGACAAACTTGAGGGGCTTTCTCCTGGCACATTCCATTCTAAATTCCAATCTAGAACACGACTTCCATTGAGGCTCTGTTGCCCTAGTCACCAGATTTGGTAAGGGAGAACTGCTGCCACCTTGTGGCCGTTTCGCACAACAGCAGCTTTAATCCCAGCGCTGATGGTCAGTTGATATTCAAAATCATTGCAGGCCTGTAAATGACACCTGCCCTGAAAACAAATCCTGGGGTCACATATCGACCAAAAAATTCAAAGGACGTCCATATTTCAAAACGACCGTTTCAAAAGGCATATTTTACGCACATTAGTGTTCTGCTTCTTTTTCTTTCTTTCCTTTTTTTTGTTAAAAATACGGGAATGGAAAAAGGCATCCCTCAGAATGGGCGAAAATCGTTGCAAACGAATCAATGGACAAAGGTTTAATCTCCAATATATATAAAGAGCTCATGCAGCTTAATATTAACAAAACCAACAACCCAATACAAAAAATGGGCAGAAGATCTAAAGAGATGTTTCTTCCAAGAAGACACAGAGATGGCCAAGACGCACATGAAAAGCTGCTCAACAGCACTAATTATTAGAGAAATGCAAATCAAAACTACAATGAGGTATCACCTCACACCTGTTAGAATCGGCATCATCAGAAAATCTACAAACAACCAATTCTGGGGAGGGTGTGGACAAAAGGAGCCCTCTTCCACTATTGGTGGCAATGTAAATTGATACAGTCACTATGGAGAACGGTATGGAGTTTCCTTAAAAAAACTAGAAATAGAATTACCATCTGATCCAGCAATCCCACTTCTGGGCATATACCCAGAGAAAACCATAAATCAAAAAGGCACATTCACCACAATGTTCATGGCAGCACTATTTACAATAGCCAGGTAATGGAAGCAACGTAAATACCCACAGACAGATGAATGGATAAAGATGTGGTACATATATAAAATGGAATATTACTCAGCCATAAGAAGGAATGAAACTGGGTCATTTGTAGAGACATCGATGGATCTAGAGACTGTCATACAGAATGAAGTAAGTCAGAAAGAGGAAAACAAATATTGTATATTAATGCATATATGTGGAACCTAAAAAATGGTACAGATGAACTGGTTCGCAGGGAAGAAACAGAGACACAGAGGTAGAGAACAAACATATGGACACCAAGTGTGGGAAGCCATGGGGTGGTGGTGGTGGGATGAGTTGGGTGATTGAGATTGACCTGTATACATGTATATGCATAAAATACATAACTAATAATAACCTGCTGTATAAAAAAATAAATCAAATTAAATTTCAAATTTTTAAAAAATAAAATTTAAAAATAAAACAGAAAAATGTTCTTCCCTTCACACAGATGTATTTATAGGAATGAATTATTTCCATGCTTATATGTATAAATACATAAAGGAGGAATAAAATCTAACTTGAACCATAAAAGAAAAAAAAATACCTGAACCCACCAGTTATACAGAGGAAAACCCTATCAGGGCACTTGCTCCAGCGGTAAACAATTCTGAAATTGGTCAGAGGTGGGGAATCATCTCCCATACAACCAGCAACCCACCCCCCACGCCAGGAGCATCCTCATTGCAAAGCTGGGGGACCGTGCCGAGGCATCTGTGAGTAAACGTGAGCTGAGCCCCAGGCCAGCTGCTGCTGAACTGTTCCCACCCTTCCCAGGTAAAACACCTGAATAGGTACAAGGGCTTGAAAGCCTAGAGGAAGGGCCACGGAGCCACACCAGCGACAGCACGCAGGCCAACTTGGTGCCTGCAGGCCAGCCAGGGTGGTCCTGGGCCCGGGCGCTCTTCCAGAAGCTTTCCATTGCCCTGCCTGAGATACCCCTCCTGTCCCGGCCCCCACTGCTTTTTTCCTTCCTCACCTCTGTCCGGAGAGAAATGCCAGCGGAAGGTATGGGTGACACATCCTCTTCTTTACAGGTGGCAGCCTGGCAACCCCTGCAGAAAGGCCAGCAGAGCCCCACTCACACCGGGCCACCAACAAAGCTGTGGCCCCTCACTCCCTCCCACCAGCAGAGCCCCGAGACGGCTGACGGGGCAGAGAATATGGAGTCAGGCACAGCTTCAGGGGCTATTGCTGCCTGGAGCGCTGTTTATATTGACCTCAAACAGGCACACCTGGGGAGGGCCGGCCGGCAGGGTAAGGCTGCCCAGGTCAGCTAATCCACAACCCTCAGGGAATCACATTGTTGAAAACGGACCTCGCTAAGGCAGAATAGAAGCCAAGGAAGAAAAGGACACAATGCCATTTGCAGCACCGTAGATGAGTCTAGAGGTAATCACGTGACTTGTAGTAAGTCAGAAAGTGAAAGACACATATCGTATCATATCACTTATAGGTGTTACCTAAGAATGGATACCAGGGCAGATATTTCCACGGAGAAGGGCCATCACAGATTCATCAAACAAACTTATGGTTCACCAATGGAAAGGTGTGAGGATTGGTTTCATTACGATATTGGGGTTAACAGACATATACAAACACAGGTGACACATATAATCACCAAAGACCTACGGAATACCAAGAGAAGACTACTCAACCTTCTGTCATAACGTACATGGGAAAAGGATCCCAGGAAGAACAGACATCTGTATATGTGTAAAAGAACCCCATCTTCCACACCTACAACAAGCCAAACATTGTAATCAAACTTGCTGTAATAAAAAATAAAAAATTAAATTAAAAACACGAACAAGAAGTAGTGAGACAAACTTGAGGGGCTTTCTCCTGGCACATTCCATTCTAAATTCCAATCTAGAACACGACTTCCATTGAGGCTCTGTTGCCCTAGTCACCAGATTTGGTAAGGGAGAACTGCTGCCACCTTGTGGCCGTTTCGCACAACAGCAGCTTTAATCCCAGCGCTGATGGTCAGTTGATATTCAAAATCATTGCAGGCCTGTAAATGACACCTGCCCTGAAAACAAATCCTGGGGTCACATATCGACCAAAAAATTCAAAGGACGTCCATATTTCAAAACGACCGTTTCAAAAGGCATATTTTACGCACATTAGTGTTCTGCTTCTTTTTCTTTCTTTCCTTTTTTTGTTAAAAATACGGGAATGGAAAAAGGCATCCCTCAGAATGGGCGAAAATCGTTGCAAACGAATCAATGGACAAAGGTTTAATCTCCAATATATATAAAGAGCTCATGCAGCTTAATATTAACAAAACAAACAACCCAATACAAAAAATGGGCAGAAGATCTAAAGAGATGTTTCTTCCAAGAAGACACAGAGATGGCCAAGACGCACATGAAAAGCTGCTCAACAGCACTAATTATTAGAGAAATGCAAATCAAAACTACAATGAGGTATCACCTCACACCTGTTAGAATCGGCATCATCAGAAAATCTACAAACAACCAATTCTGGGGAGGGTGTGGACAAAAGGAGCCCTCTTCCACTATTGGTGGGAATGTAAATTGATACAGTCACTATGGAGAACGGTATGGAGTTTCCTTAAAAAAACTAGAAATAGAATTACCATCTGATCCAGCAATCCCACTTCTGGGCATATACCCAGAGAAAACCATAAATCAAAAAGGCACATTCACCACAATGTTCATGGCAGCGCTATTTACAATAGCCAGGTAATGGAAGCAACGTAAATGCCCACAGACAGATGAATGGATAAAGATGTTGTACATATATAAATGGAATATTACTCAGCCATAAAAAGGAATGAAACTGGGTCATTTGTAGAGACATCAATGGATCTAGAGACTGTCATACAGAATGAAGTAAGTCAGAAAGAGGAAAACAAATATTGTATATTAATGCATATATGTGGAACATAAAAAATGGTACAGATGAACTGGTTTGCAGGGAAGAAACAGAGACACAGAGGTAGAGAACAAACATATGGACACCAAGTGTGGGAAGCCATGGGGTGGTGGTGGTGGGATGAGTTGGGAGATTGGGATTGACCTGTATACATGTATATGCATAAAATACATAACTAATAATAACCTGCTGTATAAAAAAATAAATCAAATTAAATTTCAAATTTTTAAAAAATAAAATTTAAAAATAAAACAGAAAAATGTTCTTCCCTTCACACAGATGTATTTATAGGAATGAATTATTTCCATGCTTATATCTATAAATACATAAAGGAGGAATACAATCTAACTTGAACCATAAAAGAAAAAAAAAAACCTGAACCCACCAGTTATAAAGAGGAAAACGCTATCAGGGCACTTGCTCCAGCGGTAAACAATTCTGAAATTGGTCAGAGGTGGGGAATCATCTCCCATACAACCAGCAACCCACCCCCCACGCCAGGAGCATCCTCATTGCAAAGCTGGGGGACCGTGCCGAGGCATCTGTGAGTAACCTTGAGTTGAGCCCCAGGCCAGCTGCTGATGAACTGTTCCCACCCTTCCCAGGTAAAACACCTGAATATGTACAAGGGCTTGAAAGCCTAGAGGAAGGGCCGCGGAGCCACACCAGTGACAGCACGCAGGCCAACTTGGTGCCTGCAGGCCAGCCGGGGTGGTCCTGGACCCGGGCGCTCTTCCAGAAGCTTTCCATTGCCCTGCCTGAGATACCCCTCCTGTCCCGGCCCCCACTGCTTTTTTCCTTCCTCACCTCTGTCCGGAGAGAAATGCCAGCGGAAGGTAGGGGTGACACATCCTCTTCTTTACAGGTGGCAGCCTGGCAACCCCTGCAGAAAGGCCAGCAGAGCCCCACTCACACCGGGCCACCAACAAAGCTGTGGCCCCTCACTCCCTCCCACCAGCAGAGCCCCGAGACTGCTGACGGGGCAGAGAATATGGAGTCAGGCACAGCTTCAGGGGCTATTGCTGCCTGGAGCGCTGTTTATATTGACCTCAAACAGGCACACCTGGGGAGGGCCGGCCGGCAGGGTAAGGCTGCCCAGGTCAGCTAATCCACAACCCTCAGGGAATCACATTGTTGAAAACGGACCTCGCTAAGGCAGAATAGAAGCCAAGGAAGAAAAGGACACAATGCCATTTGCAGCACCGTACATGAGTCTAGAGGTAATCACGTGACTTGTAGTAAGTCAGAAAGTGAAAGACACATATCGTATCATATCACTTATAGGTGTTACCTAAGAATGGATACCAGGGCAGATATTTCCACGGAGAAGGGCCATCACAGATTCATCAAACAAACTTATGGTTCACCAATGGAAAGGTGTGAGGATTGGTTTCATTACGATATTGGGGTTAACAGACATATACAAACACAGGTGACACATATAATCACCAAAGACCTACGGAATACCAAGAGAAGACTACTCAACCTTCTGTCATAACGTACATGGGAAAAGGATCCCAGGAAGAACAGACATCTGTATATGTGTAAAAGAACCCCATCTTCCACACCTACAACAAGCCAAACATTGTAATCAAACTTGCTGTAATAAAAACTAAAAAATTAAATTAAAAACACGAACAAGAAGTAGTGAGACAAACTTGAGGGGCTTTCTCCTGGCACATTCCATTCTAAATTCCAATCTAGAACACGACTTCCATTGAGGCTCTGTTGCCCTAGTCACCAGATTTGGTAAGGGAGAACTGCTGCCACCTTGTGGCCGTTTCGCACAACAGCAGCTTTAATCCCAGCGCTGATGGTCAGTTGATATTCAAAATCATTGCAGGCCTGTAAATGACACCTGCCCTGAAAACAAACCCTGGGGTCACATATTGACCAAAAAATTCAAAGGACGTCCATATTTAAAAACGACCGTTTCAAAAGGCATATTTTACGCACATTAGTGTTCTGCTTCTTTTTCTTTCTTTCCTTTTTTTGTTAAAAATACGGGAATGGAAAAAGGCATCCCTCAGAATGGGCGAAAATCGTTGCAAACGAATCAATGGACAAAGGTTTAATCTCCAATATATATAAAGAGCTCATGCAGCTTAATATTAACAAAACAAACAACCCAATACAAAAAATGGGCAGAAGATCTAAAGAGATGTTTCTTCCAAGAAGACACAGAGATGGCCAAGACGCACATGAAAAGCTGCTCAACAGCACTAATTATTAGAGAAATGCAAATCAAAACTACAATGAGGTATCACCTCACACCTGTTAGAATCGGCATCATCAGAAAATCTACAAACAACAAATTCTGGGGAGGGTGTGGACAAAAGGAGCCCTCTTCCACTATTGGTGGGAATGTAAATTGATACAGTCACTATGGAAAACGGTATGGAGTTTCCTTAAAAAAACTAGAAATAGAATTACCATCTGATCCAGCAATCCCACTTCTGGGCATATACCCAGAGAAAACCATAAATCAAAAAGGCACATTCACCACAATGTTCATGGCAGCGCTATTTACAATAGCCAGGTAATGGAAGCAACGTAAATGCCCACAGACAGATGAATGGATAAAGATGTTGTACATATATAAATGGAATATTACTCAGCCATAAAAAGGAATGAAACTGGGTCATTTGTAGAGACATCAATGGATCTAGAGACTGTCATACAGAATGAAGTAAGTCAGAAAGAGGAAAACAAATATTGTATATTAATGCATATATGTGGAACATAAAAAATGGTACAGATGAACTGGTTTGCAGGGAAGAAACAGAGACACAGAGGTAGAGAACAAACATATGGACACCAAGTGTGGGAAGCCATGGGGTGGTGGTGGTGGGATGAGTTGGGAGATTGGGATTGACCTGTATACATGTATATGCATAAAATACATAACTAATAATAACCTGCTGTATAAAAAAATAAATCAAATTAAATTTCAAATTTTTAAAAAATAAAATTTAAAAATAAAACAGAAAAATGTTCTTCCCTTCACACAGATGTATTTATAGGAATGAATTATTTCCATGCTTATATCTATAAATACATAAAGGAGGAATACAATCTAACTTGAACCATAAAAGAAAAAAAAAACCTGAACCCACCAGTTATAAAGAGGAAAACGCTATCAGGGCACTTGCTCCAGCGGTAAACAATTCTGAAATTGGTCAGAGGTGGGGAATCATCTCCCATACAACCAGCAACCCACCCCCCACGCCAGGAGCATCCTCATTGCAAAGCTGGGGGACCGTGCCGAGGCATCTGTGAGTAACCTTGAGTTGAGCCCCAGGCCAGCTGCTGATGAACTGTTCCCACCCTTCCCAGGTAAAACACCTGAATATGTACAAGGGCTTGAAAGCCTAGAGGAAGGGCCGCGGAGCCACACCAGTGACAGCACGCAGGCCAACTTGGTGCCTGCAGGCCAGCCGGGGTGGTCCTGGACCCGGGCGCTCTTCCAGAAGCTTTCCATTGCCCTGCCTGAGATACCCCTCCTGTCCCGGCCCCCACTGCTTTTTTCCTTCCTCACCTCTGTCCGGAGAGAAATGCCAGCGGAAGGTATGGGTGACACATCCTCTTCTTTACAGGTGGCAGCCTGGCAACCCCTGCAGAAAGGCCAGCAGAGCCCCACTCACACCGGGCCACCAACAAAGCTGTGGCCCCTCACTCCCTCCCACCAGCAGAGCCCCGAGACTGCTGACGGGGCAGAGAATATGGAGTCAGGCACAGCTTCAGGGGCTATTGCTGCCTGGAGCGCTGTTTATATTGACCTCAAACAGGCACACCTGGGGAGGGCCGGCCGGCAGGGTAAGGCTGCCCAGGTCAGCTAATCCACAACCCTCAGGGAATCACATTGTTGAAAACGGACCTCGCTAAGGCAGAATAGAAGCCAAGGAAGAAAAGGACACAATGCCATTTGCAGCACCGTAGATGAGTCTAGAGGTAATCACGTGACTTGTAGTAAGTCAGAAAGTGAAAGACACATATCGTATCATATCACTTATAGGTGTTACCTAAGAATGGATACCAGGGCAGATATTTCCACGGAGAAGGGCCATCACAGATTCATCAAACAAACTTATGGTTCACCAATGGAAAGGTGTGAGGATTGGTTTCATTATGATATTGGGGTTAACAGACATATACAAACACAGGTGACACATATAATCACCAAAGACCTACGGAATACCAAGAGAAGACTACTCAACCTTCTGTCATAACGTACATGGGAAAAGGATCCCAGGAAGAACAGACATCTGTATATGTGTAAAAGAACCCCATCTTCCACACCTACAACAAGCCAAACATTGTAATCAAACTTGCTGTAATAAAAACTAAAAAAATTAAATTAAAAACACGAACAAGAAGTAGTGAGACAAACTTGAGGGGCTTTCTCCTGGCACATTCCATTCTAAATTCCAATCTAGAACACGACTTCCATTGAGGCTCTGTTGCCCTAGTCACCAGATTTGGTAAGGGAGAACTGCTGCCACCTTGTGGCCGTTTCGCACAACAGCAGCTTTAATCCCAGCGCTGATGGTCAGTTGATATTCAAAATCATTGCAGGCCTGTAAATGACACCTGCCCTGAAAACAAATCCTGGGGTCACATATTGACCAAAAAATTCAAAGGACGTCCATATTTCAAAACGACCGTTTCAAAAGGCATATTTTACGCACATTAGTGTTCTGCTTCTTTTTCTTTCTTTCCTTTTTTTTGTTAAAAATACGGGAATGGAAAAAGGCATCCCTCAGAATGGGCGAAAATCGTTGCAAACGAATCAATGGACAAAGGTTTAATCTCCAATATATATAAAGAGCTCATGCAGCTTAATATTAACAAAACAAACAACCCAATACAAAAAATGGGCAGAAGATCTAAAGAGATGTTTCTTCCAAGAAGACACAGAGATGGCCAAGACGCACATGAAAAGCTGCTCAACAGCACTAATTATTAGAGACATGCAAATCAAAACTACAATGAGGTATCACCTCACACCTGTTAGAATCGGCATCATCAGAAAATCTACAAACAACCAATTCTGGGGAGGGTGTGGACAAAAGGAGCCCTCTTCCACTATTGGTGGCAATGTAAATTGATACAGTCACTATGGAGAACGGTATGGAGTTTCCTTAAAAAAACTAGAAATAGAATTACCATCTGATCCAGCAATCCCACTTCTGGGCATATACCCAGAGAAAACCATAAATCAAAAAGGCACATTCACCACAATGTTCATGGCAGCGCTATTTACAATAGCCAGGTAATGGAAGCAACCTAAATGCCCACAGACAGATGAATGGATAAAGATGTTGTACATATATAAAATGGAATATTACTCAGCCATAAAAAGGAATGAAACTGGGTCATTTGTAGAGACATCGATGGATCTAGAGACTGTCATACAGAATGAAGTAAGTCAGAAAGAGGAAAACAAGTATTGTATATTAATGCATATATGTGGAACATAAAAAATGGTACAGATGAACTGGTTTGCAGGGAAGAAACAGAGACACAGAGGTAGAGAACAAACATATGGACACCAAGTGTGGGAAGCCATGGGGTGGTGGTGGTGGGATGAGTTGGGAGATTGGGATTGACCTGTATACATGTATATGCATAAAATACATAACTAATAATAACCTGCTGTATAAAAAAATAAATCAAATTAAATTTCAAATTTTTAAAAAATAAAATTTAAAAATAAAACAGAAAAATGTTCTTCCCTTCACACAGATGTATTTATAGGAATGAATTATTTCCATGCTTATATGTATAAATACATAAAGGAGGAATAAAATCTAACTTGAACCATAAAAGAAAAAAAAATACCTGAACCCACCAGTTATACAGAGGAAAACCCTATCAGGGCACTTGCTCCAGCGGTAAACAATTCTGAAATTGGTCAGAGGTGGGGAATCATCTCCCATACAACCAGCAACCCACCCCCCACGCCAGGAGCATCCTCATTGCAAAGCTGGGGGACCGTGCCGAGGCATCTGTGAGTAAACGTGAGCTGAGCCCCAGGCCAGCTGCTGCTGAACTGTTCCCACCCTTCCCAGGTAAAACACCTGAATAGGTACAAGGGCTTGAAAGCCTAGAGGAAGGGCCACGGAGCAACACCAGCGACAGCACGCAGGCCAACTTGGTGCCTGCAGGCCAGCCAGGGTGGTCCTGGGCCCGGGCGCTCTTCCAGAAGCTTTCCATTGCCCTGCCTGAGATACCCCTCCTGTCCCGGCCCCCACTGCTTTTTTCCTTCCTCACCTCTGTCCGGAGAGAAATGCCAGCGGAAGGTATGGGTGACACATCCTCTTCTTTACAGGTGGCAGCCTGGCAACCCCTGCAGAAAGGCCAGCAGAGCCCCACTCACACCGGGCCACCAACAAAGCTGTGGCCCCTCACTCCCTCCCACCAGCAGAGCCCCGAGACGGCTGACGGGGCAGAGAATATGGAGTCAGGCACAGCTTCAGGGGCTATTGCTGCCTGGAGCGCTGTTTATATTGACCTCAAACAGGCACACCTGGGGAGGGCCGGCCGGCAGGGTAAGGCTGCCCAGGTCAGCTAATCCACAACCCTCAGGGAATCACATTGTTGAAAACGGACCTCGCTAAGGCAGAATAGAAGCCAAGGAAGAAAAGGACACAATGCCATTTGCAGCACCGTAGATGAGTCTAGAGGTAATCACGTGACTTGTAGTAAGTCAGAAAGTGAAAGACACATATCGTATCATATCACTTATAGGTGTTACCTAAGAATGGATACCAGGGCAGATATTTCCACGGAGAAGGGCCATCACAGATTCATCAAACAAACTTATGGTTCACCAATGGAAAGGTGTGAGGATTGGTTTCATTACGATATTGGGGTTAACAGACATATACAAACACAGGTGACACATATAATCACCAAAGACCTACGGAATACCAAGAGAAGACTACTCAACCTTCTGTCATAACGTACATGGGAAAAGGATCCCAGGAAGAACAGACATCTGTATATGTGTAAAAGAACCCCATCTTCCACACCTACAACAAGCCAAACATTGTAATCAAACTTGCTGTAATAAAAAATAAAAAATTAAATTAAAAACACGAACAAGAAGTAGTGAGACAAACTTGAGGGGCTTTCTCCTGGCACATTCCATTCTAAATTCCAATCTAGAACACGACTTCCATTGAGGCTCTGTTGCCCTAGTCACCAGATTTGGTAAGGGAGAACTGCTGCCACCTTGTGGCCGTTTCGCACAACAGCAGCTTTAATCCCAGCGCTGATGGTCAGTTGATATTCAAAATCATTGCAGGCCTGTAAATGACACCTGCCCTGAAAACAAATCCTGGGGTCACATATCGACCAAAAAATTCAAAGGACGTCCATATTTCAAAACGACCGTTTCAAAAGGCATATTTTACGCACATTAGTGTTCTGCTTCTTTTTCTTTCTTTCCTTTTTTTGTTAAAAATACGGGAATGGAAAAAGGCATCCCTCAGAATGGGCGAAAATCGTTGCAAACGAATCAATGGACAAAGGTTTAATCTCCAATATATATAAAGAGCTCATGCAGCTTAATATTAACAAAACAAACAACCCAATACAAAAAATGGGCAGAAGATCTAAAGAGATGTTTCTTCCAAGAAGACACAGAGATGGCCAAGACGCACATGAAAAGCTGCTCAACAGCACTAATTATTAGAGAAATGCAAATCAAAACTACAATGAGGTATCACCTCACACCTGTTAGAATCGGCATCATCAGAAAATCTACAAACAACCAATTCTGGGGAGGGTGTGGACAAAAGGAGCCCTCTTCCACTATTGGTGGGAATGTAAATTGATACAGTCACTATGGAGAACGGTATGGAGTTTCCTTAAAAAAACTAGAAATAGAATTACCATCTGATCCAGCAATCCCACTTCTGGGCATATACCCAGAGAAAACCATAAATCAAAAAGGCACATTCACCACAATGTTCATGGCAGCGCTATTTACAATAGCCAGGTAATGGAAGCAACGTAAATGCCCACAGACAGATGAATGGATAAAGATGTTGTACATATATAAATGGAATATTACTCAGCCATAAAAAGGAATGAAACTGGGTCATTTGTAGAGACATCAATGGATCTAGAGACTGTCATACAGAATGAAGTAAGTCAGAAAGAGGAAAACAAATATTGTATATTAATGCATATATGTGGAACATAAAAAATGGTACAGATGAACTGGTTTGCAGGGAAGAAACAGAGACACAGAGGTAGAGAACAAACATATGGACACCAAGTGTGGGAAGCCATGGGGTGGTGGTGGTGGGATGAGTTGGGAGATTGGGATTGACCTGTATACATGTATATGCATAAAATACATAACTAATAATAACCTGCTGTATAAAAAAATAAATCAAATTAAATTTCAAATTTTTAAAAAATAAAATTTAAAAATAAAACAGAAAAATGTTCTTCCCTTCACACAGATGTATTTATAGGAATGAATTATTTCCATGCTTATATCTATAAATACATAAAGGAGGAATACAATCTAACTTGAACCATAAAAGAAAAAAAAAAACCTGAACCCACCAGTTATAAAGAGGAAAACGCTATCAGGGCACTTGCTCCAGCGGTAAACAATTCTGAAATTGGTCAGAGGTGGGGAATCATCTCCCATACAACCAGCAACCCACCCCCCACGCCAGGAGCATCCTCATTGCAAAGCTGGGGGACCGTGCCGAGGCATCTGTGAGTAACCTTGAGTTGAGCCCCAGGCCAGCTGCTGATGAACTGTTCCCACCCTTCCCAGGTAAAACACCTGAATATGTACAAGGGCTTGAAAGCCTAGAGGAAGGGCCGCGGAGCCACACCAGTGACAGCACGCAGGCCAACTTGGTGCCTGCAGGCCAGCCGGGGTGGTCCTGGACCCGGGCGCTCTTCCAGAAGCTTTCCATTGCCCTGCCTGAGATACCCCTCCTGTCCCGGCCCCCACTGCTTTTTTCCTTCCTCACCTCTGTCCGGAGAGAAATGCCAGCGGAAGGTAGGGGTGACACATCCTCTTCTTTACAGGTGGCAGCCTGGCAACCCCTGCAGAAAGGCCAGCAGAGCCCCACTCACACCGGGCCACCAACAAAGCTGTGGCCCCTCACTCCCTCCCACCAGCAGAGCCCCGAGACTGCTGACGGGGCAGAGAATATGGAGTCAGGCACAGCTTCAGGGGCTATTGCTGCCTGGAGCGCTGTTTATATTGACCTCAAACAGGCACACCTGGGGAGGGCCGGCCGGCAGGGTAAGGCTGCCCAGGTCAGCTAATCCACAACCCTCAGGGAATCACATTGTTGAAAACGGACCTCGCTAAGGCAGAATAGAAGCCAAGGAAGAAAAGGACACAATGCCATTTGCAGCACCGTACATGAGTCTAGAGGTAATCACGTGACTTGTAGTAAGTCAGAAAGTGAAAGACACATATCGTATCATATCACTTATAGGTGTTACCTAAGAATGGATACCAGGGCAGATATTTCCACGGAGAAGGGCCATCACAGATTCATCAAACAAACTTATGGTTCACCAATGGAAAGGTGTGAGGATTGGTTTCATTACGATATTGGGGTTAACAGACATATACAAACACAGGTGACACATATAATCACCAAAGACCTACGGAATACCAAGAGAAGACTACTCAACCTTCTGTCATAACGTACATGGGAAAAGGATCCCAGGAAGAACAGACATCTGTATATGTGTAAAAGAACCCCATCTTCCACACCTACAACAAGCCAAACATTGTAATCAAACTTGCTGTAATAAAAACTAAAAAATTAAATTAAAAACACGAACAAGAAGTAGTGAGACAAACTTGAGGGGCTTTCTCCTGGCACATTCCATTCTAAATTCCAATCTAGAACACGACTTCCATTGAGGCTCTGTTGCCCTAGTCACCAGATTTGGTAAGGGAGAACTGCTGCCACCTTGTGGCCGTTTCGCACAACAGCAGCTTTAATCCCAGCGCTGATGGTCAGTTGATATTCAAAATCATTGCAGGCCTGTAAATGACACCTGCCCTGAAAACAAACCCTGGGGTCACATATTGACCAAAAAATTCAAAGGACGTCCATATTTAAAAACGACCGTTTCAAAAGGCATATTTTACGCACATTAGTGTTCTGCTTCTTTTTCTTTCTTTCCTTTTTTTGTTAAAAATACGGGAATGGAAAAAGGCATCCCTCAGAATGGGCGAAAATCGTTGCAAACGAATCAATGGACAAAGGTTTAATCTCCAATATATATAAAGAGCTCATGCAGCTTAATATTAACAAAACAAACAACCCAATACAAAAAATGGGCAGAAGATCTAAAGAGATGTTTCTTCCAAGAAGACACAGAGATGGCCAAGACGCACATGAAAAGCTGCTCAACAGCACTAATTATTAGAGAAATGCAAATCAAAACTACAATGAGGTATCACCTCACACCTGTTAGAATCGGCATCATCAGAAAATCTACAAACAACAAATTCTGGGGAGGGTGTGGACAAAAGGAGCCCTCTTCCACTATTGGTGGGAATGTAAATTGATACAGTCACTATGGAAAACGGTATGGAGTTTCCTTAAAAAAACTAGAAATAGAATTACCATCTGATCCAGCAATCCCACTTCTGGGCATATACCCAGAGAAAACCATAAATCAAAAAGGCACATTCACCACAATGTTCATGGCAGCGCTATTTACAATAGCCAGGTAATGGAAGCAACGTAAATGCCCACAGACAGATGAATGGATAAAGATGTTGTACATATATAAATGGAATATTACTCAGCCATAAAAAGGAATGAAACTGGGTCATTTGTAGAGACATCAATGGATCTAGAGACTGTCATACAGAATGAAGTAAGTCAGAAAGAGGAAAACAAATATTGTATATTAATGCATATATGTGGAACATAAAAAATGGTACAGATGAACTGGTTTGCAGGGAAGAAACAGAGACACAGAGGTAGAGAACAAACATATGGACACCAAGTGTGGGAAGCCATGGGGTGGTGGTGGTGGGATGAGTTGGGAGATTGGGATTGACCTGTATACATGTATATGCATAAAATACATAACTAATAATAACCTGCTGTATAAAAAAATAAATCAAATTAAATTTCAAATTTTTAAAAAATAAAATTTAAAAATAAAACAGAAAAATGTTCTTCCCTTCACACAGATGTATTTATAGGAATGAATTATTTCCATGCTTATATCTATAAATACATAAAGGAGGAATACAATCTAACTTGAACCATAAAAGAAAAAAAAAACCTGAACCCACCAGTTATAAAGAGGAAAACGCTATCAGGGCACTTGCTCCAGCGGTAAACAATTCTGAAATTGGTCAGAGGTGGGGAATCATCTCCCATACAACCAGCAACCCACCCCCCACGCCAGGAGCATCCTCATTGCAAAGCTGGGGGACCGTGCCGAGGCATCTGTGAGTAACCTTGAGTTGAGCCCCAGGCCAGCTGCTGATGAACTGTTCCCACCCTTCCCAGGTAAAACACCTGAATATGTACAAGGGCTTGAAAGCCTAGAGGAAGGGCCGCGGAGCCACACCAGTGACAGCACGCAGGCCAACTTGGTGCCTGCAGGCCAGCCGGGGTGGTCCTGGACCCGGGCGCTCTTCCAGAAGCTTTCCATTGCCCTGCCTGAGATACCCCTCCTGTCCCGGCCCCCACTGCTTTTTTCCTTCCTCACCTCTGTCCGGAGAGAAATGCCAGCGGAAGGTATGGGTGACACATCCTCTTCTTTACAGGTGGCAGCCTGGCAACCCCTGCAGAAAGGCCAGCAGAGCCCCACTCACACCGGGCCACCAACAAAGCTGTGGCCCCTCACTCCCTCCCACCAGCAGAGCCCCGAGACTGCTGACGGGGCAGAGAATATGGAGTCAGGCACAGCTTCAGGGGCTATTGCTGCCTGGAGCGCTGTTTATATTGACCTCAAACAGGCACACCTGGGGAGGGCCGGCCGGCAGGGTAAGGCTGCCCAGGTCAGCTAATCCACAACCCTCAGGGAATCACATTGTTGAAAACGGACCTCGCTAAGGCAGAATAGAAGCCAAGGAAGAAAAGGACACAATGCCATTTGCAGCACCGTAGATGAGTCTAGAGGTAATCACGTGACTTGTAGTAAGTCAGAAAGTGAAAGACACATATCGTATCATATCACTTATAGGTGTTACCTAAGAATGGATACCAGGGCAGATATTTCCACGGAGAAGGGCCATCACAGATTCATCAAACAAACTTATGGTTCACCAATGGAAAGGTGTGAGGATTGGTTTCATTATGATATTGGGGTTAACAGACATATACAAACACAGGTGACACATATAATCACCAAAGACCTACGGAATACCAAGAGAAGACTACTCAACCTTCTGTCATAACGTACATGGGAAAAGGATCCCAGGAAGAACAGACATCTGTATATGTGTAAAAGAACCCCATCTTCCACACCTACAACAAGCCAAACATTGTAATCAAACTTGCTGTAATAAAAACTAAAAAAATTAAATTAAAAACACGAACAAGAAGTAGTGAGACAAACTTGAGGGGCTTTCTCCTGGCACATTCCATTCTAAATTCCAATCTAGAACACGACTTCCATTGAGGCTCTGTTGCCCTAGTCACCAGATTTGGTAAGGGAGAACTGCTGCCACCTTGTGGCCGTTTCGCACAACAGCAGCTTTAATCCCAGCGCTGATGGTCAGTTGATATTCAAAATCATTGCAGGCCTGTAAATGACACCTGCCCTGAAAACAAATCCTGGGGTCACATATTGACCAAAAAATTCAAAGGACGTCCATATTTCAAAACGACCGTTTCAAAAGGCATATTTTACGCACATTAGTGTTCTGCTTCTTTTTCTTTCTTTCCTTTTTTTTGTTAAAAATACGGGAATGGAAAAAGGCATCCCTCAGAATGGGCGAAAATCGTTGCAAACGAATCAATGGACAAAGGTTTAATCTCCAATATATATAAAGAGCTCATGCAGCTTAATATTAACAAAACAAACAACCCAATACAAAAAATGGGCAGAAGATCTAAAGAGATGTTTCTTCCAAGAAGACACAGAGATGGCCAAGACGCACATGAAAAGCTGCTCAACAGCACTAATTATTAGAGACATGCAAATCAAAACTACAATGAGGTATCACCTCACACCTGTTAGAATCGGCATCATCAGAAAATCTACAAACAACCAATTCTGGGGAGGGTGTGGACAAAAGGAGCCCTCTTCCACTATTGGTGGCAATGTAAATTGATACAGTCACTATGGAGAACGGTATGGAGTTTCCTTAAAAAAACTAGAAATAGAATTACCATCTGATCCAGCAATCCCACTTCTGGGCATATACCCAGAGAAAACCATAAATCAAAAAGGCACATTCACCACAATGTTCATGGCAGCGCTATTTACAATAGCCAGGTAATGGAAGCAACCTAAATGCCCACAGACAGATGAATGGATAAAGATGTTGTACATATATAAAATGGAATATTACTCAGCCATAAAAAGGAATGAAACTGGGTCATTTGTAGAGACATCGATGGATCTAGAGACTGTCATACAGAATGAAGTAAGTCAGAAAGAGGAAAACAAGTATTGTATATTAATGCATATATGTGGAACATAAAAAATGGTACAGATGAACTGGTTTGCAGGGAAGAAACAGAGACACAGAGGTAGAGAACAAACATATGGACACCAAGTGTGGGAAGCCATGGGGTGGTGGTGGTGGGATGAGTTGGGAGATTGGGATTGACCTGTATACATGTATATGCATAAAATACATAACTAATAATAACCTGCTGTATAAAAAAAATAAATCAAATTAAATTTCAAATGTTTAAAAAATAAAATTTAAAAATAAAACAGAAAAATGTTCTTCCCTTCACACAGATGTATTTATAGGAATGAATTATTTCCATGCTTATATCTATAAATACATAAAGGAGGAATACAATCTAACTTGAACCATAAAAGAAAAAAAAAAAACCTGAACCCACCATTTATAAAGAGGAAAACGCTATCAGGGCACTTGCTCCAGCGGTAAACAATTCTGAAATTGGTCAGAGGTGGGGAATCATCTCCCATACAACCAGCAACCCACCCCCCACGCCAGGAGCATCCTCATTGCAAAGCTGGGGGACCGTGCCGAGGCATCTGTGAGTAACCGTGAGTTGAGCCCCAGGCCAGCTGCTGATGAACTGTTCCCACCATTCCCAGGTAAAACACCTGAATATGTACAAGGGCTTGAAAGCCTAGAGGAAGGGCCGCGGAGCCACACCAGTGACAGCACGCAGGCCAACTTGGTGCCTGCAGGCCAGCCGGGGTGGTCCTGGACACGGGCGCTCTTCCAGAAGCTTTCCATTGCCCTGCCTGAGATACCCCTCCTGTCCCGGCCCCCACTGCTTTTTTCCTTCCTCACCTCTGTCCGGAGAGAAATGCCAGCGGAAGGTATGGTGACACATCCTCTTCTTTACAGGTGGCAGCCTGGCAACCACTGCAGAAAGGCCAGCAGAGCCCCACTCACACCGGGCCACCAACAAAGCTGTGGCCCCTCACTCCCTCCCACCAGCAGAGCCCCGAGACTGCTGACGGGGCAGAGAATATGGAGTCAGGCACAGCTTCAGGGGCTATTGCTGCCTGGAGCGCTGTTTATATTGACCTCAAACAGGCACACCTGGGGAGGGCCGGCCGGCAGGGTAAGGCTGCCCAGGTCAGCTAATCCACAACCCTCAGGGAATCACATTGTTGAAAACGGACCTCGCTAAGGCAGAATAGAAGCCTAGGAAGAAAAGGACACAATGCCATTTGCAGCACCGTAGATGAGTCTAGAGGTAATCACGTGACTTGTAGTAAGTCAGAAAGTGAAAGACACATATCGTATCATATCACTTATAGGTGTTACCTAAGAATGGATATCAGGGCAGATATTTCCACGGAGAACGGCCATCACAGATTCATCAAACAAACTTATGGTTCACCAATGGAAAGGTGTGAGGATTGGTTTCATTACGATATTGGGGTTAACAGACATATACAAACACAGGTGACACATATAATCACCAAGGACCTACGGAATACCAAGAGAAGACTACTCAACCTTCTGTCATAACGTACATGGGAAAAGGATCCCAGGAAGAACAGACATCTGTATATGTGTAAAAGAACCCCATCTTCCACACCTACAACAAGCCAAACATTGTAATCAAACT
Source organism: Mesoplodon mirus (assembly GCF_964341445.2). Taxonomy (NCBI): domain Eukaryota; kingdom Metazoa; phylum Chordata; class Mammalia; order Artiodactyla; family Ziphiidae; genus Mesoplodon; species Mesoplodon mirus. Next base: position 157,836 of record NW_028295586.1, on the reverse strand, counting down.
TGCTGTAATAAAAAATAAAAAATTAAATTAAAAACACGAACAAGAAGTAGTGAGACAAACTTGAGGGGCTTTCTCCTGGCACATTCCATTCTAAATTCCAATCTAGAACACGACTTCCATTGAGGCTCTGTTGCCCTAGTCACCAGATTTGGTAAGGGAGAACTGCTGCCACCTTGTGGCCGTTTCGCACAACAGCAGCTTTAATCCCAGCGCTGATGGTCAGTTGATATTCAAAATCATTGCAGGCCTGTAAATGACACCTGCCCTGAAAACAAATCCTGGGGTCACATATCGACCAAAAAATTCAAAGGACGTCCATATTTCAAAACGACCGTTTCAAAAGGCATATTTTACGCACATTAGTGTTCTGCTTCTTTTTCTTTCTTTCCTTTTTTTGTTAAAAATACGGGAATGGAAAAAGGCATCCCTCAGAATGGGCGAAAATCGTTGCAAACGAATCAATGGACAAAGGTTTAATCTCCAATATATATAAAGAGCTCATGCAGCTTAATATTAACAAAACAAACAACCCAATACAAAAAATGGGCAGAAGATCTAAAGAGATGTTTCTTCCAAGAAGACACAGAGATGGCCAAGACGCACATGAAAAGCTGCTCAACAGCACTAATTATTAGAGAAATGCAAATCAAAACTACAATGAGGTATCACCTCACACCTGTTAGAATCGGCATCATCAGAAAATCTACAAACAACCAATTCTGGGGAGGGTGTGGACAAAAGGAGCCCTCTTCCACTATTGGTGGGAATGTAAATTGATACAGTCACTATGGAGAACGGTTTGGAGTTTCCTTAAAAAAACTAGAAATAGAATTACCATCTGATCCAGCAATCCCACTTCTGGGCATATACCCAGAGAAAACCATAAATCAAAAAGGCACATTCACCACAATGTTCATGGCAGCACTGTTTACAATAGCCAGGTAATGGAAGCAACCTAAATGCCCACAGACAGATGAATGGATAAAGATGTGGTACATATATAAAATGGAATATTACTCAACCATAAGAAGGAATGAAACTGGGTCATTTGTAGAGACATCGATGGATCTAGAGACTGTCATACAGAATGAAGTAAGTCAGAAAGAGGAAAACAAATATTGTATATTAATGCATATATATGGTACCTAAAAAATGGTACAGATGAACTGGTTTGCAGGGAAGAAACAGAGACACAGAGGTAGAGAACAAACATATGGACACCAAGTGTGGGAAGCCATGGGGTGGTGGTGGTGGGATGAGTTGGGAGATTGGGATTGACCTGTATACATGTATATGCATAAAATACATAACTAATAATAACCTGCTGTATAAAAAAATAAATCAAATTAAATTTCAAATTTTTAAAAAATAAAATTTAAAAATAAAACAGAAAAATGTTCTTCCCTTCACACAGATGTATTTATAGGAATGAATTATTTCCATGCTTATATCTATAAATACATAAAGGAGGAATACAATCTAACTTGAACCATAAAAGAAAAAAAAAAACCTGAACCCACCAGTTATACAGAGGAAAACCCTATCAGGGCACTTGCTCCAGCGGTAAACAATTCTGAAATTGGTCAGAGGTGGGGAATCATCTCCCATACAACCAGCAACCCACCCCCCACGCAAGGAGCATCCTCATTGCAAAGCTGGGAGACCGTGCCGAGGCTTCTGTGAGTAAACGTGAGCTGAGCCCCAGGCCAGCTGCTGCTGAACTGTTCCCACCCTTCCCAGGTAAAACACCTGAATATGTACAAGGGCTTGAAAGCCTAGAGGAAGGGCCACGGAGCCACACCAGCGACAGCACGCAGGCCAACTTGGTGCCTGCAGGCCAGCCAGGGTGGTCCTGGCCCCGGGCGCTCTTCCGGAAGCTTTCCATTGCCCTGCCTGAGATACCCCTCCTGTCCCGGCCCCCACTGCTTTTTTCCTTCCTCACCTCTGTCCGGAGAGAAATGCCAGCGGAAGGTATGGTGACACATCCTCTTCTTTACAGGTGGCAGCCTGGCAACCCCTGCAGAAAGGCCAGCAGAGCCCCACTCACACCGGGCCACCAACAAAGCTGTGGCCCCTCACTCCCTCCCACCAGCAGAGCCCCGAGACTGCTGACGGGGCAGAGAATATGGAGTCAGGCACAGCTTCAGGGGCTATTGCTGCCTGGAGCGCTGGTTATATTGACCTCAAACAGGCACACCTGGGGAGGGCCGGCCGGCAGGGTAAGGCTGCCCAGGTCAGCTAATCCACAACCCTCAGGGAATCACATTGTTGAAAACGGACCTCGCTAAGGCAGAATAGAAGCCTAGGAAGAAAAGGACACAATGCCATTTGCAGCACCGTAGATGAGTCTAGAGGTAATCACGTGACTTGTAGTAAGTCAGAAAGTGAAAGACACATATCGTATCATATCACTTATAGGTGTTACCTAAGAATGGATACCAGGGCAGATATTTCCACGGAGAACGGCCATCACAGATTCATCAAACAAACTTATGGTTCACCAATGGAAAGGTGTGAGGATTGGTTTCATTACGATATTGGTGTTAACAGACATATACAAACACAGGTGACACATATAATCACCAAGGACCTACGGAATACCAAGAGAAGACTACTCAACCTTCTGTCATAACGTACATGGGAAAAGGATCCCAGGAAGAACAGACATCTGTATATGTGTAAAAGAACCCCATCTTCCACACCTACAACAAGCCAAACATTGTAATCAAACTTGCTGTAATAAAAAATAAAAAATTAAATTAAAAATACGAACAAGAAGTAGTGAGACAAACTTGAGGGGCTTTCTCCTGGCACATTCCATTCTAAATTCCAATCTAGAACACGACTTCCATTGAGGCTCTGTTGCCCTAGTCACCAGATTTGGTAAGGGAGAACTGCTGCCACCTTGTGGCCGTTTCGCACAACAGCAGCTTTAATCCCAGCGCTGATGGTCAGTTGATATTCAAAATCATTGCAGGCCTGTAAATGACACCTGCCCTGAAAACAAATCCTGGGGTCACATATCGACCAAAAAATTCAAAGGACGTCCATATTTCAAAACGACCGTTTCAAAAGGCATATTTTACGCACATTAGTGTTCTGCTTCTTTTTCTTTCTTTCCTTTTTTTGTTAAAAATACGGGAATGGAAAAAGGCATCCCTCAGAATGGGCGAAAATCGTTGCAAACGAATCAATGGACAAAGGTTTAATCTCCAATATATATAAACAGCTCATGCAGCTTAATATTAACAAAACAAACAACCCAATACAAAAAATGGGCAGAAGATCTAAAGAGATGTTTCTTCCAAGAAGACACAGAGATGGCCAAGACGCACATGAAAAGCTGCTCAACAGCACTAATTATTAGAGAAATGCAAATCAAAACTACAATGAGGTATCACCTCACACCTGTTAGAATCGGCATCATCAGAAAATCTACAAACAACCAATTCTGGGGAGGGTGTGGACAAAAGGAGCCCTCTTCCACTATTGGTGGCAATGTAAATTGATACAGTCACTATGGAGAACGGTTTGGAGTTTCCTTAAAAAAACTAGAAATAGAATTACCATCTGATCCAGCAATCCCACTTCTGGGCATATACCCAGAGAAAACCATAAATCAAAAAGGCACATTCACCACAATGTTCATGGCAGCACTGTTTACAATAGCCAGGTAATGGAAGCAACCTAAATGCCCACAGACAGATGAATGGATAAAGATGTGGTACATATATAAAATGGAATATTACTCAACCATAAGAAGGAATGAAACTGGGTCATTTGTAGAGACATCGATGGATCTAGAGACTGTCATACAGAATGAAGTAAGTCAGAAAGAGGAAAACAAATATTGTATATTAATGCATATATATGGTACCTAAAAAATGGTACAGATGAACTGGTTTGCAGGGAAGAAACAGAGACACAGAGGTAGAGAACAAACATATGGACACCAAGTGTGGGAAGCCATGGGGTGGTGGTGGTGGGATGAGTTGGGAGATTGGGATTGACCTGTATACATGTATATGCATAAAATACATAACTAATAATAACCTGCTGTATAAAAAAATAAATCAAATTAAATTTCAAATTTTTAAAAAATAAAATTTAAAAATAAAACAGAAAAATGTTCTTCCCTTCACACAGATGTATTTATAGGAATGAATTATTTCCATGCTTATATCTATAAATACATAAAGGAGGAATACAATCTAACTTGAACCATAAAAGAAAAAAAAAAACCTGAACCCACCAGTTATACAGAGGAAAACCCTATCAGGGCACTTGCTCCAGCGGTAAACAATTCTGAAATTGGTCAGAGGTGGGGAATCATCTCCCATACAACCAGCAACCCACCCCCCACGCAAGGAGCATCCTCATTGCAAAGCTGGGAGACCGTGCCGAGGCTTCTGTGAGTAAACGTGAGCTGAGCCCCAGGCCAGCTGCTGCTGAACTGTTCCCACCCTTCCCAGGTAAAACACCTGAATATGTACAAGGGCTTGAAAGCCTAGAGGAAGGGCCACGGAGCCACACCAGCGACAGCACGCAGGCCAACTTGTTGCCTGCAGGCCAGCCAGGGTGGTCCTGGCCCCGGGCGCTCTTCCGGAAGCTTTCCATTGCCCTGCCTGAGATACCCCTCCTGTCCCGGCCCCCACTGCTTTTTTCCTTCCTCACCTCTGTCCGGAGAGAAATTCCAGCGGAAGGTATGGGTGACACATCCTCTTCTTTACAGGTGGCAGCCTGGCAACCCATGCAGAAAGGCCAGCAGAGCCCCACTCACACCGGGCCACCAACAAAGCTGTGGCCCCTCACTCCCTCCCACCAGCAGAGCCCCGAGACTGCTGACGGGGCAGAGAATATGGAGTCAGGCACAGCTTCAGGGGCTATTGCTGCCTGGAGCGCTGTTTATATTGACCTCAAACAGGCACACCTGGGGTGGGCCGGCCGGCAGGGTAAGGCTGCCCAGGTCAGCTAATCCACAACCCTCAGGGAATCACATTGTTGAAAACGGACCTCGCTAAGGCAGAATAGAAGCCAAGGAAGAAAAGGACACAATGCCATTTGCAGCACCGTAGATGAGTCTAGAGGTAATCACGTGACTTGTAGTAAGTCAGAAAGTGAAAGACACATATCGTATCATATCACTTATAGGTGTTACCTAAGAATGGATACCAGGGCAGATATTTCCACGGAGAAGGGCCATCACAGATTCATCAAACAAACTTATGGTTCACCAATGGAAAGGTGTGAGGATTGGTTTCATTACGATATTGGGGTTAACAGACATATACAAACACAGGTGACACATATAATCACCAAAGACCTACGGAATACCAAGAGAAGACTGCTCAACATTCTGTCATAACGTACATGGGAAAAGGATCCCAGGAAGAACAGACATCTGTATATGTGTAAAAGAACCCCATCTTCCACACCTACAACAAGCCAAACATTGTAATCAAACTTGCTGTAATAAAAAATAAAAAATTAAATTAAAAACACGAACAAGAAGTAGTGAGACAAACTTGAGGGGCTTTCTCCTGGCACATTCCATTCTAAATTCCAATCTAGAACACGACTTCCATTGAGGCTCTGTTGCCCTAGTCACCAGATTTGGTAAGGGAGAACTGCTGCCACCTTGTGGCCGTTTCGCACAACAGCAGCTTTAATCCCAGCGCTGATGGTCAGTTGATATTCAAAATCATTGCAGGCCTGTAAATGACACCTGCCCTGAAAACAAATCCTGGGGTCACATATCGACCAAAAAATTCAAAGGACGTCCATATTTCAAAACGACCGTTTCAAAAGGCATATTTTACGCACATTAGTGTTCTGCTTCTTTTTCTTTCTTTCCTTTTTTTGTTAAAAATACGGGAATGGAAAAAGGCATCCCTCAGAATGGGCGAAAATCGTTGCAAACGAATCAATGGACAAAGGTTTAATCTCCAATATATATAAAGAGCTCATGCAGCTTAATATTAACAAAACAAACAACCCAATACAAAAAATGGGCAGAAGATCTAAAGAGATGTTTCTTCCAAGAAGACACAGAGATGGCCAAGACGCACATGAAAAGCTGCTCAACAGCACTAATTATTAGAGACATGCAAATCAAAACTACAATGAGGTATCACCTCACACCTGTTAGAATCGGCATCATCAGAAAATCTACAAACAACCAATTCAGGGGAGGGTGTGGACAAAAGGAGCCCTCTTCCACTATTGGTGGGAATGTAAATTGATACAGTCACTATGGAGAACGGTATGGAGTTTCCTTAAAAAAACTAGAAATAGAATTACCATCTGATCCAGCAATCCCACTTCTGGGCATATACCCAGAGAAAACCATAAATCAAAAAGGCACATTCACCACAATGTTCATGGCAGCACTATTTACAATAGCCAGGTAATGGAAGCAACCTAAATGCCCACAGACAGATGAATGGATAAAGATGTGGTACATATATAAAATGGAATATTACTCAGCCATAAGAAGGAATGAAACTGGGTCATTTGTAGAGACATCAATGGATCTAGAGACTGTCATACAGAATGAAGTAAGTCAGAAAGAGGAAAACAAATATTGTATATTAATGCATATATGTGGAACCTAAAAAATGGTACAGATGAACTGGTTTGCAGGGAAGAAACAGAGACACAGAGGTAGAGAACAAACATATGGACACCAAGTGTGGGAAGCCATGGGGTGGTGGTGGTGGGATGAGTTGGGAGATTGGGATTGACCTGTATACATGTATATGCATAAAATACATAACTAATAATAACCTGCTGTATAAAAAAATAAATCAAATTAAATTTCAAATTTTTAAAAAATAAAATTTAAAAATAAAACAGAAAAATGTTCTTCCCTTCACACAGATGTATTTATAGGAATGAATTATTTCCATGCTTATATCTATAAATACATAAAGGAGGAATACAATCTAACTTGAACCATAAAAGAAAAAAAAAAAAAACCTGAACCCACCAGTTATACAGAGGAAAACCCTATCAGGGCACTTGCTCCAGCGGTAAACAATTCTGAAATTGGTCAGAGGTGGGGAATCATCTCCCATACAACCAGCAACCCACCCCCCACGCAAGGAGCATCCTCATTGCAAAGCTGGGAGACCGTGCCGAGGCTTCTGTGAGTAAACGTGAGCTGAGCCCCAGGCCAGCTGCTGCTGAACTGTTCCCACCCTTCCCAGGTAAAACACCTGAATATGTACAAGGGCTTGAAAGCCTAGAAGAAGGGCCACGGAGCCACACCAGCGACAGCACGCAGGCCAACTTGGTGCCTGCAGGCCAGCCAGGGTGGTCCTGGCCCCGGGCGCTCTTCCGGAAGCTTTCCATTGCCCTGCCTGAGATACCTCTCATGTCCCGGCCCCCACTGCTTTTTTCCTTCCTCCCCTCTGTCCGGAGAGAAATGCCAGCGGAAGGTATGGGTGACACATCCTCTTCTTTACAGGTGGCAGCCTGGCAACCCCTGCAGAAAGGCCAGCAGAGCCCCACTCACACCGGGCCACCAACAAAGCTGTGGCCCCTCACTCCCTCCCACCAGCAGAGCCCCGAGACTGCTGACGGGGCAGAGAATATGGAGTCAGGCACAGCTTCAGGGGCTATTGCTGCCTGGAGCGCTGTTTATATTGACCTCAAACAGGCACACCTGGGGTGGGCCGGCCGGCAGGGTAAGGCTGCCCAGGTCAGCTAATCCACAACCCTCAGGGAATCACATTGTTGAAAACGGACCTCGCTAAGGCAGAATAGAAGCCAAGGAAGAAAAGGACACAATGCCATTTGCAGCACCGTAGATGAGTCTAGAGGTAATCACGTGACTTGTAGTAAGTCAGAAAGTGAAAGACACATATCGTATCATATCACTTATAGGTGTTACCTAAGAATGGATACCAGGGCAGATATTTCCACGGAGAAGGGCCATCACAGATTCATCAAACAAACTTATGGTTCACCAATGGAAAGGTGTGAGGATTGGTTTCATTACGATATTGGGGTTAACAGACATATACAAACACAGGTGACACATATAATCACCAAAGACCTACGGAATACCAAGAGAAGACTGCTCAACATTCTGTCATAACGTACATGGGAAAAGGATCCCAGGAAGAACAGACATCTGTATATGTGTAAAAGAACCCCATCTTCCACACCTACAACAAGCCAAACATTGTAATCAAACTTGCTGTAATAAAAAATAAAAAATTAAATTAAAAACACGAACAAGAAGTAGTGAGACAAACTTGAGGGGCTTTCTCCTGGCACATTCCATTCTAAATTCCAATCTAGAACACGACTTCCATTGAGGCTCTGTTGCCCTAGTCACCAGATTTGGTAAGGGAGAACTGCTGCCACCTTGTGGCCGTTTCGCACAACAGCAGCTTTAATCCCAGCGCTGATGGTCAGTTGATATTCAAAATCATTGCAGGCCTGTAAATGACACCTGCCCTGAAAACAAATCCTGGGGTCACATATCGACCAAAAAATTCAAAGGACGTCCATATTTCAAAACGACCGTTTCAAAAGGCATATTTTACGCACATTAGTGTTCTGCTTCTTTTTCTTTCTTTCCTTTTTTTGTTAAAAATACGGGAATGGAAAAAGGCATCCCTCAGAATGGGCGAAAATCGTTGCAAACGAATCAATGGACAAAGGTTTAATCTCCAATATATATAAACAGCTCATGCAGCTTAATATTAACAAAACCAACAACCCAATACAAAAAATGGGCAGAAGATCTAAAGAGATGTTTCTTCCAAGAAGACACAGAGATGGCCAAGACGCACATGAAAAGCTGCTCAACAGCACTAATTATTAGAGAAATGCAAATCAAAACTACAATGAGGTATCACCTCACACCTGTTAGAATCGGCATCATCAGAAAATCTACAAACAACCAATTCTGGGGAGGGTGTGGACAAAAGGAGCCCTCTTCCACTATTGGTGGCAATGTAAATTGATACAGTCACTATGGAGAACGGTTTGGAGTTTCCTTAAAAAAACTAGAAATAGAATTACCATCTGATCCAGCAATCCCACTTCTGGGCATATACCCAGAGAAAACCATAAATCAAAAAGGCACATTCACCACAATGTTCATGGCAGCACTATTTACAATAGCCAGGTAATGGAAGCAACCTAAATGCCCACAGACAGATGAATGGATAAAGATGTGGTACATATATAAAATGGAATATTACTCAACCATAAGAAGGAATGAAACTGGGTCATTTGTAGAGACATCGATGGATCTAGAGACTGTCATACAGAATGAAGTAAGTCAGAAAGAGGAAAACAAATATTGTATATTAATGCATATATATGGTACCTAAAAAATGGTACAGATGAACTGGTTTGCAGGGAAGAAACAGAGACACAGAGGTAGAGAACAAACATATGGACACCAAGTGTGGGAAGCCATGGGGTGGTGGTGGTGGGATGAGTTGGGAGATTGGGATTGACCTGTATACATGTATATGCATAAAATACATAACTAATAATAACCTGCTGTATAAAAAAATAAATCAAATTAAATTTCAAATTTTTAAAAAATAAAATTTAAAAATAAAACAGAAAAATGTTCTTCCCTTCACACAGATGTATTTATAGGAATGAATTATTTCCATGCTTATATCTATAAATACATAAAGGAGGAATACAATCTAACTTGAACCATAAAAGAAAAAAAAAACCTGAACCCACCAGTTATACAGAGGAAAACCCTATCAGGGCACTTGCTCCAGCGGTAAACAATTCTGAAATTGGTCAGAGGTGGGGAATCATCTCCCATACAACCAGCAACCCACCCCCCACGCAAGGAGCATCCTCATTGCAAAGCTGGGAGACCGTGCCGAGGCTTCTGTGAGTAAACGTGAGCTGAGCCCCAGGCCAGCTGCTGCTGAACTGTTCCCACCCTTCCCAGGTAAAACACCTGAATATGTACAAGGGCTTGAAAGCCTAGAGGAAGGGCCACGGAGCCACACCAGCGACAGCACGCAGGCCAACTTGGTGCCTGCAGGCCAGCCAGGGTGGTCCTGGCCCCGGGCGCTCTTCCGGAAGCTTTCCATTGCCCTGCCTGAGATACCCCTCCTGTCCCGGCCCCCACTGCTTTTTTCCTTCCTCACCTCTGTCCGGAGAGAAATTCCAGCGGAAGGTATGGGTGACACATCCTCTTCTTTACAGGTGGCAGCCTGGCAACCCATGCAGAAAGGCCAGCAGAGCCCCACTCACACCGGGCCACCAACAAAGCTGTGGCCCCTCACTCCCTCCCACCAGCAGAGCCCCGAGACTGCTGACGGGGCAGAGAATATGGAGTCAGGCACAGCTTCAGGGGCTATTGCTGCCTGGAGCGCTGTTTATATTGACCTCAAACAGGCACACCTGGGGTGGGCCGGCCGGCAGGGTAAGGCTGCCCAGGTCAGCTAATCCACAACCCTCAGGGAATCACATTGTTGAAAACGGACCTCGCTAAGGCAGAATAGAAGCCAAGGAAGAAAAGGACACAATGCCATTTGCAGCACCGTAGATGAGTCTAGAGGTAATCACGTGACTTGTAGTAAGTCAGAAAGTGAAAGACACATATCGTATCATATCACTTATAGGTGTTACCTAAGAATGGATACCAGGGCAGATATTTCCACGGAGAAGGGCCATCACAGATTCATCAAACAAACTTATGGTTCACCAATGGAAAGGTGTGAGGATTGGTTTCATTACGATATTGGGGTTAACAGACATATACAAACACAGGTGACACATATAATCACCAAAGACCTACGGAATACCAAGAGAAGACTGCTCAACATTCTGTCATAACGTACATGGGAAAAGGATCCCAGGAAGAACAGACATCTGTATATGTGTAAAAGAACCCCATCTTCCACACCTACAACAAGCCAAACATTGTAATCAAACTTGCTGTAATAAAAAATAAAAAATTAAATTAAAAACACGAACAAGAAGTAGTGAGACAAACTTGAGGGGCTTTCTCCTGGCACATTCCATTCTAAATTCCAATCTAGAACACGACTTCCATTGAGGCTCTGTTGCCCTAGTCACCAGATTTGGTAAGGGAGAACTGCTGCCACCTTGTGGCCGTTTCGCACAACAGCAGCTTTAATCCCAGCGCTGATGGTCAGTTGATATTCAAAATCATTGCAGGCCTGTAAATGACACCTGCCCTGAAAACAAATCCTGGGGTCACATATCGACCAAAAAATTCAAAGGACGTCCATATTTCAAAACGACCGTTTCAAAAGGCATATTTTACGCACATTAGTGTTCTGCTTCTTTTTCTTTCTTTCCTTTTTTTGTTAAAAATACGGGAATGGAAAAAGGCATCCCTCAGAATGGGCGAAAATCGTTGCAAACGAATCAATGGACAAAGGTTTAATCTCCAATATATATAAAGAGCTCATGCAGCTTAATATTAACAAAACAAACAACCCAATACAAAAAATGGGCAGAAGATCTAAAGAGATGTTTCTTCCAAGAAGACACAGAGATGGCCAAGACGCACATGAAAAGCTGCTCAACAGCACTAATTATTAGAGACATGCAAATCAAAACTACAATGAGGTATCACCTCACACCTGTTAGAATCGGCATCATCAGAAAATCTACAAACAACCAATTCAGGGGAGGGTGTGGACAAAAGGAGCCCTCTTCCACTATTGGTGGGAATGTAAATTGATACAGTCACTATGGAGAACGGTATGGAGTTTCCTTAAAAAAACTAGAAATAGAATTACCATCTGATCCAGCAATCCCACTTCTGGGCATATACCCAGAGAAAACCATAAATCAAAAAGGCACATTCACCACAATGTTCATGGCAGCACTATTTACAATAGCCAGGTAATGGAAGCAACCTAAATGCCCACAGACAGATGAATGGATAAAGATGTGGTACATATATAAAATGGAATATTACTCAGCCATAAGAAGGAATGAAACTGGGTCATTTGTAGAGACATCGATGGATCTAGAGACTGTCATACAGAATGAAGTAAGTCAGAAAGAGGAAAACAAATATTGTATATTAATGCATATATGTGGAACCTAAAAAATGGTACAGATGAACTGGTTTGCAGGGAGGAAACAGAGACACAGAGGTAGAGAACAAACATATGGACACCAAGTGTGGGAAGCCATGGGGTGGTGGTGGTGGGATGAGTTGGGAGATTGGGATTGACCTGTATACATGTATATGCATAAAATACATAACTAATAATAACCTGCTGTATAAAAAAATAAATCAAATTAAATTTCAAATTTTTAAAAAATAAAATTTAAAAATAAAACAGAAAAATGTTCTTCCCTTCACACAGATGTATTTATAGGAATGAATTATTTCCATGCTTATATCTATAAATACATAAAGGAGGAATACAATCTAACTTGAACCATAAAAGAAAAAAAAAAAAAACCTGAACCCACCAGTTATACAGAGGAAAACCCTATCAGGGCACTTGCTCCAGCGGTAAACAATTCTGAAATTGGTCAGAGGTGGGGAATCATCTCCCATACAACCAGCAACCCACCCCCCACGCAAGGAGCATCCTCATTGCAAAGCTGGGGGACCGTGCCGAGGCTTCTGTGAGTAAACGTGAGCTGAGCCCCAGGCCAGCTGCTGCTGAACTGTTCCCACCCTTCCCAGGTAAAACACCTGAATATGTACAAGGGCTTGAAAGCCTAGAAGAAGGGCCACGGAGCCACACCAGCGACAGCACGCAGGCCAACTTGGTGCCTGCAGGCCAGCCAGGGTGGTCCTGGCCCCGGGCGCTCTTCCGGAAGCTTTCCATTGCCCTGCCTGAGATACCTCTCCTGTCCCGGCCCCCACTGCTTTTTTCCTTCCTCCCCTCTGTCCGGAGAGAAATGCCAGCGGAAGGTATGGGTGACACATCCTCTTCTTTACAGGTGGCAGCCTGGCAACCCCTGCAGAAAGGCCAGCAGAGCCCCACTCACACCGGGCCACCAACAAAGCTGTGGCCCCTCACTCCCTCCCACCAGCAGAGCCCCGAGACTGCTGACGGGGCAGAGAATATGGAGTCAGGCACAGCTTCAGGGGCTATTGCTGCCTGGAGCGCTGTTTATATTGACCTCAAACAGGCACACCTGGGGAGGGCCGGCCGGCAGCGTAAGGCTGCCCAGGTCAGCTAATCCACAACCCTCAGGGAATCACATTGTTGAAAACGGACCTCGCTAAGGCAGAATAGAAGCCAAGGAAGAAAAGGACACAATGCCATTTGCAGCACCGTAGATGAGTCTAGAGGTAATCACGTGACTTGTAGTAAGTCAGAAAGTGAAAGACACATATCGTATCATATCACTTATAGGTGTTACCTAAGAATGGACACCAGGGCAGATATTTCCACGGAGAAGGGCGATCACAGATTCATCAAACAAACTTATGGTTCACCAATGGAAAGGTGTGAGGATTGGTTTCATTACGATATTGGGGTTAACAGACATATACAAACACAGGTGACACATATAATCACCAAAGACCTACGGAATACCAAGAGAAGACTACTCAACATTCTGTCATAACGTACATGGGAAAAGGATCCCAGGAAGAACAGACATCTGTATATGTGTAAAAGAACCCCATCTTCCACACCTACAACAAGCCAAACATTGTAATCAAACTTGCTGTAATAAAAAATAAAAAAATTAAATTAAAAACACGAACAAGAAGTAGTGAGACAAACTTGAGGGGCTTTCTCCTGGCACATTCCATTCTAAATTCCAATCTAGAACACGACTTCCATTGAGGCTCTGTTGCCCTAGTCACCAGATTTGGTAAGGGAGAACTGCTGCCACCTTGTGGCCGTTTCGCACAACAGCAGCTTTAATCCCAGCGCTGATGGTCAGTTGATATTCAAAATCATTGCAGGCCTGTAAATGACACCTGCCCTGAAAACAAATCCTGGGGTCACATATCGACCAAAAAATTCAAAGGACGTCCATATTTCAAAACGACCGTTTCAAAAGGCATATTTTACGCACATTAGTGTTCTGCTTCTTTTTCTTTCTTTCCTTTTTTTTGTTAAAAATACGGGAATGGAAAAAGGCATCCCTCAGAATGGGCGAAAATCGTTGCAAACGAATCAATGGACAAAGGTTTAATCTCCAATATATATAAAGAGCTCATGCAGCTTAATATTAACAAAACCAACAACCCAATACAAAAAATGGGCAGAAGATCTAAAGAGATGTTTCTTCCAAGAAGACACAGAGATGGCCAAGACGCACATGAAAAGCTGCTCAACAGCACTAATTATTAGAGAAATGCAAATCAAAACTACAATGAGGTATCACCTCACACCTGTTAGAATCGGCATCATCAGAAAATCTACAAACAACCAATTCTGGGGAGGGTGTGGACAAAAGGAGCCCTCTTCCACTATTGGTGGCAATGTAAATTGATACAGTCACTATGGAGAACGGTATGGAGTTTCCTTAAAAAAACTAGAAATAGAATTACCATCTGATCCAGCAATCCCACTTCTGGGCATATACCCAGAGAAAACCATAAATCAAAAAGGCACATTCACCACAATGTTCATGGCAGCACTATTTACAATAGCCAGGTAATGGAAGCAACGTAAATGCCCACAGACAGATGAATGGATAAAGATGTGGTACATATATAAAATGGAATATTACTCAGCCATAAGAAGGAATGAAACTGGGTCATTTGTAGAGACATCGATGGATCTAGAGACTGTCATACAGAATGAAGTAAGTCAGAAAGAGGAAAACAAATATTGTATATTAATGCATATATGTGGAACCTAAAAAATGGTACAGATGAACTGGTTCGCAGGGAAGAAACAGAGACACAGAGGTAGAGAACAAACATATGGACACCAAGTGTGGGAAGCCATGGGGTGGTGGTGGTGGGATGAGTTGGGTGATTGAGATTGACCTGTATACATGTATATGCATAAAATACATAACTAATAATAACCTGCTGTATAAAAAAATAAATCAAATTAAATTTCAAATTTTTAAAAAATAAAATTTAAAAATAAAACAGAAAAATGTTCTTCCCTTCACACAGATGTATTTATAGGAATGAATTATTTCCATGCTTATATGTATAAATACATAAAGGAGGAATAAAATCTAACTTGAACCATAAAAGAAAAAAAAATACCTGAACCCACCAGTTATACAGAGGAAAACCCTATCAGGGCACTTGCTCCAGCGGTAAACAATTCTGAAATTGGTCAGAGGTGGGGAATCATCTCCCATACAACCAGCAACCC
Source organism: Mesoplodon mirus (assembly GCF_964341445.2). Classification (NCBI taxonomy): domain Eukaryota; kingdom Metazoa; phylum Chordata; class Mammalia; order Artiodactyla; family Ziphiidae; genus Mesoplodon; species Mesoplodon mirus. The sequence goes on along the minus strand of NW_028295586.1, from coordinate 142,543 downwards.
ACCCCCCACGCCAGGAGCATCCTCATTGCAAAGCTGGGGGACCGTGCCGAGGCATCTGTGAGTAAACGTGAGCTGAGCCCCAGGCCAGCTGCTGCTGAACTGTTCCCACCCTTCCCAGGTAAAACACCTGAATAGGTACAAGGGCTTGAAAGCCTAGAGGAAGGGCCACGGAGCCACACCAGCGACAGCACGCAGGCCAACTTGGTGCCTGCAGGCCAGCCAGGGTGGTCCTGGGCCCGGGCGCTCTTCCAGAAGCTTTCCATTGCCCTGCCTGAGATACCCCTCCTGTCCCGGCCCCCACTGCTTTTTTCCTTCCTCACCTCTGTCCGGAGAGAAATGCCAGCGGAAGGTATGGGTGACACATCCTCTTCTTTACAGGTGGCAGCCTGGCAACCCCTGCAGAAAGGCCAGCAGAGCCCCACTCACACCGGGCCACCAACAAAGCTGTGGCCCCTCACTCCCTCCCACCAGCAGAGCCCCGAGACGGCTGACGGGGCAGAGAATATGGAGTCAGGCACAGCTTCAGGGGCTATTGCTGCCTGGAGCGCTGTTTATATTGACCTCAAACAGGCACACCTGGGGAGGGCCGGCCGGCAGGGTAAGGCTGCCCAGGTCAGCTAATCCACAACCCTCAGGGAATCACATTGTTGAAAACGGACCTCGCTAAGGCAGAATAGAAGCCAAGGAAGAAAAGGACACAATGCCATTTGCAGCACCGTAGATGAGTCTAGAGGTAATCACGTGACTTGTAGTAAGTCAGAAAGTGAAAGACACATATCGTATCATATCACTTATAGGTGTTACCTAAGAATGGATACCAGGGCAGATATTTCCACGGAGAAGGGCCATCACAGATTCATCAAACAAACTTATGGTTCACCAATGGAAAGGTGTGAGGATTGGTTTCATTACGATATTGGGGTTAACAGACATATACAAACACAGGTGACACATATAATCACCAAAGACCTACGGAATACCAAGAGAAGACTACTCAACCTTCTGTCATAACGTACATGGGAAAAGGATCCCAGGAAGAACAGACATCTGTATATGTGTAAAAGAACCCCATCTTCCACACCTACAACAAGCCAAACATTGTAATCAAACTTGCTGTAATAAAAACTAAAAAATTAAATTAAAAACACGAACAAGAAGTAGTGAGACAAACTTGAGGGGCTTTCTCCTGGCACATTCCATTCTAAATTCCAATCTAGAACACGACTTCCATTGAGGCTCTGTTGCCCTAGTCACCAGATTTGGTAAGGGAGAACTGCTGCCACCTTGTGGCCGTTTCGCACAACAGCAGCTTTAATCCCAGCGCTGATGGTCAGTTGATATTCAAAATCATTGCAGGCCTGTAAATGACACCTGCCCTGAAAACAAATCCTGGGGTCACATATCGACCAAAAAATTCAAAGGACGTCCATATTTCAAAACGACCGTTTCAAAAGGCATATTTTACGCACATTAGTGTTCTGCTTCTTTTTCTTTCTTTCCTTTTTTTGTTAAAAATACGGGAATGGAAAAAGGCATCCCTCAGAATGGGCGAAAATCGTTGCAAACGAATCAATGGACAAAGGTTTAATCTCCAATATATATAAAGAGCTCATGCAGCTTAATATTAACAAAACAAACAACCCAATACAAAAAATGGGCAGAAGATCTAAAGAGATGTTTCTTCCAAGAAGACACAGAGATGGCCAAGACGCACATGAAAAGCTGCTCAACAGCACTAATTATTAGAGAAATGCAAATCAAAACTACAATGAGGTATCACCTCACACCTGTTAGAATCGGCATCATCAGAAAATCTACAAACAACCAATTCTGGGGAGGGTGTGGACAAAAGGAGCCCTCTTCCACTATTGGTGGGAATGTAAATTGATACAGTCACTATGGAGAACGGTATGGAGTTTCCTTAAAAAAACTAGAAATAGAATTACCATCTGATCCAGCAATCCCACTTCTGGGCATATACCCAGAGAAAACCATAAATCAAAAAGGCACATTCACCACAATGTTCATGGCAGCACTATTTACAATAGCCAGGTAATGGAAGCAACGTAAATGCCCACAGACAGATGAATGGATAAAGATGTGGTACATATATAAAATGGAATATTACTCAGCCATAAGAAGGAATGAAACTGGGTCATTTGTAGAGACATCGATGGATCTAGAGACTGTCATACAGAATGAAGTAAGTCAGAAAGAGGAAAACAAATATTGTATATTAATGCATATATGTGGAACCTAAAAAATGGTACAGATGAACTGGTTTGCAGGGAAGAAACAGAGACACAGAGGTAGAGAACAAACATATGGACACCAAGTGTGGGAAGCCATGGGGTGGTGGTGGTGGGATGAGTTGGGAGATTGGGATTGACCTGTATACATGTATATGCATAAAATACATAACTAATAATAACCTGCTGTATAAAAAAATAAATCAAATTAAATTTCAAATTTTTAAAAAATAAAATTTAAAAATAAAACAGAAAAATGTTCTTCCCTTCACACAGATGTATTTATAGGAATGAATTATTTCCATGCTTATATCTATAAATACATAAAGGAGGAATAAAATCTATCTTGAACCATAAAACATAAAAAAAAATACCTGAACCCACCAGTTATACAGAGGAAAACCCTATCAGGGCACTTGCTCCAGCGGTAAACAATTCTGAAATTGGTCAGAGGTGGGGAATCATCTCCCATACAACCAGCAACCCACCCCCCACGCCAGGAGCATCCTCATTGCAAAGCTGGGGGACCGTGCCGAGGCATCTGTGAGTAAACGTGAGCTGAGCCCCAGGCCAGCTGCTGCTGAACTGTTCCCACCCTTCCCAGGTAAAACACCTGAATAGGTACAAGGGCTTGAAAGCCTAGAGGAAGGGCCACGGAGCCACACCAGCGACAGCACGCAGGCCAACTTGGTGCCTGCAGGCCAGCCAGGGTGGTCCTGGCCCCGGGCGCTCTTCCGGAAGCTTTCCATTGCCCTGCCTGAGATACCCCTCCTGTCCCGGCCCCCACTGCTTTTTTCCTTCCTCACCTCTGTCCGGAGAGAAATGCCAGCGGAAGGTATGGGTGACACATCCTCTTCTTTACAGGTGGCAGCCTGGCAACCCCTGCAGAAAGGCCAGCAGAACCCCACTCACACCGGGCCACCAACAAAGCTGTGGCCCCTCACTCCCTCCCACCAGCAGAGCCCCGAGACTGCTGACGGGGCAGAGAATATGGAGTCAGGCACAGCTTCAGGGGCTATTGCTGCCTGGAGCGCTGTTTATATTGACCTCAAACAGGCACACCTGGGGAGGGCCGGCCGGCAGGGTAAGGCTGCCCAGGTCAGCTAATCCACAACCCTCAGGGAATCACATTGTTGAAAACGGACCTCGCTAAGGCAGAATAGAAGCCAAGGAAGAAAAGGACACAATGCCATTTGCAGCACCGTAGATGAGTCTAGAGGTAATCACGTGACTTGTAGTAAGTCAGAAAGTGAAAGACACATATCGTATCATATCACTTATAGGTGTTACCTAAGAATGGATACCAGGGCAGATATTTCCACGGAGAAGGGCCATCACAGATTCATCAAACAAACTTATGGTTCACCAATGGAAAGGTGTGAGGATTGGTTTCATTACGATATTGGGGTTAACAGACATATACAAACACAGGTGACACATATAATCACCAAAGACCTACGGAATACCAAGAGAAGACTACTCAACCTTCTGTCATAACGTACATGGGAAAAGGATCCCAGGAAGAACAGACATCTGTATATGTGTAAAAGAACCCCATCTTCCACACCTACAACAAGCCAAACATTGTAATCAAACTTGCTGTAATAAAAAATAAAAAAATTAAAAACACGAACAAGAAGTAGTGAGACAAACTTGAGGGGCTTTCTCCTGGCACATTCCATTCTAAATTCCAATCTAGAACACGACTTCCATTGAGGCTCTGTTGCCCTAGTCACCAGATTTGGTAAGGGAGAACTGCTGCCACCTTGTGGCCGTTTCGCACAACAGCAGCTTTAATCCCAGCGCTGATGGTCAGTTGATATTCAAAATCATTGCAGTCCTGTAAATGACACCTGCCCTGAAAACAAATCCTGGGGTCACGTATCGACCAAAAAATTCAAAGGACATCCATATTTCAAAACGACCGTTTCAAAAGGCATATTTTACGCACATTAGTGTTCTGCTTCTTTTTCTTTCTTTCCTTTTTTTGTTAAAAAATACGGGAATGGAAAAAGGCATCCCTCAGAATGGGCGAAAATCGTTGCAAACGAATCAATGGACAAAGGTTTAATCTCCAATATATATAAACAGCTCATGCAGCTTAATATTAACAAAACAAACAACCCAATACAAAAAATGGGCAGAAGATCTAAAGAGATGTTTCTTCCAAGAAGACACAGAGATGGCCAAGACGCACATGAAAAGCTGCTCAACAGCACTAATTATTAGAGAAATGCAAATCAAAACTACAATGAGGTATCACCTCACACCTGTTAGAATCGGCATCATCAGAAAATCTACAAACAACAAATTCTGGGGAGGGTGTGGACAAAAGGAGCCCTCTTCCACTATTGGTGGGAATGTAAATTGATACAGTCACTATGGAGAACGGTATGGAGTTTCCTTAAAAAAACTAGAAATAGAATTACCATCTGATCCAGCAATCCCACTTCTGGGCATATACCCAGAGAAAACCATAAATCAAAAAGGCACATTCACCACAATGTTCATGGCAGCACTATTTACAATAGCCAGGTAATGGAAGCAACGTAAATGCCCACAGACAGATGAATGGATAAAGATGTGGTACATATATAAAATGGAATATTACTCAGCCATAAGAAGGAATGAAACTGGGTCATTTGTAGAGACATCGATGGATCTAGAGACTGTCATACAGAATGAAGTAAGTCAGAAAGAGGAAAACAAATATTGTATATTAATGCATATATGTGGAACCTAAAAAATGGTACAGATGAACTGGTTTGCAGGGAAGAAACAGAGACACAGAGGTAGAGAACAAACATATGGACACCAAGTGTGGGAAGCCATGGGGTGGTGGTGGTGGGATGAGTTGGGAGATTGGGATTGACCTGTATATATGTATATGCATAAAATACATAACTAATAATAACCTGCTGTATAAAAAAATAAATCAAATTAAATTTCAAATTTTTAAAAAATAAAATTTAAAAATAAAAGAGAAAAATGTTCTTCCCTTCACACAGATGTATTTATAGGAATGAATTATTTCCATGCTTATATCTATAAATACATAAAGGATGAAAAAAATCTAACTTGAACCATAAAAGAAAAAAAAATACTGAACCCACCAGTTATACAGAGGAAAACCCTATCAGGGCACTTGCTCCAGCGGTAAACAATTCTGAAATTGGTCAGAGGTGGGGAATCATCTCCCATACAACCAGCAACCCACAGCCCACGCCAGGAGCATCCTCATTGCAAAGCTGGGGGACCGTGCCGAGGCATCTGTGAGTAAACGTGAGCTGAGCCCCAGGCCAGCTGCTGCTGAACTGTTCCCACCCTTCCCAGGTAAAACACCTAAATAGGTACAAGGGCTTGAAAGCCTACAGGAAGGGCCACGGAGCCACACCAGCGACAGCACGCAGGCCAACTTGGTGCCTGCAGGCCAGCCAGGGTGGTCCTGGCCCCGGGCGCTCTTCCAGAAGCTTTCCATTGCCCTGCCTGAGATACCCCTCCTGTCCCGGCCCCCACTGCTTTTTTCCTTCCTCACCTCTGTCCGGAGAGAAATGCCAGCGGAAGGTATGGGTGACACATCTTCTTCTTTACAGGTGGCAGCCTGGCAACCCCTGCAGAAAGGCCAGCAGAACCCCACTCACACCGGGCCACCAACAAAGCTGTGGCCCCTCACTCCCTCCCACCAGCAGAGCCCCGAGACGGCTGACGGGGCAGAGAATATGGAGTCAGGCACAGCTTCAGGGACTATTGCTGCCTGGAGCGCTGTTTATATTGACCTCAAACAGGCACATCTGGGGAGGGCCGGCCGGCAGGGTAAGGCTGCCCAGGTCAGCTAATCCACAACCCTCAGGGAATCACATTGTTGAAAACGGACCTCGCTAAGGCAGAATAGAAGCCAAGGAAGAAAAGGACACAATGCCATTTGCAGCACCGTAGATGAGACTAGAGGTAATCACGTGACTTGTAGTAAGTCAGAAAGTGAAAGACACATATCGTATCATATCACTCATAGGTGTTACCTAAGAATGGATACCAGGGCAGATATTTCCACGGAGAAGGGCCATCACAGATTCATCAAACAAACTTATGGTTCACCAATGGAAAGGTATGAGGATTGGTTTCATTACGATATTGGGGTTAACAGACATATACAAACACAGGTGACACATATAATCACCAAAGACCTACGGAATACCAAGAGAAGACTACTCAACCTTCTGTCATAACGTACATGGGAAAAGGATCCCAGGAAGAACAGACATCTGTATATGTGTAAAAGAACCCCATCTTCCACACCTACAACAAGCCAAACATTGTAATCAAACTTGCTGTAATAAAAACTAAAAAATTAAATTAAAAACACGAACAAGAAGTAGTGAGACAAACTTGAGGGGCTTTCTCCTGGCACATTCCATTCTAAATTCCAATCTAGAACACGACTTCCATTGAGGCTCTGTTGCCCTAGTCACCAGATTTGGTAAGGGAGAACTGCTGCCACCTTGTGGCCGTTTTGCACAACAGCAGCTTTAATCCCAGCGCTGATGGTCAGTTGATATTCAAAATCATTGCAGGCCTGTAAATGACACCTGCCCTGAAAACAAATCCTGGGGTCACATATCGACCAAAAAATTCAAAGGACGTCCATATTTCAAAACGACCGTTTCAAAAGGCATATTTTACGCACATTAGTGTTCTGCTTCTTTTTCTTTCTTTCCTTTTTTTGTTAAAAATACGGGAATGGAAAAAGGCATCCCTCAGAATGGGCGAAAATCGTTGCAAACGAATCAATGGACAAAGGTTTAATCTCCAATATATATAAAGAGCTCATGCAGCTTAATATTAACAAAACAAACAACCCAATACAAAAAATGGGCAGAAGATCTAAAGAGATGTTTCTTCCAAGAAGACACAGAGATGGCCAAGACGCACATGAAAAGCTGCTCAACAGCACTAATTATTAGAGAAATGCAAATCAAAACTACAATGAGGTATCACCTCACACCTGTTAGAATCGGCATCATCAGAAAATCTACAAACAACCAATTCTGGGGAGGGTGTGGACAAAAGGAGCCCTCTTCCACTATTGGTGGGAATGTAAATTGATACAGTCACTATGGAGAACGGTATGGAGTTTCCTTAAAAAAACTAGAAATAGAATTACCATCTGATCCAGCAATCCCACTTCTGGGCATATACCCCGAGAAAACCATAAATCAAAAAGGCACATTCACCACAATGTTCATGGCAGCACTATTTACAATAGCCAGGTAATGGAAGCAACGTAAATGCCCACAGACAGATGAATGGATAAAGATGTGGTACATATATAAAATGGAATATTACTCAGCCATAAGAAGGAATGAAACTGGGTCATTTGTAGAGACATCGATGGATCTAGAGACTGTCATACAGAATGAAGTAAGTCAGAAAGAGGAAAACAAATATTGTATATTAATGCATATATGTGGAACCTAAAAAATGGTACAGATGAACTGGTTTGCAGGGAAGAAACAGAGACACAGAGGTAGAGAACAAACATATGGACACCAAGTGTGGGAAGCCATGGGGTGGTGGTGGTGGGATGAGTTGGGAGATTGGGATTGACCTGTATACATGTATATGCATAAAATACATAACTAATAATAACCTGCTGTATAAAAAAATAAATCAAATTAAATTTCAAATTTTTAAAAAATAAAATTTAAAAATAAAAGAGAAAAATGTTCTTCCCTTCACACAGATGTATTTATAGGAATGAATTATTTCCATGCTTATATCTATAAATACATAAAGGAGGAATAAAATCTAACTTGAACCATAAAAGATAAAAAAAATACCTGAACCCACCAGTTATACAGAGGAAAACCCTATCAGGGCACTTGCTCCAGCGGTAAACAATTCTGAAATTGGTCAGAGGTGGGGAATCATCTCCCATACAACCAGCAACCCACCCCCCACGCCAGGAGCATCCTCATTGCAAAGCTGGGGGACCGTGCCGAGGCATCTGTGAGTAAACGTGAGCTGAGCCCCAGGCCAGCTGCTGCTGAACTGTTCCCACCCTTCCCAGGTAAAACACCTGAATATGTACAAGGGCTTGAAAGCCTAGAGGAAGGGCCACAGAGCCACACCAGCGACAGCACGCAGGCCAACTTGGTGCCTGTAGGCCAGCCAGGGTGGTCCTGGCCCCGGGCGCTCTTCCAGAAGCTTTCCATTGCCCTGCCTGAGATACCCCTCCTGTCCCGGCCCCCACTGCTTTTTTCCTTCCTCACCTCTGTCCGGAGAGAAATGCCAGCGGAAGGTATGGGTGACACATCCTCTTCTTTACAGGTGGCAGCCTGGCAACCCCTGCAGAAAGGCCAGCAGAGCCCCACTCACACCGGGCCACCAACAAAGCTGTGGCCCCTCACTCCCTCCCACCAGCAGAGCCCCGAGACTGCTGACGGGGCAGAGAATATGGAGTCAGGCACAGCTTCAGGGGCTATTGCTGCCTGGAGCGCTGTTTATATTGACCTCAAACAGGCACACCTGGGGAGGGCCGGCCGGCAGGGTAAGGCTGCCCAGGTCAGCTAATCCACAACCCTCAGGGAATCACATTGTTGAAAACGGACCTCGCTAAGGCAGAATAGAAGCCAAGGAAGAAAAGGACACAATGCCATTTGCAGCACCGTAGATGAGTCTAGAGGTAATCACGTGACTTGTAGTAAGTCAGAAAGTGAAAGACACATATCGTATCATATCACTTATAGGTGTTACCTAAGAATGGATACCAGGGCAGATATTTCCACGGAGAAGGGCCATCACAGATTCATCAAACAAACTTATGGTTCACCAATGGAAAGGTATGAGGATTGGTTTCATTACGATATTGGGGTTAACAGACATATACAAACACAGGTGACACATATAATCACAAAAGACCTACGGAATACCAAGAGAAGACTACTCAACCTTCTGTCATAACGTACATGGGAAAAGGATCCCAGGAAGAACAGACATCTGTATATGTGTAAAAGAACCCCATCTTCCACACCTACAACAAGCCAAACATTGTAATCAAACTTGCTGTAATAAAAAATAAAAAATTAAATTAAAAACACGAACAAGAAGTAGTGAGACAAACTTGAGGGGCTTTCTCCTGGCACATTCCATTCTAAATTCCAATCTAGAACACGACTTCCATTGAGGCTCTGTTGCCCTAGTCACCAGGTTTGGTAAGGGAGAACTGCTGCCACCTTGTGGCCGTTTCGCACAACAGCAGCTTTAATCCCAGCGCTGATGGTCAGTTGATATTCAAAATCATTGCAGGCCTGTAAATGACACCTGCCCTGAAAACAAATCCTGGGGTCACATATCGACCAAAAAATTCAAAGGACGTCCATATTTCAAAACGACCGTTTCAAAAGGCATATTTTACGCATATTAGTGTTCTGCTTCTTTTTCTTTCTTTCCTTTTTTTGTTAAAAATACGGGAATGGAAAAAGGCATCCCTCAGAATGGGCGAAAATCGTTGCAAACGAATCAATGGACAAAGGTTTAATCTCCAATATATATAAAGAGCTCATGCAGCTTAATATTAACAAAACAAACAACCCAATACAAAAAATGGGCAGAAGATCTAAAGAGATGTTTCTTCCAAGAAGACACAGAGATGGCCAAGACGCACATGAAAAGCTGCTCAACAGCACTAATTATTAGAGAAATGCAAATCAAAACTACAATGAGGTATCACCTCACACCTGTTAGAATCGGCATCATCAGAAAATCTACAAACAACCAATTCTGGGGAGGGTGTGGACAAAAGGAGCCCTCTTCCACTATTGGTGGGAATGTAAATTGATACAGTCACTATGGAGAACGGTATGGAGTTTCCTTAAAAAAACTAGAAATAGAATTACCATCTGATCCAGCAATCCCACTTCTGGGCATATACCCAGAGAAAACCATAAATCAAAAAGGCACATTCACCACAATGTTCATGGCAGCAATATTTACAATAGCCAGGTAATGGAAGCAACGTAAATGCCCACAGACAGATGAATGGATAAAGATGTGGTACATATATAAAATGGAATATTACTCAGCCATAAGAAGGAATGAAACTGGGTCATTTGTAGAGACATCGATGGATCTAGAGACTGTCATACAGAATGAAGTAAGTCAGAAAGAGGAAAACAGATATTGTATATTAATGCATATATGTGGAACCTAAAAAATGGTACAGATGAACTGGTTTGCAGGGAAGAAACAGAGACACAGAGGTAGAGAACAAACATATGGACACCAAGTGTGGGAAGCCATGGGGTGGTGGTGGTGGGATGAGTTGGGAGATTGGGATTGACCTGTATACATGTATATGCATAAAATACATAACTAATAATAACCTGCTGTATACAAAAGTAAATCAAATTAAATTTCAAATTTTTAAAAAATAAAATTTAAAAATAAAACAGAAAAATGTTCTTCCCTTCACACAGATGTATTTATAGGAATGAATTATTTCCATGCTTATATCTATAAATACATAAAGGAGGAATAAAATCTAACTTGAACCATAAAAGAAAAAAAAAAAACCTGAACCCACCAGTTATACAGAGGAAAACCCTATCAGGGCACTTGCTCCAGCGGTAAACAATTCTGAAATTGGTCAGAGGTGGGGAATCATCTCCCATACAACCAGCAACCCACCCCCCACGCCAGGAGCATCCTCATTGCAAAGCTGGGGGACCGTGCCGAGGCATCTGTGAGTAAACGTGAGCTGAGCCCCAGGCCAGCTGCTGCTGAACTGTTCCCACCCTTCCCAGGTAAAACACCTGAATAGGTACAAGGGCTTGAAAGCCTAGAGGAAGGGCCACGGAGCCACACCAGCGACAGCACGCAGGCCAACTTGGTGCCTGCAGGCCAGCCAGGGTGGTCCTGGCCCCGGGCGCTCTTCCAGAAGCTTTCCATTGCCCTGCCTGAGATACCCATCCTGTCCCGGCCCCCACTGCTTTTTTCCTTCCTCACCTCTGTCCGGAGAGAAATGCCAGCGGAAGGTATGGGAGACACATCCTCTTCTTTACAGGTGGCAGCCTGGCAACCCCTGCAGAAAGGCCAGCAGAGCCCCACTCACACCGGGCCACCAACAAAGCTGTGGCCCCTCACTCCCTCCCACCAGCAGAGCCCCGAGACTGCTGACGGGGCAGAGAATATGGAGTCAGGCACAGCTTCAGGGGCTATTGCTGCCTGGAGCGCTGTTTATATTGACCTCAAACAGGCACACCTGGGGAGGGCCGGCCGGCAGGGTAAGGCTGCCCAGGTCAGCTAATCCACAACCCTCAGGGAATCACATTGTTGAAAACGGACCTCGCTAAGGCAGAATAGAAGCCAAGGAAGAAAAGGACACAATGCCATTTGCAGCACCGTAGATGAGTCTAGAGGTAATCACGTGACTTGTAGTAAGTCAGAAAGTGAAAGACACATATCGTATCATATCACTTATAGGTGTTACCTAAGAATGGATACCAGGGCAGATATTTCCACGGAGAAGGGCCATCACAGATTCATCAAACAAACTTATGGTTCACCAATGGAAAGGTGTGAGGATTGGTTTCATTACGATATTGGGGTTAACAGACATATACAAACACAGGTGACACATATAATCACCAAAGACCTACGGAATACCAAGAGAAGACTACTCAACCTTCTGTCATAACGTACATGGGAAAAGGATCCCAGGAAGAACAGACATCTGTATATGTGTAAAAGATCCCCATCTTCCACACCTACAACAAGCCAAACCTTGTAATCAAACTTGCTGTAATAAAAAATAAAAAATTAAATTAAAAACACGAACAAGAAGTAGTGAGACAAACTTGAGGGGCTTTCTCCTGGCACATTCCATTCTAAATTCCAATCTAGAACACGACTTCCATTGAGGCTCTGTTGCCCTAGTCACCAGATTTGGTAAGGGAGAACTGCTGCCACCTTGTGGCCGTTTCGCACAACAGCAGCTTTAATCCCAGCGCTGATGGTCAGTGGATATTCAAAATCATTGCAGGCCTGTAAATGACACCTGCCCTGAAAACAAATCCTGGGGTCACATATCGACCAAAAAATTCAAAGGACGTCCATATTTCAAAACGACCGTTTCAAAAGGCATATTTTACGCACATTAGTGTTCTGCTTCTTTTTCTTTCTTTCCTTTTTTTGTTAAAAATACGGGAATGGAAAAAGGCATCCCTCAGAATGGGCGAAAATCGTTGCAAACGAATCAATGGACAAAGGTTTAATCTCCAATATATATAAAGAGCTCATGCAGCTTAATATTAACAAAACCAACAACCCAATACAAAAAATGGGCAGAAGATCTAAAGAGATGTTTCTTCCAAGAAGACACAGAGATGGCCAAGACGCACATGAAAAGCTGCTCAACAGCACTAATTATTAGAGAAATGCAAATCAAAACTACAATGAGGTATCACCTCACACCTGTTAGAATCGGCATCATCAGAAAATCTACAAACAACCAATTCTGGGGAGGGTGTGGACAAAAGGAGCCCTCTTCCACTATTGGTGGGAATGTAAATTGATACAGTCACTATGGAGAACGGTATGGAGTTTCCTTAAAAAAACTAGAAATAGAATTACCATCTGATCCAGCAATCCCACTTCTGGGCATATACCCAGAGAAAACCATAAATCAAAAAGGCACATTCACCACAATGTTCATGGCAGCACTATTTACAATAGCCAGGTAATGGAAGCAATGTAAATGCCCACAGACAGATGAATGGATAAAGATGTGGTACATATATAAAATGGAATATTACTCAGCCATAAGAAGGAATGAAACTGGGTCATTTGTAGAGACATCGATGGATCTAGAGACTGTCATACAGAATGAAGTAAGTCAGAAAGAGGAAAACAAATATTGTATATTAATGCATATATGTGGAACCTAAAAAATGGTACAGATGAACTGGTTTGCAGGGAAGAAACAGAGACACAGAGGTAGAGAACAAACATATGGACACCAAGTGTGGGAAGCCATGGGGTGGTGGTGGTGGGATGAGTGGGGAGATTGGGATTGACCTGTATACATGTATATGCATAAAATACATAACTAATAATAACCTGCTGTATAAAAAAATAAATCAAATTAAATTTCAAATTTTTAAAAAATAAAATTTAAAAATAAAACAGAAAAATGTTCTTCCCTTCACACAGATGTATTTATAGGAATGAATTATTTCCATGCTTATATCTATAAATACATAAAAGAGTAATACAATCTAACTTGAACCATAAAAGAAAAAAAAAAACCTGAACCCACTATTTATACAGAGGAAAACCCTATCAGGGCACTTGCTCCAGCGGTAAACAATTCTGAAATTGGTCAGAGGTGGGGAATCATCTCCCATACAACCAGCAGCCCACCCCCCACGCCAGGAGCATCCTCATTGCAAAGCTGGGGGACCGTGCTGAGGCATCTGTGAGTAAACGTGAGCTGAGCCCCAGGCCAGCTGCTGCTGAACTGTTCCCACCCTTCCCAGGTAAAACACCTGAATATGTACAAGGGCTTGAAAGCCTAGAGGAAGGGCCGCGGAGCCACACCAGCGACAGCACGCAGGCCAACTTGGTGCCTGCAGGCCAGCCAGGGTGGTCCTGGCCCCGGGCGCTCTTCCGGAAGCTTTCCATTGCCCTGCCTGAGATACCCCTCCTGTCCCGGCCCCCACTGCTTTTTTCCTTCCTCACCTCTGTCCGGAGAGAAATTCCAGCGGAAGGTATGGGTGACACATCCTGTTCTTTACAGGTGGCAGCCTGGCAACCCCTGCAGAAAGGCCAGCAGAGCCCCACTCACACCGGGCCACCAACAAAGCTGTGGCCCCTCACTCCCTCCCACCAGCAGAGCCCCGAGACTGCTGACGGGGCAGAGAATATGGAGTCAGGCACAGCTTCAGGGGCTATTGCTGCCTGGAGCGCTGTTTATATTGACATCAAACAGGCACACCTGTGGAGGGCCGGCCGGCAGGGTAAGGCTGCCCAGGTCAGCTAATCCACAACCCTCAGGGAATCACATTGTTGAAAACGGACCTCGCTAAGGCAGAATAGAAGCCAAGGAAGAAAAGGACACAATGCCATTTGCAGCACCGTAGATGAGTCTAGAGGTAATCACGTGACTTGTAGTAAGTCAGAAAGTGAAAGACACATATCGTATCATATCACTTATAGGTGTTACCTAAGAATGGATACCAGGGCAGATATTTCCACGGAGAAGGGCCATCACAGATTCATCAAACAAACTTATGGTTCACCAATGGAAAGGTGTGAGGATTGGTTTCATTACGATATTGGGGTTAACAGACATATACAAACACAGGTGACACATATAATCACCAAAGACCTACGGAATACCAAGAGAAGACTACTCAACCTTCTGTCATAACGTACATGGGAAAAGGATCCCAGGAAGAACAGACATCTGTATATGTGTAAACGAACCCCATCTTCCACACCTACAACAAGCCAAACATTGTAATCAAACTTGCTGTAATAAAAACTAAAAAATTAAATTAAAAACACGAACAAGAAGTAGTGAGACAAACTTGAGGGGCTTTCTCCTGGCACATTCCATTCTAAATTCCAATCTAGAACACAACTTCCATTGAGGCTCTGTTGCCCTAGTCACCAGATTTGGTAAGGGAGAACTGCTGCCACCTTGTGGCCGTTTCGCACAACAGCAGCTTTAATCCCAGCGCTGATGTTCAGTGGATATTCAAAATCATTGCAGGCCTGTAAATGACACCTGCCCTGAAAACAAATCCTGGGGTCACATATCGACCAAAAAATTCAAAGGACGTCCATATTTCAAAACGACCGTTTCAAAAGGCATATTTTACGCACATTAGTGTTCTGCTTCTTTTTCTTTCTTTCCTTTTTTTGTTAAAAATATGGGAATGGAAAAAGGCATCCCTCAGAATGGGCGAAAATCGTTGCAAACGAATCAATGGACAAAGGTTTAATCTCCAATATATATAAAGAGCTCATGCAGCTTGATATTAACAAAACCAACAACCCAATACAAAAAATGGGCAGAAGATCTAAAGAGATGTTTCTTCCAAGAAGACACAGAGATGGCCAAGACGCACATGAAAAGCTGCTCAACAGCACTAATTATTAGAGAAATGCAAATCAAAACTACAATGAGGTATCACCTCACACCTGTTAGAATCGGCATCATCAGAAAATCTACAAACAACCAATTCTGGGGAGGGTGTGGACAAAAGGAGCCCTCTTCCACTATTGGTGGGAATGTAAATTGATACAGTCACTATGGAGAACGGTATGGAGTTTCCTTAAAAAAACTAGAAATAGAATTACCATCTGATCCAGCAATCCCACTTCTGGGCATATACCCAGAGAAAACCATAAATCAAAAAGGCACATTCACCACAATGTTCATGGCAGCACTATTTACAATAGCCAGGTAATGGAAGCAACGTAAATGCCCACAGACAGATGAATGGATAAAGATGTGGTACATATATAAAATGGAATATTACTCAGCCATAAGAAGGAATGAAACTGGGTCATTTCTAGAGACATCGATGGATCTAGAGACTGTCATACAGAATGAAGTAAGTCAGAAAGAGGAAAACAAATATTGTATATTAATGCATATATGTGGAACCTAAAAAATGGTACAGATGAACTGGTTTGCAGGGAAGAAACAGAGACACAGAGGTAGAGAACAAACATATGGACACCAAGTGTGGGAAGCCATGGGGTGGTGGTGGTGGGATGAGTTGGGAGATTGGGATTGACCTGTATACATGTATATGCATAAAATACATAACTAATAATAACCTGCTGTATAAAAAAATAAATCAAATTAAATTTCAAATTTTTAAAAAATAAAATTTAAAAATAAAACAGAAAAATGTTCTTCCCTTCACACAGATGTATTTATAGGAATGAATTATTTCCATGCTTATATCTATAAATACATAAAGGAGGAATAAAATCTAACTTGAACCATAAAAGAAAAAAAAAAACCTGAACCCACCAGTTATACAGAGGAAAACCCTATCAGGGCACTTGCTCCAGCGGTAAACAATTCTGAAATTGGTCAG
Organism: Mesoplodon mirus; assembly: GCF_964341445.2. Classification (NCBI taxonomy): domain Eukaryota; kingdom Metazoa; phylum Chordata; class Mammalia; order Artiodactyla; family Ziphiidae; genus Mesoplodon; species Mesoplodon mirus. Next base: position 126,180 of record NW_028295586.1, on the reverse strand, counting down.
AGGTGGGGAATCATCTCCCATACAACCAGCAACCCACCCCCCACGCCAGGAGCATCCTCATTGCAAAGCTGGGGGACCGTGCCGAGGCATCTGTGAGTAAACGTGAGCTGAGCCCCAGGCCAGCTGCTGCTGAACTGTTCCCACCCTTCCCAGGTAAAACACCTGAATAGGTACAAGGGCTTGAAAGCCTAGAGGAAGGGCCACGGAGCCACACCAGCGACAGCACGCAGGCCAACTTGGTGCCTGCAGGCCAGCCAGGGTGGTCCTGGCCCCGGGCGCTCTTCCGGAAGCTTTCCATTGCCCTGCCTGAGATACCCCTCCTGTCCCGGCCCCCACTGCTTTTTTCCTTCCTCACCTCTGTCCGGAGAGAAATGCCAGCGGAAGGTATGGGTGACACATCCTCTTCTTTACAGGTGGCAGCCTGGCAACCCCTGCAGAAAGGCCAGCAGAGCCCCACTCACACCGGGCCACCAACAAAGCTGTGGCCCCTCACTCCCTGCCACCAGCAGAGCCCCAAGACTGCTTATGGGGCAGAGAATATGGAGCCAGGCACAGCTTCAGGGGCTATTGCTGCCTGGAGCCCTGTTTATATTGACCTCAAACAGGCACACCTGGGGAGGGCCGGCCGGCAGGGTAAGGCTGCCCAGGTCAGCTAATCCACAACCCTCAGGGAATCACATTGTTGAAAACGGACCTCGCTAAGGCAGAATAGAAGCCAAGGAAGAAAAGGACACAATGCCATTTGCAGCACCGTAGATGAGTCTAGAGGTAATCACGTGACTTGTAGTAAGTCAGAAAGTGAAAGACACATATCGTATCATATCACTTATAGGTGTTACCTAAGAATGGATACCAGGGCAGATATTTCCACGGAGAAGGGCCATCACAGATTCATCAAACAAACTTATGGTTCACCAATGGAAAGGTGTGAGGATTGGTTTCATTACGATATTGGGGTTAACAGACATATACAAACACAGGTGACACATATAATCACCAAAGACCTACGGAATACCAAGAGAAGACTACTCAACCTTCTGTCATAACGTACATGGGAAAAGGATCCCAGGAAGAACAGACATCTGTATATGTGTAAAAGAACCCCATCTTCCACACCTACAACAAGCCAAACATTGTAATCAAACTTGCTGTAATAAAAACTAAAAAATTAAATTAAAAACACGAACAAGAAGTAGTGAGACAAACTTGAGGGGCTTTCTCCTGGCACATTCCATTCTAAATTCCAATCTAGAACACGACTTCCATTGAGGCTCTGTTGCCCTATTCACCAGATTTGGTAAGGGAGAACTGCTGCCACCTTGTGGCCGTTTCGCACAACAGCAGCTTTAATCCCAGCGCTGATGGTCAGTTGATATTCAAAATCATTGCAGGCCTGTAAATGACACCTGCCCTGAAAACAAATCCTGGGGTCACATATCGACCAAAAAATTCAAAGGACGTCCATATTTCAAAACGACCGTTTCAAAAGGCATATTTTACGCACTTTAGTGTTCTGCTTCTTTTTCTTTCTCTCCTTTTTTTGTTAAAAATACGGGAATGGAAAAAGGCATCCCTCAGAATGGGCGAAAATCGTTGCAAACGAATCAATGGACAAAGGTTTAATCTCCAATATATATAAAGAGCTCATGCAGCTTAATATTAACAAAACCAACAACCCAATACAAAAAATGGGCAGAAGATCTAAAGAGATGTTTCTTCCAAGAAGACACAGAGATGGCCAAGACGCACATGAAAAGCTGCTCAACAGCACTAATTATTAGAGAAATGCAAATCAAAACTACAATGAGGTATCACCTCACACCTGTTAGAATCGGCATCATCAGAAAATCTACAAACAACCAATTCTGGGGAGGGTGTGGACAAAAGGAGCCCTCTTCCACTATTGGTGGGAATGTAAATTGATACAGTCACTATGGAGAACGGTATGGAGTTTCCTTAAAAAAACTAGAAATAGAATTACCATCTGATCCAGCAATCCCACTTCTGGGCATATACCCAGAGAAAACCATAAATCAAAAAGGCACATTCACCACAATGTTCATGGCAGCACTATTTACAATAGCCAGGTAATGGAAGCAACGTAAATGCCCACAGACAGATGAATGGATAAAGATGTGGTACATATATAAAATGGAATATTACTCAGCCATAAGAAGGAATGAAACTGGGTCATTTGTAGAGACATCGATGGATCTAGAGACTGTCATACAGAATGAAGTAAGTCAGAAAGAGGAAAACAAATATTGTATATTAATGCATATATGTGGAACCTAAAAAATGGTACAGATGAACTGGTTTGCAGGGAAGAAACAGAGACACAGAGGTAGAGAACAAACATATGGACACCAAGTGTGGGAAGCCATGGGGTGGTGGTGGTGGGATGAGTTGGGAGATTGGGATTGACCTGTATACATGTATATGCATAAAATACATAACTAATAATAACCTGCTGTATAAAAAAATAAATCAAATTAAATTTCAAATTTTTAAAAAATAAAATTTAAAAATAAAACAGAAAAATGTTCTTCCCTTCACACAGATGTATTTATAGGAATGAATTATTTCCATGCTTATATCTATAAATACATAAAGGAGGAATACAATCTAACTTCAACCATAAAAGAAAAAAAAAAAACCTGAACCCACCAGTTATACAGAGGAAAACCCTATCAGGGCACTTGCTCCAGCGGTAAACAATTCTGAAATTGGTCAGAGGTGGGGAATCATCTCCCATACAACCAGCAACCCACCCCCCACGCCAGGAGCATCCTCATTGCAAAGCTGGGGGACCGTGCCGAGGCATCTGTGAGTAAATGTGAGCTGAGCCCCAGGCCAGCTGCTGCTGAACTGTTCCCACCCTTCCCAGGTAAAACACCTGAATAGGTACAAGGGCTTGAAAGCCTAGAGGAAGGGCCGTGGAGCCACACCAGCGACAGCACGCAGGCCAACTTGGTGCCTGCAGGCCAGCCAGGGTGGTCCTGGCCCCGGGCGCTCTTCCGGAAGCTTTCCATTGCCCTGCCTGAGATACCCCTCCTGTCCCGGCCCCCACTGCTTTTTTCCTTCCTCACCTCTGTCCGGAGAGAAATGCCAGCGGAAGGTATGGGTGACACATCCTCTTCTTTACAGGTGGCAGCCTGGCAACCCTTGCAGAAAGGCCAGCAGAGCCCCACTCATACCGGGCCACCAACAAAGCTGTGGCCCCTCACTCCCTCCCACCAGCAGAGCCCCGAGACTGCTGACGGGGCAGAGAATATGGAGTCAGGCACAGCTTCAGGGGCTATTGCTGCCTGGAGCGCTGTTTATATTGACCTCAAACAGGCACACCTGGGGAGGGCCAGCCGGCAGGGTAAGGCTGCCCAGGTCAGCTAATCCACAACCCTCAGGGAATCACATTGTTGAAAACGGACCTCGCTAAGGCAGAATAGAAGCCAAGGAAGAAAAGGACACAATGCCATTTGCAGCACCGTAGATGAGTCTAGAGGTAATCACGTGACTTGTAGTAAGTCAGAAAGTGAAAGACACATATCGTATCATATCACTTATAGGTGTTACCTAAGAATGGATACCAGGGCAGATATTTCCACGGAGAAGGGCCATCACAGATTCATCAAACAAACTTATGGTTCACCAATGGAAAGGTGTGAGGATTGGTTTCATTACGATATTGGGGTTAACAGACATATACAAACACAGGTGACACATATAATCACCAAAGACCTACGGAATACCAAGAGAAGACTACTCAACCTTCTGTCATAACGTACATGGGAAAAGGATCCCAGGAAGAACAGACATCTGTATATGTGTAAAAGAACCCCATCTTCCACACCTACAACAAGCCAAACATTGTAATCAAACTTGCTGTAATAAAAACTAAAAAATTAAATTAAAAACACGAACAAGAAGTAGTGAGACAAACTTGAGGGGCTTTCTCCTGGCACATTCCATTCTAAATTCCAATCTAGAACACGACTTCCATTGAGGCTCTGTTGCCCTATTCACCAGATTTGGTAAGGGAGAACTGCTGCCACCTTGTGGCCGTTTCGCACAACAGCAGCTTTAATCCCAGCGCTGATGGTCAGTTGATATTCAAAATCATTGCAGGCCTGTAAATGACACCTGCCCTGAAAACAAATCCTGGGGTCACATATCGACCAAAAAATTCAAAGGACGTCCATATTTCAAAACGACCGTTTCAAAAGGCATATTTTACGCACATTAGTGTTCTGCTTCTTTTTCTTTCTTTCCTTTTTTTGTTAAAAATACGGGAATGGAAAAAGGCATCCCTCAGAATGGGCGAAAATCGTTGCAAATGAATCAATGGACAAAGGTTTAATCTCCAATATATATAAAGAGCTCATGCAGCTTAATATTAACAAAACCAACAACCCAATACAAAAAATGGGCAGAAGATCTAAAGAGATGTTTCTTCCAAGAAGACACAGAGATGGCCAAGACGCACATGAAAAGCTGCTCAACAGCACTAATTATTAGAGAAATGCAAATCAAAACTACAATGAGGTATCACCTCACACCTGTTAGAATCGGCATCATCAGAAAATCTACAAACAACCAATTCTGGGGAGGGTGTGGACAAAAGGAGCCCTCTTCCACTATTGGTGGGAATGTAAATTGATACAGTCACTATGGAGAACGGTATGGAGTTTCCTTAAAAAAACTAGAAATAGAATTACCATCTGATCCAGCAATCCCACTTCTGGGCATATACCCAGAGAAAACCATAAATCAAAAAGGCACATTCACCACAATGTTCATGGCAGCACTATTTACAATAGCCAGGTAATGGAAGCAACGTAAATGCCCACAGACAGATGAATGGATAAAGATGTGGTACATATATAAAATGGAATATTACTCAGCCATAAGAAGGAATGAAACTGGGTCATTTGTAGAGACATCGATGGATCTAGAGACTGTCATACAGAATGAAGTAAGTCAGAAAGAGGAAAACAAATATTGTATATTAATGCATATATGTGGAACCTAAAAAATGGTACAGATGAACTGGTTTGCAGGGAAGAAACAGAGACACAGAGGTAGAGAACAAACATATGGACACCAAGTGTGGGAAGCCATGGGGTGGTGGTGGTGGGATGAGTTGGGAGATTGGGATTGACCTGTATACATGTATATGCATAAAATACATAACTAATAATAACCTGCTGTATAAAAAAATAAATCAAATTAAATTTCAAATGTTTAAAAAATAAAATTTAAAAATAAAACAGAAAAATGTTCTTCCCTTCACACAGATGTATTTATAGGAATGAATTATTTCCATGCTTATATCTATAAATACATAAAGGAGGAATACAATCTAACTTCAACCATAAAAGAAAAAAAAAAACCTGAACCCACCAGTTATACAGAGGAAAACCCTATCAGGGCACTTGCTCCAGCGGTAAACAATTCTGAAATTGGTCAGAGGTGGGGAATCATCTCCCATACAACCAGCAACCCACCCCCCACGCCAGGAGCATCCTCATTGCAAAGCTGGGGGACCGTGCCGAGGCATCTGTGAGTAAATGTGAGCTGAGCCCCAGGCCAGCTGCTGCTGAACTGTTCCCACCCTTCCCAGGTAAAACACCTGAATATGTACAAGGGCTTGAAAGCCTAGAGGAAGGGCCGTGGAGCCACACCAGCGACAGCACGCAGGCCAACTTGGTGCCTGCAGGCCAGCCAGGGTGGTCCTGGCCCCGGGCGCTCTTCCGGAAGCTTTCCATTGCCCTGCCTGAGATACCCCTCCTGTCCCGGCCCCCACTGCTTTTTTCCTTCCTCACCTCTGTCCGGAGAGAAATGCCAGCGGAAGGTATGGGTGACACATCCTCTTCTTTACAGGTGGCAGCCTGGCAACCCCTGCAGAAAGGCCAGCAGAGCCCCACTCACACCGGGCCACCAACAAAGCTGTGGCCCCTCACTCCCTCCCACCAGCAGAGCCCCGAGACTGCTGACGGGGCAGAGAATATGGAGTCAGGCACAGCTTCAGGGGCTATTGCTGCCTGGAGCGCTGTTTATATTGACCTCAAACAGGCACACCTGGGGTGGGCCGGCCGGCAGGGTAAGGCTGCCCAGGTCAGCTAATCCACAACCCTCAGGGAATCACATTGTTGAAAACGGACCTCGCTAAGGCAGAATAGAAGCCAAGGAAGAAAAGGACACAATGCCATTTGCAGCACCGTAGATGAGTCTAGAGGTAATCACGTGACTTGTAGTAAGTCAGAAAGTGAAAGACACATATCGTATCATATCACTTATAGGTGTTACCTAAGAATGGATACCAGGGCAGATATTTCCACGGAGAAGGGCCATCACAGATTCATCAAACAAACTTATGGTTCACCAATGGAAAGGTGTGAGGATTGGTTTCATTACGATATTGGGGTTAACAGACATATACAAACACAGGTGACACATATAATCACCAAGGACCTACGGAATACCAAGAGAAGACTACTCAACCTTCTGTCATAACGTACATGGGAAAAGGATCCCAGGAAGAACAGACATCTGTATATGTGTAAAAGAACCCCATCTTCCACACCTACAACAAGCCAAACATTGTAATCAAACTTGCTGTAATAAAAAATAAAAAATTAAATTAAAAACACAAACAAGAAGTAGTGAGACAAACTTGAGGGGCTTTCTCCTGGCACATTCCATTCTAAATTCCAATCTAGAACACGACTTCCATTGAGGCTCTGTTGCCCTCCTCACCAGATTTCGTAAAGGAGAACTGCTGCCACCTTGTGGCCATTTCGCACAACAGCAGATTTAATCCCAGCGCTGATGGTCAGTTGATATTCAAAATCATTGCAGGCCTGTAAATGACACCTGCCCTGAAAACAAATCCTGGGGTCACATATCGACCAAAAAATTCAAAGGACGTCCATATTTCAAAACGACCATTTCAAAAGGCATATTTTACGCACATTAGTGTTCTGCTTCTTTTTCTTTCTTTCCTTTTTTTGTTAAAAATACGGGAATGGAAAAAGGCATCCCTCAGAATGGGCGAAAATCGTTGCAAACGAATCAATGGACAAAGGTTTAATCTCCAATATATATAAACAGCTCATGCAGCTTAATATTAACAAAACCAACAACCCAATACAAAAAATGGGCAGAAGATCTAAAGAGATGTTTCTTCCAAGAAGACACAGAGATGGCCAAGACGCACATGAAAAGCTGCTCAACAGCACTAATTATTAGAGAAATGCAAATCAAAACTACAATGAGGTATCACCTCACACCTGTTAGAATCGGCATCATCAGAAAATCTACAAACAACCAATTCTGGGGAGGGTGTGGACAAAAGGAGCCCTCTTCCACTATTGGTGGGAATGTAAATTGATACAGTCACTATGGAGAACGGTATGGAGTTTCCTTAAAAAAACTAGAAATAGAATTACCATCTGATCCAGCAATCCCACTTCTGGGCATATACCCAGAGAAAACCATAAATCAAAAAGGCACATTCACCACAATGTTCATGGCAGCACTATTTACAATAGCCAGGTAATGGAAGCAACGTAAATGCCCACAGACAGATGAATGGATAAAGATGTGGTACATATATAAAATGGAATATTACTCAGCCATAAGAAGGAATGAAACTGGGTCATTTGTAGAGACATCGATGGATCTAGAGACTGTCATACAGAATGAAGTAAGTCAGAAAGAGGAAAACAAATATTGTATATTAATGCATATATGTGGAACCTAAAAAATGGTACAGATGAACTGGTTTGCAGGGAAGAAACAGAGACACAGAGGTAGAGAACAAACATATGGACACCAAGTGTGGGAAGCCATGGGGTGGTGGTGGTGGGATGAGTTGGGAGATTGGGATTGACCTGTATACATGTATATGCATAAAATACATAACTAATAATAACCTGCTGTATAAAAAAATAAATCAAAGTAAATTTCAAATGTTTAAAAAATAAAATTTAAAAATAAAACAGAAAAATGTTCTTCCCTTCACACAGATGTATTTATAGGAATGAATTATTTCCATGCTTATATCTATAAATACATAAAGGAGGAATAAAATCTAACTTGAACCATAAAAGAAAAAAAAAAACCTGAACCCACCAGTTATACAGAGGAAAACCCTATCAGGGCACTTGCTCCAGCGGTAAACAATTCTGAAATTGGTCAGAGGTGGGGAATCATCTCCCATACAACCAGCAACCCACCCCCCACGCCAGGAGCATCCTCATTGCAAAGCTGGGGGACCGTGCCGAGGCATCTGTGAGTAAACGTGAGCTGAGCCCCAGGCCAGCTGCTGCTGAACTGTTCCCACCCTTCCCAGGTAAAACACCTGAATAGGTACAAGGGCTTGAAAGCCTAGAGGAAGGGCCGCGGAGCCACACCAGCGACAGCACGCAGGCCAACTTGGTGCCTGCAGGCCAGCCAGGGTGGTCCTGGCCCCGGGCGCTCTTCCGGAAGCTTTCCATTGCCCTGCCTGAGATACCCCTCCTGTCCCGGCCCCCACTGCTTTTTTCCTTCCTCACCTCTGTCCGGAGAGAAATGCCAGCGGAAGGTATGGGTGACACATCCTCTTCTTTACAGGTGGCAGCCTGGCAACCCCTGCAGAAAGGCCAGCAGAGCCCCACTCACACCGGGCCACCAACAAAGCTGTGGCCCCTCACTCCCTCCCACTAGCACAGCCCCGAGACTGCTGACGGGGCAGAGAATATGGAGTCAGGCACAGCTTCAGGGGCTATTGCTGCCTGGAGCGCTGTTTATATTGACCTCAAACAGGCACACCTGGGGAGGGCCGGCCGGCAGGGTAAGGCTGCCCAGGTCAGCTAATCCACAACCCTCAGGGAATCACATTGTTGAAAACGGACCTCGCTAAGGCAGAATAGAAGCCAAGGAAGAAAAGGACACAATGCCATTTGCAGCACCGTAGATGAGTCTAGAGGTAATCACGTGACTTGTAGTAAGTCAGAAAGTGAAAGACACATATCGTATCATATCACTTATAGGTGTTACCTAAGAATGGATACCAGGGCAGATATTTCCACGGAGAAGGGCCATCACAGATTCATCAAACAAACTTATGGTTCACCAATGGAAAGGTGTGAGGATTGGTTTCATTACGATATTGGGGTTAACAGACATATACAAACACAGGTGACACATATAATCACCAAAGACCTACGGAATACCAAGAGAAGACTACTCAACCTTCTGTCATAACGTACATGGGAAAAGGATCCCAGGAAGAACAGACATCTGTATATGTGTAAAAGAACCCCATCTTCCACACCTACAACAAGCCAAACATTGTAATCAAACTTGCTGTAATAAAAACTAAAAAATTAAATTAAAAACACGAACAAGAAGTAGTGAGACAAACTTGAGGGGCTTTCTCCTGGCACATTCCATTCTAAATTCCAATCTAGAACACGACTTCCATTGAGGCTCTGTTGCCCTAGTCACCAGATTTGGTAAGGGAGAACTGCTGCCACCTTGTGGCCGTTTCGCACAACAGCAGCTTTAATCCCAGCGCTGATGGTCAGTTGATATTCAAAATCATTGCAGGCCTGTAAATGACACCTGCCCTGAAAACAAATCCTGGGGTCACATATCGACGAAAAAATTCAAAGGACGTCCATATTTCAAAACGACCGTTTCAAAAGGCATATTTTACGCACATTAGTGTTCTGCTTCTTTTTCTTTCTTTCCTTTTTTTGTTAAAAATACGGGAATGGAAAAAGGCATCCCTCAGAATGGGCGAAAATCGTTGCAAACGAATCAATGGACAAAGGTTTAATCTCCAATATATATAAAGAGCTCATGCAGCTTAATATTAACAAAACCAACAACCCAATACAAAAAATGGGCAGAAGATCTAAAGAGATGTTTCTTCCAAGAAGACACAGAGATGGCCAAGACGCACATGAAAAGCTGCTCAACAGCACTAATTATTAGAGAAATGCAAATCAAAACTACAATGAGGTATCACCTCACACCTGTTAGAATCGGCATCATCAGAAAATCTACAAACAACCAATTCTGGGGAGGGTGTGGACAAAAGGAGCCCTCTTCCACTATTGGTGGGAATGTAAATTGATACAGTCACTATGGAGAACGGTATGGAGTTTCCTTAAAAAAACTAGAAATAGAATTACCATCTGATCCAGCAATCCCACTTCTGGGCATATACCCAGAGAAAACCATAAATCAAAAAGGCACATTCACCACAATGTTCATGGCAGCACTATTTACAATAGCCAGGTAATGGAAGCAACGTAAATGCCCACAGACAGATGAATGGATAAAGATGTGGTACATATATAAAATGGAATATTACTCAGCCATAAAAAGCAATGAAACTGGGTCATTTGTAGAGACATCGATGGATCTAGAGACTGTCATATAGAATGAAGTAAGTCAGAAAGAGGAAAACAAATATTGTATATTAATGCATATATGTGGAACCTAAAAAATGGTACAGATGAACTGGTTTGCAGGGAAGAAACAGAGACACAGAGGTAGAGAACAAACATATGGACACCAAGTGTGGGAAGCCATGGGGTGGTGGTGGTGGGATGAGTTGGGAGATTGGGATTGACCTGTATACATGTATATGCATAAAATACATAACTAATAATAACCTGCTGTATAAAAAATAAATCAAATTAAATTTCAAATTTTTAAAAAATAAAATTTAAAAATAAAACAGAAAAATGTTCTTCCCTTCACACAGATGTATTTATAGGAATGAATTATTTCCATGCTTATATCTATAAATACATAAAGGAGGAATAAAATCTAACTTGAACCATAAAAGAAAAAAAAAAACCTGAACCCACCAGTTATACAGAGGAAAACCCTATCAGGGCACTTGCTCCAGCGGTAAACAATTCTGAAATTGGTCAGAGGTGGGGAATCATCTCCCATACAACCAGCAACCCACCCCCCACGCGAGGAGCATCCTCATTGCAAAGCTGGGGGACCGTGCCGAGGCATCTGTGAGTAAACGTGAGCTGAGCCCCAGGCCAGCTGCTGCTGAACTGTTCCCACCCTTCCCAGGTAAAACACCTGAATAGGTACAAGGGCTTGAAAGCCTAGAGGAAGGGCCACGGAGCCACACCAGCGACAGCACGCAGGCCAACTTGGTGCCTGCAGGCCAGCCAGGGTGGTCCTGGCCCCGGGCGCTCTTCCAGAAGCTTTCCATTGCCCTGCCTGAGATACCCCTCCTGTCCCGGCCCCCACTGCTTTTTTCCTTCCTCACCTCTGTCCGGAGAGAAATGCCAGCGGAAGGTATGGGTGACACATCCTCTTCTTTACAGGTGGCAGCCTGGCAACCCCTGCAGAAAGGCCAGCAGAGCCCCACTCACACCGGGCCACCAACAAAGCTGTGGCCCCTCACTCCCTCCCACCAGCAGAGCCCCGAGACTGCTGACGGGGCAGAGAATATGGAGTCAGGCACAGCTTCAGGGGCTATTGCTGCCTGGAGCGCTGTTTATATTGACCTCAAACAGGCACACCTGGGGAGGGCCGGCCGGCAGGGTAAGGCTGCCCAGGTCAGCTAATCCACAACCCTCAGGGAATCACATTGTTGAAAACGGACCTCGCTAAGGCAGAATAGAAGCCAAGGAAGAAAAGGACACAATGCCATTTGCAGCACCGTAGATGAGTCTAGAGGTAATCACGTGACTTGTAGTAAGTCAGAAAGTGAAAGACACATATCGTATCATATCACTTATAGGTGTTACCTAAGAATGGATACCAGGGCAGATATTTCCACGGAGAAGGGCCATCACAGATTCATCAAACAAACTTATGGTTCACCAATGGAAAGGTGTGAGGATTGGTTTCATTACGATATTGGGGTTAACAGACATATACAAACACAGGTGACACATATAATCACCAAAGACCTACGGAATACCAAGAGAAGACTACTCAACCTTCTGTCATAACGTACATGGGAAAAGGATCCCAGGAAGAACAGACATCTGTATATGTGTAAAAGAACCCCATCTTCCACACCTACAACAAGCCAAACATTGTAATCAAACTTGCTGTAATAAAAACTAAAAAATTAAATTAAAAACACGAACAAGAAGTAGTGAGACAAACTTGAGGGGCTTTCTCCTGGCACATTCCATTCTAAATTCCAATCTAGAACACGACTTCCATTGAGGCTCTGTTGCCCTAGTCACCAGATTTGGTAAGGGAGAACTGCTGCCACCTTGTGGCCGTTTCGCACAACAGCAGCTTTAATCCCAGCGCTGATGGTCAGTTGATATTCAAAATCATTGCAGGCCTGTAAATGACACCTGCCCTGAAAACAAATCCTGGGGTCACATATCGACCAAAAAATTCAAAGGACGTCCATATTTCAAAACGACCGTTTCAAAAGGCATATTTTACGCACATTAGTGTTCTGCTTCTTTTTCTTTCTTTCCTTTTTTTGTTAAAAATACGGGAATGGAAAAAGGCATCCCTCAGAATGGGCGAAAATCGTTGCAAACGAATCAATGGACAAAGGTTTAATCTCCAATATATATAAACAGCTCATGCAGCTTAATATTAACAAAACAAACAACCCAATACAAAAAATGGGCAGAAGATCTAAAGAGATGTTTCTTCCAAGAAGACACAGAGATGGCCAAGACGCACATGAAAAGCTGCTCAACAGCACTAATTATTAGAGAAATGCAAATCAAAACTACAATGAGGTATCACCTCACACCTGTTAGAATCGGCATCATCAGAAAATCTACAAACAACCAATTCTGGGGAGGGTGTGGACAAAAGGAGCCCTCTTCCACTATTGGTGGGAATGTAAATTGATACAGTCACTATGGAGAACGGTATGGAGTTTCCTTAAAAAAACTAGAAATAGAATTACCATCTGATCCAGCAATCCCACTTCTGGGCATATACCCAGAGAAAACCATAAATCAAAAAGGCACATTCACCACAATGTTCATGGCAGCACTATTTACAATAGCCAGGTAATGGAAGCAACGTAAATGCCCACAGACAGATGAATGGATAAAGATGTGGTACATATATAAAATGGAATATTACTCAGCCATAAGAAGGAATGAAACTGGGTCATTTGTAGAGACATCGATGGATCTAGAGACTGTCATACAGAATGAAGTAAGTCAGAAAGAGGAAAACAAATATTGTATATTAATGCATATATGTGGAACCTAAAAAATGGTACAGATGAACTGGTTTGCAGGGAAGAAACAGAGACACAGAGGTAGAGAACAAACATATGGACACCAAGTGTGGGAAGCCATGGGGTGGTGGTGGTGGGATGAGTTGGGAGATTGGGATTGACCTGTATACATGTATATGCATAAAATACATAACTAATAATAACCTGCTGTATAAAAAAATAAATCAAATTAAATTTCAAATTTTTAAAAAATAAAATTTAAAAATAAAACAGAAAAATGTTCTTCCCTTCACACAGATGTATTTATAGGAATGAATTATTTCCATGCTTATATCTATAAATACATAAAGGAGGAATAAAATCTAACTTCAACCATAAAAGAAAAAAAAAAACCTGAACCCACCAGTTATACAGAGGAAAACCCTATCAGGGCACTTGCTCCAGCGGTAAACAATTCTGAAATTGGTCAGAGGTGGGGAATCATCTCCCATACAACCAGCATCCCACCCCCCACGCCAGGAGCATCCTCATTGCAAAGCTGGGGGACCGTGCCGAGGCATCTGTGAGTAAACGTGAGCTGAGCCCCAGGCCAGCTGCTGCTGAACTGTTCCCACCCTTCCCAGGTAAAACACCTGAATAGGTACAAGGGCTTGAAAGCCTAGAGGAAGGGCCACGGAGCCACACCAGCGACAGCACGCAGGCCAACTTGGTGCCTGCAGGCCAGCCAGGGTGGTCCTGGCCCCGGGCGCTCTTCCAGAAGCTTTCCATTGCCCTGCCTGAGATACCCCTCCTGTCCCGGCCCCCACTGCTTTTTTCCTTCCTCACCTCTGTCCGGAGAGAAATTCCAGCGGAAGGTATGGGTGACACATCCTCTTCTTTACAGGTGGCAGCCTGGCAACCCCTGCAGAAAGGCCAGCAGAGCCCCACTCACACCGGGCCACCAACAAAGCTGTGGCCCCTCACTCCCTCCCACCAGCAGAGCCCCGAGACTGCTGACGGGGCAGAGAATATGGAGTCAGGCACAGCTTCAGGGGCTATTGCTGCCTGGAGCGCTGTTTATATTGACCTCAAACAGGCACACCTGGGGAGGGCCGGCCGGCAGGGTAAGGCTGCCCAGGTCAGCTAATCCACAACCCTCAGGGAATCACATTGTTGAAAACGGACCTCGCTAAGGCAGAATAGAAGCCAAGGAAGAAAAGGACACAATGCCATTTGCAGCACCGTAGATGAGTCTAGAGGTAATCACGTGACTTGTAGTAAGTCAGAAAGTGAAAGACACATATCGTATCATATCACTTATAGGTGTTACCTAAGAATGGATACCAGGGCAGATATTTCCACGGAGAAGGGCCATCACAGATTCATCAAACAAACTTATGGTTCACCAATGGAAAGGTGTGAGGATTGGTTTCATTACGATATTGGGGTTAACAGACATATACAAACACAGGTGACACATATAATCACCAAAGACCTACGGAATACCAAGAGAAGACTACTCAACCTTCTGTCATAACGTACATGGGAAAAGGATCCCAGGAAGAACAGACATCTGTATATGTGTAAAAGAACCCCATCTTCCACACCTACAACAAGCCAAACATTGTAATCAAACTTGCTGTAATAAAAACTAAAAAATTAAATTAAAAACACGAACAAGAAGTAGTGAGACAAACTTGAGGGGCTTTCTCCTGGCACATTCCATTCTAAATTCCAATCTAGAACACGACTTCCATTGAGGCTCTGTTGCCCTAGTCACCAGGTTTGGTAAGGGAGAACTGCTGCCACCTTGTGGCCGTTTCGCACAACAGCAGCTTTAATCCCAGCGCTGATGGTCAGTTGATATTCAAAATCATTGCAGGCCTGTAAATGACACCTGCCCTGAAAACAAATCCTGGGGTCACATATCGACGAAAAAATTCAAAGGACGTCCATATTTCAAAACGACCGTTTCAAAAGGCATATTTTACGCACATTAGTGTTCTGCTTCTTTTTCTTTCTTTCTTTTTTTTGTTAAAAATACGGGAATGGAAAAAGGCATCCCTCAGAATGGGCGAAAATCGTTGCAAACGAATCAATGGACAAAGGTTTAATCTCCAATATATATAAACAGCTCATGCAGCTTAATATTAACAAAACCAACAACCCAATACAAAAAATGGGCAGAAGATCTAAAGAGATGTTTCTTCCAAGAAGACACAGAGATGGCCAAGGCGCACATGAAAAGCTGCTCAACAGCACTAATTATTAGAGAAATGCAAATCAAAACTACAATGAGGTATCACCTCACACCTGTTAGAATCGGCATCATCAGAAAATCTACAAACAACCAATTCTGGGGAGGGTGTGGACAAAAGGAGCCCTCTTCCACTATTGGTGGGAATGTAAATTGATACAGTCACTATGGAGAATGGTATGGAGTTTCCTTAAAAAAACTAGAAATAGAATTACCATCTGATCCAGCAATCCCACTTCTGGGCATATACCCAGAGAAAACCATAAATCAAAAAGGCACATTCACCACAATGTTCATGGCAGCACTATTTACAATAGCCAGGTAATGGAAGCAACGTAAATGCCCACAGACAGATGAATGGATAAAGATGTGGTACATATATAAAATGGAATATTACTCCGCCATAAGAAGGAATGAAACTGGGTCATTTGTAGAGACATCGATGGATCTAGAGACTGTCATACAGAATGAAGTAAGTCAGAAAGAGGAAAACAAATATTGTATATTAATGCATATATGTGGAACCTAAAAAATGGTACAGATGAACTGGTTTGCAGGGAAGAAACAGAGACACAGAGGTAGAGAACAAACATATGGACACCAAGTGTGGGAAGCCATGGGGTGGTGGTGGTGGGATGAGTTGGGAGATTGGGATTGACCTGTATACATGTATATGCATAAAATACATAACTAATAATAACCTGCTGTATAAAAAAATAAATCAAATTAAATTTCAAATTTTTAAAAAATAAAATTTAAAAATAAAACAGAAAAATGTTCTTCCCTTCACACAGATGTATTTATAGGAATGAATTATTTCCATGCTTATATCTATAAATACATAAAGGAGGAATAAAATCTAACTTGAACCATAAAAGAAAAAAAAAAAACCTGAACCCACCAGTTATACAGAGGAAAACCCTATCAGGGCACTTGCTCCAGCGGTAAACAATTCTGAAATTGGTCAGAGGTGGGGAATCATCTCCCATACAACCAGCAACCCACCCCCCACGCCAGGAGCATCCTCATTGCAAAGCTGGGGGACCGTGCCGAGGCATCTGTGAGTAAACGTGAGCTGAGCCCCAGGCCAGCTGCTGCTGAACTGTTCCCACCCTTCCCAGGTAAAACACCTGAATAGGTACAAGGGCTTGAAAGCCTAGAGGAAGGGCCGCGGAGCCACACCAGCGACAGCACGCAGGCCAACTTGGTGCCTGCAGGCCAGCCAGGGTGGTCCTGGCCCCGGGCGCTCTTCCGGAAGCTTTCCATTGCCCTGCCTGAGATACCCCTCCTGTCCCGGCCCCCACTGCTTTTTTCCTTCCTCACCTCTGTCCGGAGAGAAATGCCAGCGGAAGGTATGGGTGACACATCCTCTTCTTTACAGGTGGCAGCCTGGCAACCCCTGCAGAAAGGCCAGCAGAGCCCCACTCACACCGGGCCACCAACAAAGCTGTGGCCCCTCACTCCCTCCCACCAGCAGAGCCCCGAGACTGCTGACGGGGCAGAGAATATGGAGTCAGGCACAGCTTCAGGGGCTATTGCTGCCTGGAGCGCTGTTTATATTGACCTCAAACAGGCACACCTGGGGAGGGCCGGCCGGCAGGGTAAGGCTGCCCAGGTCAGCTAATCCACAACCCTCAGGGAATCACATTGTTGAAAACGGACCTCGCTAAGGCAGAATAGAAGCCAAGGAAGAAAAGGACACAATGCCATTTGCAGCACCGTAGATGAGTCTAGAGGTAATCACGTGACTTGTAGTAAGTCAGAAAGTTAAAGACACATATCGTATCATATCACTTATAGGTGTTACCTAAGAATGGATACCAGGGCAGATATTTCCACGGAGAAGGGCCATCACAGATTCATCAAACAAACTTATGGTTCACCAATGGAAAGGTGTGAGGATTGGTTTCATTACGATATTGGGGTTAACAGACATATACAAACACAGGTGACACATATAATCACCAAAGACCTACGGAATACCAAGAGAAGACTACTCAACCTTCTGTCATAACGTACATGGGAAAAGGATCCCAGGAAGAACAGACATCTGTATATGTGTAAAAGAACCCCATCTTCCACACCTACAACAAGCCAAACATTGTAATCAAACTTGCTGTAATAAAAACTAAAAAATTAAATTAAAAACACGAACAAGAAGTAGTGAGACAAACTTGAGGGGCTTTCTCCTGGCACATTCCATTCTAAATTCCAATCTAGAACACGACTTCCATTGAGGCTCTGTTGCCCTATTCACCAGGTTTGGTAAGGGAGAACTGCTGCCACCTTGTGGCCGTTTCGCACAACAGCAGCTTTAATCCCAGCGCTGATGGTCAGTTGATATTCAAAATCATTGCAGGCCTGTAAATGACACCTGCCCTGAAAACAAATCCTGGGGTCACATATCGACGAAAAAATTCAAAGGACGTCCATATTTCAAAACGACCGTTTCAAAAGGCATATTTTACGCACATTAGTGTTCTGCTTCTTTTTCTTTCTTTCCTTTTTTTGTTAAAAATACGGGAATGGAAAAAGGCATCCCTCAGAATGGGCGAAAATCGTTGCAAACGAATCAATGGACAAAGGTTTAATCTCCAATATATATAAACAGCTCATGCAGCTTAATATTAACAAAACCAACAACCCAATACAAAAAATGGGCAGAAGATCTAAAGAGATGTTTCTTCCAAGAAGACACAGAGATGGCCAAGACGCACATGAAAAGCTGCTCAACAGCACTAATTATTAGAGAAATGCAAATCAAAACTACAATGAGGTATCACCTCACACCTGTTAGAATCGGCATCATCAGAAAATCTACAAACAACCAATTCTGGGGAGGGTGTGGACAAAAGGAGCCCTCTTCCACTATTGGTGGGAATGTAAATTGATACAGTCACTATGGAGAATGGTATGGAGTTTCCTTAAAAAAACTAGAAATAGAATTACCATCTGATCCAGCAATCCCACTTCTGGGCATATACCCAGAGAAAACCATAAATCAAAAAGGCACATTCACCACAATGTTCATGGCAGCACTATTTACAATAGCCAGGTAATGGAAGCAACGTAAATGCCCACAGACAGATGAATGGATAAAGATGTGGTACATATATAAAATGGAATATTACTCCGCCATAAGAAGGAATGAAACTGGGTCATTTGTAGAGACATCGATGGATCTAGAGACTGTCATACAGAATGAAGTAAGTCAGAAAGAGGAAAACAAATATTGTATATTAATGCATATATGTGGAACCTAAAAAATGGTACAGATGAACTGGTTTGCAGGGAAGAAACAGAGACACAGAGGTAGAGAACAAACATATGGACACCAAGTGTGGGAAGCCATGGGGTGGTGGTGGTGGGATGAGTTGGGAGATTGGGATTGACCTGTATACATGTATATGCATAAAATACATAACTAATAATAACCTGCTGTATAAAAAAATAAATCAAATTAAATTTCAAATTTTTAAAAAATAAAATTTAAAAATAAAACAGAAAAATGTTCTTCCCTTCACACAGATGTATTTATAGGAATGAATTATTTCCATGCTTATATCTATAAATACATAAAGGAGGAATAAAATCTATCTTGAACCATAAAACATAAAAAAAAATACCTGAACCCACCAGTTATACAGAGGAAAACCCTATCAGGGCACTTGCTCCAGCGGTAAACAATTCTGAAATTGGTCAGAGGTGGGGAATCATCTCCCATACAACCAGCAACCCACCCCCCACGCCAGGAGCATCCTCATTGCAAAGCTGGGGGACCGTGCCGAGGCATCTGTGAGTAAACGTGAGCTGAGCCCCAGGCCAGCTGCTGCTGAACTGTTCCCACCCTTCCCAGGTAAAACACCTGAATAGGTACAAGGGCTTGAAAGCCTAGAGGAAGGGCCACGGAGCCACACCAGCGACAGCACGCAGGCCAACTTGGTGCCTGCAGGCCAGCCAGGGTGGTCCTGGCCCCGGGCGCTCTTCCGGAAGCTTTCCATTGCCCTGCCTGAGATACCCCTCCTGTCCCGGCCCCCACTGCTTTTTTCCTTCCTCACCTCTGTCCGGAGAGAAATGCCAGCGGAAGGTATGGGTGACACATCCTCTTCTTTACAGGTGGCAGCCTGGCAACCCCTGCAGAAAGGCCAGCAGAGCCCCACTCACACCGGGCCACCAACAAAGCTGTGGCCCCTCACTCCCTCCCACCAGCAGAGCCCCGAGACTGCTGACGGGGCAGAGAATATGGAGTCAGGCACAGCTTCAGGGGCTATTGCTGCCTGGAGCGCTGTTTATATTGACCTCAAACAGGCACACCTGGGGAGGGCCGGCCGGCAGGGTAAGGCTGCCCAGGTCAGCTAATCCACAACCCTCAGGGAATCACATTGTTGAAAACGGACCTCGCTAAGGCAGAATAGAAGCCAAGGAAGAAAAGGACACAATGCCATTTGCAGCACCGTAGATGAGTCTAGAGGTAATCACGTGACTTGTAGTAAGTCAGAAAGTGAAAGACACATATCGTATCATATCACTTATAGGTGTTACCTAAGAATGGATACCAGGGCAGATATTTCCACGGAGAAGGGCCATCACAGATTCATCAAACAAACTTATGGTTCACCAATGGAAAGGTGTGAGGATTGGTTTCATTACGATATTGGGGTTAACAGACATATACAAACACAGGTGACACATATAATCACCAAAGACCTACGGAATACCAAGAGAAGACTACTCAACCTTCTGTCATAACGTACATGGGAAAAGGATCCCAGGAAGAACAGACATCTGTATATGTGTAAAAGAACCCCATCTTCCACACCTACAACAAGCCAAACATTGTAATCAAACTTGCTGTAATAAAAACTAAAAAATTAAATTAAAAACACGAACAAGAAGTAGTGAGACAAACTTGAGGGGCTTTCTCCTGGCACATTCCATTCTAAATTCCAATCTAGAACACGACTTCCATTGAGGCTCTGTTGCCCTAGTCACCAGATTTGGTAAGGGAGAACTGCTGCCACCTTGTGGCCGTTTCGCACAACAGCAGCTTTAATCCCAGCGCTGATGGTCAGTTGATATTCAAAATCATTGCAGGCCTGTAAATGACACCTGCCCTGAAAACAAATCCTGGGGTCACATATCGACCAAAAAATTCAAAGGACGTCCATATTTCAAAACGACCGTTTCAAAAGGCATATTTTACGCACATTAGTGTTCTGCTTCTTTTTCTTTCTTTCCTTTTTTTGTTAAAAATACGGGAATGGAAAAAGGCATCCCTCAGAATGGGCGAAAATCGTTGCAAACGAATCAATGGACAAAGGTTTAATCTCCAATATATATAAAGAGCTCATGCAGCTTAATATTAACAAAACCAACAACCCAATACAAAAAATGGGCAGAAGATCTAAAGAGATGTTTCTTCCAAGAAGACACAGAGATGGTCAAGACGCACATGAAAAGCTGCTCAACAGCACTAATTATTAGAGAAATGCAAATCAAAACTACAATGAGGTATCACCTCACACCTGTTAGAATCGGCATCATCAGAAAATATACAAACAACCAATTCTGGGGAGGGTGTGGACAAAAGGAGCCCTCTTCCACTATTGGTGGGAATGTAAATTGATACAGTCACTATGGAGAACGGTATGGAGTTTCCTTAAAAAAACTAGAAATAGAATTACCATCTGATCCAGCAATCCCACTTCTGGGCATATACCCAGAGAAAACCATAAATCAAAAAGGCACATTCACCACAATGTTCATGGCAGCACTATTTACAATAGCCAGGTAATGGAAGCAACGTAAATGCCCACAGACAGATGAATGGATAAAGATGTGGTACATATATAAAATGGAATATTACTCAGCCATAAAAAGGAATGAAACTGGGTCATTTGTAGAGACATCGATGGATCTAGAGACTGTCATACAGAATGAAGTAAGTCAGAAAGAGGAAAACAAATATTGTATATTAATGCATATATGTGGAACCTAAAAAATGGTACAGATGAACTGGTTTGCAGGGAAGAAACAGAGACACAGAGGTACAGAACAAACATATGGACACCAAGTGTGGGAAGCCATGGGGTGGTGGTGGTGGGATGAGTTGGGAGATTGGGATTGACCTGTATACATGTATATGCATAAAATACATAACTAATAATAACCTGCTGTATAAAAAAATAAATCAAATTAAATTTCAAATTTTTAAAAAATAAAATTTAAAAATAAAACAGAAAAATGTTCTTCCCTTCACACAGATGTATTTATAGGAATGAATTATTTCCATGCTTATATCTATAAATACATAAAGGAGGAATACAATCTAACTTGAACCATAAAACAAAAAAAAAAACCTGAACCCACCACTTATACAGAGGAAAACCCTATCAGGGCACTTGCTCCAGCGGTAAACAATTCTGAAATTGGTCAGAGGTGGGGAATCATCTCCCATACAACCAGCAACCCACCCCCCACGCCAGGAGCATCCTCATTGCAAAGCTGGGGGACCGTGCCGAGGCATCTGTGAGTAAACGTGAGCTGAGCCCCAGGCCAGCTGCTGCTGAACTGTTCCCACCCTTCCCAGGTAAAACACCTGAATATGTACAAGGGCTTGAAAGCCTAGAGGAAGGGCCGTGGAGCCACACCAGCGACAGCACGCAGGCCAACTTGGTGCCTGCAGGCCAGCCAGGGTGGTCCTGGCCCCGGGCGCTCTTCCGGAAGCTTTCCATTGCCCTGCCTGAGATACCCCTCCTGTCCCGGCCCCCACTGCTTTTTTCCTTCCTCACCTCTGTCCGGAGAGATATTCCAGCGGAAGGTATGGGTGACACATCCTCTTCTTTACAGGTGGCAGCCTGGCAACCCCTGCAGAAAGGCCAGCAGAGCCCCACTCACACCGGGCCACCAACAAAGCTGTGGCCCCTCACTCCCTCCCACCAGCAGAGCCCCGAGACTGCTGACGGGGCAGAGAATATGGAGTCAGGCACAGCTTCAGGGGCTATTGCTGCCTGGAGCGCTGTTTATATTGACCTCAAACAGGCACACCTGGGGAGGGCCGGCCGGCAGGGTAAGGCTGCCCAGGTCAGCTAATCCACAACCCTCAGGGAATCACATTGTTGAAAACGGACCTCGCTAAGGCAGAATAGAAGCCTAGGAAGAAAAGGACACAATGCCATTTGCAGCACCGTAGATGAGTCTAGAGGTAATCACGTGACTTGTAGTAAGTCAGAAAGTGAAAGACACATATCGTATCATATCACTTATAGGTGTTACCTAATAATGGATACCAGGGCAGATATTTCCACGGAGAAGGGCCATCACAGATTCATCAAACAAACTTATGGTTCACCAATGGAAAGGTGTGAGGATTGGTTTCATTACGATATTGGGGTTAACAGACATATACAAACACAGGTGACACATATAATCACCAAGGACCTACGGAATACCAAGAGAAGACTACTCAACCTTCTGTCATAACGTACATGGGAAAAGGATCCCAGGAAGAACAGACATCTGTATATGTGTAAAAGAACCCCATCTTCCACACCTACAACAAGCCAAACATTGTAATCAAACTTGCTGTAATAAAAAATAAAAAATTAAATTAAAAACACAAACAAGAAGTAGTGAGACAAACTTGAGGGGCTTTCTCCTGGCACATTCCATTCTAAATTCCAATCTAGAACACGACTTCCATTGAGGCTCTGTTGCCCTCGTCACCAGATTTCGTAAAGGAGAACTGATGCCACCTTGTGGCCATTTCGCACAACAGCAGCTTTAATCCCAGCGCTGATGGTCAGTTGATATTCAAAATCATTGCAGGCCTGTAAATGACACCTGCCCTGAAAACAAATCCTGGGGTCACATATCGACCAAAAAATTCAAAGGACGTCCATATTTCAAAACGACCGTTTCAAAAGGCATATTTTACGCACATTAGTGTTCTGCTTCTTTTTCTTTCTTTCCTTTTTTTGTTAAAAATACGGGAATGGAAAAAGGCATCCCTCAGAATGGGCGAAAATCGTTGCAAACGAATCAATGGACAAAGGTTTAATCTCCAATATATATAAAGAGCTCATGCAGCTTAATATTAACAAAACCAACAACCCAATACAAAAAATGGGCAGAAGATCTAAAGAGATGTTTCTTCCAAGAAGACACAGAGATGGCCAAGACGCACATGAAAAGCTGCTCAACAGCACTAATTATTAGAGAAATGCAAATCAAAACTACAATGAGGTATCACCTCACACCTGTTAGAATCGGCATCATCAGAAAATCTACAAACAACCAATTCTGGGGAGGGTGTGGACAAAAGGAGCCCTCTTCCACTATTGGTGGGAATGTAAATTGATACAGTCACTATGGAGAACGGTATGGAGTTTCCTTAAAAAAACTAGAAATAGAATTACCATCTGATCCAGCAATCCCACTTCTGGGCATATACCCAGAGAAAACCATAAATCAAAAAGGCACATTCACCACAATGTTCATGGCAGCGCTATTTACAATAGCCAGGTAATGGAAGCAACGTAAATGCCCACAGACAGATGAATGGATAAAGATGTGGTACATATATAAAATGGAATATTACTCAGCCATAAAAAGGAATGAAACTGGGTCATTTGTAGAGACATCGATGGATCTAGAGACTGTCATACAGAATGAAGTAAGTCAGAAAGAGGAAAACAAATATTGTATATTAATGCATATATGTGGAACCTAAAAAATGGTACAGATGAACTGGTTTGCAGGGAAGAAACAGAGCCACAGAGGTACAGAACAAACATATGGACACCAAGTGTGGGAAGCCATGGGGTGGTGGTGGTGGGATGAGTTGGGAGATTGGGATTGACCTGTATACATGTATATGCATAAAATACATAACTAATAATAACCTGCTGTATAAAAAAATAAATCAAATTAAATTTCAAATTTTTAAAAAATAAAATTTAAAAATAAAACAGAAAAATGTTCTTCCCTTCACACAGATGTATTTATAGGAATGAATTATTTCCATGCTTATATCTATAAATACATAAAGGAGGAATAAAATCTAACTTGAACCATAAAAGAAAAAAAAAAAAACCTGAACCCACCAGTTATACAGAGGAAAACCCTATCAGGGCACTTGCTCCAGCGGTAAACAATTCTGAAATTGGTCAGAGGTGGGGAATCATCTCCCATACAACCAGCAACCCACCCCCCACGCCAGGAGCATCCTCATTGCAAAGCTGGGGGACCGTGCCGAGGCATCTGTGAGTAAACGTGAGCTGAGCCCCAGGCCAGCTGCTGCTGAACTGTTCCCACCCTTCCCACGTAAAACACCTGAATATGTACAAGGGCTTGAAAACCTAGAGGAAGGGCCGTGGAGCCACACCAGCGACAGCACGCAGGCCAACTTGGTGCCTGCAGGCCAGCCAGGGTGGTCCTGGCCCCGGGCGCTCTTCCGGAAGCTTTCCATTGCCCTGCCTGAGATACCCCTCCTGTCCCGGCCCCCACTGCTTTTTTCCTTCCTCACCTCTGTCCGGAGAGATATTCCAGCGGAAGGTATGGGTGACACATCCTCTTCTTTACAGGTGGCAGCCTGGCAACCCCTGCAGAAAGGCCAGCAGAGCCCCACTCACACCGGGCCACCAACAAAGCTGTGGCCCCTCACTCCCTCCCACCAGCAGAGCCCCGAGACTGCTGACGGGGCAGAGAATATGGAGTCAGGCACAGCTTCAGGGGCTATTGCTGCCTGGAGCGCTGTTTATATTGACCTCAAACAGGCACACCTGGGGAGGGCCGGCCGGCAGGGTAAGGCTGCCCAGGTCAGCTAATCCACAACCCTCAGGGAATCACATTGTTGAAAACGGACCTCGCTAAGGCAGAATAGAAGCCTAGGAAGAAAAGGACACAATGCCATTTGCAGCACCGTAGATGAGTCTAGAGGTAATCACGTGACTTGTAGTAAGTCAGAAAGTGAAAGACACATATCGTATCATATCACTTATAGGTGTTACCTAATAATGGATACCAGGGCAGATATTTCCACGGAGAAGGGCCATCACAGATTCATCAAACAAACTTATGGTTCACCAATGGAAAGGTGTGAGGATTGGTTTCATTACGATATTGGGGTTAACAGACATATACAAACACAGGTGACACATATAATCACCAAGGACCTACGGAATACCAAGAGAAGACTACTCAACCTTCTGTCATAACGTACATGGGAAAAGGATCCCAGGAAGAACAGACATCTGTATATGTGTAAAAGAACCCCATCTTCCACACCTACAACAAGCCAAACATTGTAATCAAACTTGCTGTAATAAAAAATAAAAAATTAAATTAAAAACACAAACAAGAAGTAGTGAGACAAACTTGAGGGGCTTTCTCCTGGCACATTCCATTCTAAATTCCAATCTAGAACACGACTTCCATTGAGGCTCTGTTGCCCTCGTCACCAGATTTCGTAAAGGAGAACTGCTGCCACCTTGTGGCCATTTCGCACAACAGCAGCTTTAATCCCAGCGCTGATGGTCAGTTGATATTCAAAATCATTGCAGGCCTGTAAATGACACCTGCCCTGAAAACAAATCCTGGGGTCACATATCGACCAAAAAAATTCAAAGGACGTCCATATTTCAAAACGACCGTTTCAAAAGGCATATTTTACGCACATTAGTGTTCTGCTTCTTTTTCTTTCTTTCCTTTTTTTGTTAAAAATACGGGAATGGAAAAAGGCATCCCTCAGAATGGGCGAAAATCGTTGCAAACGAATCAATGGACAAAGGTTTAATCTCCAATATATATAAACAGCTCATGCAGCTTAATATTAACAAAACCAACAACCCAATACAAAAAATGGGCAGAAGATCTAAAGAGATGTTTCTTCCAAGAAGACACAGAGATGGCCAAGACGCACATGAAAAGCTGCTCAACAGCACTAATTATTAGAGAAATGCAAATCAAAACTACAATGAGGTATCACCTCACACCTGTTAGAATCGGCATCATCAGAAAATCTACAAACAACCAATTCTGGGGAGGGTGTGGACAAAAGGAGCCCTCTTCCACTATTGGTGGGAATGTAAATTGATACAGTCACTATGGAGAACGGTATGGAGTTTCCTTAAAAAAACTAGAAATAGAATTACCATCTGATCCAGCAATCCCACTTCTGGGCATATACCCAGAGAAAACCATAAATCAAAAAGGCACATTCACCACAATGTTCATGGCAGCGCTATTTACAATAGCCAGGTAATGGAAGCAACGTAAATGCCCACAGACAGATGAATGGATAAAGATGTGGTACATATATAAAATGGAATATTACTCAGCCATAAGAAGGAATGAAACTGGGTCATTTGTAGAGACATCGATGGATCTAGAGACTGTCATACAGAATGAAGTAAGTCAGAAAGAGGAAAACAAATATTGTATATTAATGCATATATGTGGAACCTAAAAAATGGTACAGATGAACTGGTTTGCAGGGAAGAAACAGAGACACAGAGGTAGAGAACAAACATATGGACACCAAGTGTGGGAAGCCATGGGGTGGTGGTGGTGGGATGAGTTGGGAGATTGGGATTGACCTGTATACATGTATATGCATAAAATACATAACTAATAATAACCTGCTGTATAAAAAAATAAATCAAATTAAATTTCAAATTTTTAAAAAATAAAATTTAAAAATAAAACAGAAAAATGTTCTTCCCTTCACACAGATGTATTTATAGGAATGAATTATTTCCATGCTTATATCTATAAATACATAAAGGAGGAATACAATCTAACTTGAACCATAAAAGAAAAAAAAAAAAACCTGAACCCACCAGTTATACAGAGGAAAACTCTATCAGGGCACTTGCTCCAGCGGTAAACAATTCTGAAATTGGTCAGAGGTGGGGAATCATCTCCCATACAACCAGCAACCCACCCCCCACGCCAGGAGCATCCTCATTGCAAAGCTGGGGGACCGTGCCGAGGCATCTGTGAGTAAACGTGAGCTGAGCCCCAGGCCAGCTGCTGCTGAACTGTTCCCACCCTTCCCACGTAAAACACCTGAATATGTACAAGGGCTTGAAAACCTAGAGGAAGGGCCGTGGAGCCACACCAGCGACAGCACGCAGGCCAACTTGGTGCCTGCAGGCCAGCCAGGGTGGTCCTGGCCCCGGGCGCTCTTCCGGAAGCTTTCCATTGCCCTGCCTGAGATACCCCTCCTGTCCCGGCCCCCACTGCTTTTTTCCTTCCTCACCTCTGTCCGGAGAGAAATTCCAGCAGAAGGTATGGGTGACACATCCTCTTCTTTACAGGTGGCAGCCTGGCAACCCCTGCAGAAAGGCCAGCAGAGCCCCACTCACACCGGGCCACCAACAAAGCTGTGGCCCCTCACTCCCTCCCACCAGCACAGCCCCGAGACTGCTGACGGGGCAGAGAATATGGAGTCAGGCACAGCTTCAGGGGCTATTGCTGCCTGGAGCGCTGTTTATATTGACCTCAAACAGGCACACCTGGGGAGGGCCGGCCGGCAGGGTAAGGCTGCCCAGGTCAGCTAATCCACAACCCTCAGGGAATCACATTGTTGAAAACGGACCTCGCTAAGGCAGACTAGAAGCCAAGGAAGAAAAGGACACAATGCCATTTGCAGCACCGTAGATGAGTCTAGAGGTAATCACGTGACTTGTAGTAAGTCAGAAATTGAAAGACACATATCGTATCATATCACTTATAGGTGTTACCTAAGAATGGATACCAGGGCAGATATTTCCACGGAGAAGGGCCATCACAGATTCATCAAACAAACTTATGGTTCACCAATGGAAAGGTGTGAGGATTGGTTTCATTACGATATTGGGGTTAACAGACATATACAAACACAGGTGACACATATAATCACCAAGGACCTACGGAATACCAAGAGAAGACTACTCAACCTTCTGTCATAACGTACATGGGAAAAGGATCCCAGGAAGAACAGACATCTGTATATGTGTAAAAGAACCCCATCTTCCACACCTACAACAAGCCAAACATTGTAATCAAACTTGCTGTAATAAAAAATAAAAAATTAAATTAAAAACACAAATAAGAAGTAGTGAGACAAACTTGAGGGGCTTTCTCCTGGCACATTCCATTCTAAATTCCAATCTAGAACACGACTTCCATTGAGGCTCTGTTGCCCTAGTCACCAGATTTCGTAAAGGAGAACTGCTGCCACCTTGTGGCCATTTCGCACAACAGCAGCTTTAATCCCAGCGCTGATGGTCAGTTGATATTCAAAATCATTGCAGGCCTGTAAATGACACCTGCCCTGAAAACAAATCCTGGGGTCACATATCGACCAAAAAATTCAAAGGACGTCCATATTTCAAAACGACCGTTTCAAAAGGCATATTTTACGCACATTAGTGTTCTGCTTCTTTTTCTTTCTTTCCTTTTTTTGTTAAAAATACGGGAATGGAAAAAGGCATCCCTCAGAATGGGCGAAAATCGTTGCAAACGAATCAATGGACAAAGGTTTAATCTCCAATATATATAAACAGCTCATGCAGCTTAATATTAACAAAACCAACAACCCAATACAAAAAATGGGCAGAAGATCTAAAGAGATGTTTCTTCCAAGAAGACACAGAGATGGCCAAGACGCACATGAAAAGCTGCTCAACAGCACTAATTATTAGAGAAATGCAAATCAAAACTACAATGAGGTATCACCTCACACCTGTTAGAATCGGCATCATCAGAAAATCTACAAACAACCAATTCTGGGGAGGGTGTGGACAAAAGGAGCCCTCTTCCACTATTGGTGGGAATGTAAATTGATACAGTCACTATGGAGAACGGTATGGAGTTTCCTTAAAAAAACTAGAAATAGAATTACCATCTGATCCAGCAATCCCACTTCTGGGCATATACCCAGAGAAAACCATAAATCAAAAAGGCACATTCACCACAATGTTCATGGCAGCGCTATTTACAATAGCCAGGTAATGGAAGCAACGTAAATGCCCACAGACAGATGAATGGATAAAGATGTGGTACATATATAAAATGGAATATTACTCAGCCATAAAAAGCAATGAAACTGGGTCATTTGTAGAGACATCGATGGATCTAGAGACTGTCATACAGAATGAACTAAGTCAGAAAGAGGAAAACAAATATTGTATATTAATGCATATATGTGGAACCTAAAAAATGGTACAGATGAACTGGTTTGCAGGGAAGAAACAGAGACACAGAGGTAGAGAACAAACATATGGACACCAAGTGTGGGAAGCCATGGGGTGGTGGTGGTGGGATGAGTTGGGAGATTGGGATTGACCTGTATACATGTATATGCATAAAATACATAACTAATAATAACCTGCTGTATAAAAAAATAAATCAAATTAAATTTCAAATTTTTAAAAAATAAAATTTAAAAATAAAACAGAAAAATGTTCTTCCCTTCACACAGATGTATTTATAGGAATGAATTATTTCCATGCTTATATCTATAAATACATAAAGGAGGAATACAATCTAACTTGAACCATAAAAGAAAAAAAAAAAAACCTGAACCCACCAGTTATACAGAGGAAAACCCTATCAGGGCACTTGCTCCAGCGGTAAACAATTCTGAAATTGGTCAGAGGTGGGGAATCATCTCCCATACAACCAGCAACCCACCCCCCACGCCAGGAGCATCCTCATTGCAAAGCTGGGGGACCGTGCCGAGGCATCTGTGAGTAAACGTGAGCTGAGCCCCAGGCCAGCTGCTGCTGAACTGTTCCCACCCTTCCCAGGTAAAACACCTGAATATGTACAAGGGCTTGAAAGCCTAGAGGAAGGGCCGTGGAGCCACACCAGCGACAGCACGCAGGCCAACTTGGTGCCTGCAGGCCAGCCAGGGTGGTCCTGGCCCCGGGCGCTCTTCCGGAAGCTTTCCATTGCCCTGCCTGAGATACCCCTCCTGTCCCGGCCCCCACTGCTTTTTTCCTTCCTCACCTCTGTCCGGAGAGAAATGCCAGCGGAAGGTATGGGTGACACATCCTCTTCTTTACAGGTGGCAGCCTGGCAACCCCTGCAGAAAGGCCAGCAGAGCCCCACTCACACCGGGCCATCAACAAAGCTGTGGCCCCTCACTCCCTCCCACCAGCACAGCCCCGAGACTGCTGACGGGGCAGAGAATATGGAGTCAGGCACAGCTTCAGGGGCTATTGCTGCCTGGAGCGCTGTTTATATTGACCTCAAACAGGCACACCTGGGGAGGGCCGGCTGGCAGTGTAAGGCTGCCCAGGTCAGCTAATCCACAACCCTCAGGGAATCACATTGTTGAAAACGGACCTCGCTAAGGCAGACTAGAAGCCAAGGAAGAAAAGGACACAATGCCATTTGCAGCACCGTAGATGAGTCTAGAGGTAATCACGTGACTTGTAGTAAGTCAGAAATTGAAAGACACATATCGTATCATATCACTTATAGGTGTTACCTAAGAATGGATACCAGGGCAGATATTTCCACGGAGAAGGGCCATCACAGATTCATCAAACAAACTTATGGTTCACCAATGGAAAGGTGTGAGGATTGGTTTCATTACGATATTGGGGTTAACAGACATATACAAACACAGGTGACACATATAATCACCAAAGACCTACGGAATACCAAGAGAAGACTACTCAACCTTCTGTCATAACGTACATGGGAAAAGGATCCCAGGAAGAACAGACATCTGTATATGTGTAAAAGAACCCCATCTTCCACACCTACAACAAGCCAAACATTGTAATCAAACTTGCTGTAATAAAAAATAAAAAATTAAATTAAAAACACGAACAAGAATTAGTGAGACAAACTTGAGGGGCTTTCTCCTGGCACATTCCATTCTAAATTCCAATCTAGAACAAGACTTCCATTGAGGCTCTGTTGCCCTAGTCACCAGATTTGGTAAGGGAGAACTGCTGCCACCTTGTGGCCGTTTCGCACAACAGCAGCTTTAATCCCAGCGCTGATGGTCAGTTGATATTCAAAATCATTGCAGGCCTGTAAATGACACCTGCCCTGAAAACAAATCCTGGGGTCACATATCGACCAAAAAATTCAAAGGACGTCCATATTTCAAAACGACCATTTCAAAAGGCATATTTTACGCACATTAGTGTTCTGCTTCTTTTTCTTTCTTTCCTTTTTTTGTTAAAAATACGGGAATGGAAAAAGGCATCCCTCAGAATGGGCGAAAATCGTTGCAAACGAATCAATGGACAAAGGTTTAATCTCCAATATATATAAAGAGCTCATGCAGCTTAATATTAACAAAACAAACAACCCAATACAAAAAATGGGCAGAAGATCTAAAGAGATGTTTCTTCCAAGAAGACACAGAGATGGCCATGACGTACATGAAAAGGTGCTCAACAGCACTAATTATTAGAGAAATGCAAATCAAAACTACAATGAGGTATCACCTCACACGTGTTAGAATCGGCATCATCAGAAAATCTACAAACAACCAATTCTGGGGAGGGTGTGGACAAAAGGAGCCCTCTTCCACTATTGGTGGGAATGTAAATTGATACAGTCACTATGGAGAACGGTATGGAGTTTCCTTAAAAAATACTAGAAATAGAATTACCATCTGATCCAGCAATCCCACTTCTGGGCATATACCCAGAGAAAACCATAAATCAAAAAGGCACATTCACCACAATGTTCATGGCAGCACTATTTACAATAGCCAGGTAATGGAAGCAACGTAAATGCCCACAGACAGATGAATGGATAAAGATGTGGTACATATATAAAATGGAATATTACTCAGCCATAAGAAGGAATGAAACTGGGTCATTTGTAGAGACATCGATGGATCTAGAGACTGTCATACAGAATGAAGTAAGTCAGAAAGAGGAAAACAAATATTGTATATTAATGCATATATGTGGAACCTAAAAAATGGTACAGATGAACTGGTTTGCAGGGAAGAAACAGAGACACAGAGGTAGAGAACAAACATATGGACACCAAGTGTGGGAAGCCTTGGGGTGGTGGTGGTGGGATGAGTTGGGAGATTGGGATTGACCTGTATACATGTATATGCATAAAATACATAACTAATAATAACCTGCTGTATAAAAAAATAAATCAAATTAAATTTCAAATTTTTAAAAAATAAAATTTAAAAATAAAACAGAAAAATGTTCTTCCCTTCACACAGATGTATTTATAGGAATGAATTATTTCCATGCTTATATCTATAAATACATAAAGGAGGAATAAAATCTAACTTGAACCATAAAAGAAAAAAAAAAAACCTGAACCCACCAGTTATACAGAGGAAAACCCTATCAGGGCACTTGCTCCAGCGATAAACAATTCTGAGATTGGTCAGAGGTGGGGAATCATCTCCCATACAACCAGCAACCCACCCCCACGCCAGGAGCATCCTCATTGCAAAGCTGGGGGACAGTGCCGAGGCATCTGTGAGTAAACGTGAGCTGAGCCCCAGGCCAGCTGCTGCTGAACTGTTCCCACCCTTCCCAGGTAAAACACCTGAATATGTACAAGGGCTTGAAAGCCTAGAGGAAGGGCCACGGAGCCACACCAGCGACAGCACGCAGGCCATCTTGGTGCCTGCAGGGCAGCCAGGGTGGTCCTGGCCCCGGGCGCTCTTCCGGAAGCTTTCCATTGCCCTGCCTGAGATAACCCTCCTGTCCCGGGGCCCACTGCTTTTTTCCTTCCTCACCTCTGTCCGGAGGGAAATTCCAGCGGAAGGTATGGGTGACACATCCTCTTCTTTACAGGTGGCAGCCTGGCAACCCCTGCAGAAAGTCCAGCAGAGCCCCACTCACACCGGGCCACCAACAAAGCTGTGGCCCCTCAATCCCTCCCACCAGCAGAGCCCCGAGACTGCTGACGGGGCAGAGAATATGGAGTCAGGCACAGCTTCAGGGGCTATTGCTGCCTGGAGCGCTGTTTATATTGACCTCAAACAGGCACACCTGGGGAGGGCCGGCCGGCAGGGTAAGGCTGCCCAGGTCAGCTAATCCACAACCCTCAGGGAATCACATTGTTGAAAACGGACCTCGCTAAGGCAGAATAGAAGCCAAGGAAGAAAAGGACACAATGCCATTTGCAGCACCGTAGATGAGTCTAGAGGTAATCACGTGACTTGTAGTAAGTCAGAAAGTGAAAGACACATATCGTATCATATCACTTATAGGTGTTACCTAAGAATGGATACCAGGGCAGATATTTCCACGGAGAAGGGCCATCACAGATTCATCAAACAAACTTATGGTTCACCAATGGAAAGGTGTGAGGATTGGTTTCATTACGATATTGGGGTTAACAGACATATACAAACACAGGTGACACATATAATAACCAAAGACCTACGGAATACCAAGAGAAGACTACTCAACCTTCTGTCATAACGTACATGGGAAAAGGATCCCAGGAAGAACAGACATCTGTATATGTGTAAAAGAACCACATCTTCCACACCTACAACAAGCCAAACATTGTAATCAAACTTGCTGTAATAAAAACTAAAAAATTAAATTAAAAACACGAACAAGAAGTAGTGAGACAAACTTGAGGGGCTTTCTCCTGGCACATTCCATTCTAAATTCCAATCTAGAACACGACTTCCATTGAGGCTCTGTTGCCCTAGTCACCAGATTTGGTAAGGAAGAACTGCTGCCACCTTGTGGCCGTTTCGCACAACAGCAGCTTTAATCCCAGCGCTGATGGTCAGTTGATATTCAAAATCATTGCAGGCCTGTAAATGACACCTGCCCTGAAAACAAATCCTGGGGTCACATATCGACCAAAAAATTCAAAGGACGTCCATATTTCAAAACGACCGTTTCAAAAGGCATATTTTACGCACATTAGTGTTCTGCTTCTTTTTCTTTCTTTCCTTTTTTTGTTAAAAATACGGGAATGGAAAAAGGCATCCCTCAGAATGGGCGAAAATCGTTGCAAACGAATCAATGGACAAAGGTTTAATCTCCAATATATATAAACAGCTCATGCAGCTTAATATTAACAAAACAAACAACCCAATACAAAAAATGGGCAGAAGATCTAAAGAGATGTTTCTTCCAAGAAGACACAGAGATGGCCAAGACGCACATGAAAAGCTGCTCAACAGCACTAATTATTAGAGAAATGCAAATCAAAACTACAATGAGGTATCACCTCACACCTGTTAGAATCGGCATCATCAGAAAATCTACAAACAACCAATTCTGGGGAGGGTGTGGACAAAAGGAGCCCTCTTCCACTATTGGTGGGAATGTAAATTGATACAGTCACTATGGAGAACGGTATGGAGTTTCCTTAAAAAAACTAGAAATAGAATTACCATCTGATCCAGCAATCCCACTTCTGGGCATATACCCAGAGAAAACCATAAATCAAAAAGGCACATTCACCACAATGTTCATGGCAGCACTATTTACAATAGCCAGGTAATGGAAGCAACGTAAATGCCCACAGACAGATGAATGGATAAAGATGTGGTACATATATAAAATGGAATATTACTCAGCCATAAGAAGGAATGCAACTGGGTCATTTGTAGAGACATCGATGGATCTAGAGACTGTCATACAGAATGAAGTAAGTCAGAAAGAGGAAAACAAATATTGTATATTAATGTATATATGTGGAACCTAAAAAATGGTACAGATGAACTGGTTTGCAGGGAAGAAACAGAGACACAGAGGTAGAGAACAAACATATGGACACCAAGTGTGGGAAGCCATGGGGTGGTGGTGGTGGGATGAGTTGGGAGATTGGGATTGACCTGTATACATGTATATGCATAAAATACATAACTAATAATAACCTGCTGTATAAAAAAATAAATCAAATTAAATTTCAAATTTTTAAAAAATAAAATTTAAAAATAAAACAGAAAAATGTTCTTCCCTTCACACAGATGTATTTATAGGAATGAATTATTTCCATGCTTATATCTATAAATACATAAAGGAGGAATACAATCTAACTTGAAGCATAAAAGAAAAAAAAAACCTGAACCCACCAGTTATACAGAGGAAAACCCTATCAGGGCACTTGCTCCAGCGGTAAACAATTCTGAAATTGGTCAGAGGTGGTGAGTCATCTCCCATACAACCAGCAACCCACCCCACACGCAAGGAGCATCCTCATTGCAAAGCTGGGGGACAGTGCCGAGGCATCTGTGAGTAAACGTGAGCTGAGCCCCAGGCCAGCTGCTGCTGAACTGTTCCCACCCTTCCCAGGTAAAACACCTGAATATGTACAAGGGCTTGAAAGCCTAGAGGAAGGGCCACGGAGCCACACCAGCGACAGCACGCAGGCCAACTTGGTGCCTGCAGGCCAGCCAGGGTGGTCCTGGCCCCGGTCGCTCTTCCGGAAGCTTTCCATTGCCCTGCCTGAGATACCCCTCCTGTCCCGGCCCCCACTGCTTTTTTCCTTCCTCACCTCTGTCCGGAGAGAAATTCCAGCGGAAGGTATGGGTGACACATCCTCTTCTTTACAGGTGGCAGCCTGGCAACCCCTGCAGAAAGGCCAGCAGAGCCCCACTCACACCGGGCCACCAACAAAGCTGTGGCCCCTCACTCCCTCCCACCAGCAGAGCCCCGAGACTGCTGACGGGGCAGAGAATATGGAGTCAGGCACAGCTTCAGGGGCTATTGCTGCCTGGAGCGCTGTTTATATTGACCTCAAACAGGCACACCTGGGGAGGGCCGGCTGGCAGGGTAAGGCTGCCCAGATCAGCTAATCCACAACCCTCAGGGAATCACATTGTTGAAAACGGACCTCGCTAAGGCAGAATAGAAGCCAAGGAAGAAAAGGACACAATGCCATTTGCAGCACCGTAGATGAGTCTAGAGGTAATCACGTGACTTGTAGTAAGTCAGAAAGTGAAAGACACATATCGTATCATATCACTTATAGGTGTTACCTAAGAATGGATACCAGGGCAGATATTTCCAAGGAGAAGGGCCATCACAGATTCATCAAACAAACTTATGGTTCACCAATGGAAAGGTGTGAGGATTGGTTTCATTACGATATTGGGGTTAACAGACATATACAAACACAGGTGACACATATAATCACCAAAGACCTACGGAATACCAAGAGAAGACTACTCAACCTTCTGTCATAACGTACATGGGAAAAGGATCCCAGGAAGAACAGACATCTGTATATGTGTAAAAGAACCCCATCTTCCACACCTACAACAAGCCAAACATTGTAATCAAACTTGCTGTAATAAAAAATAAAAAATTAAATTAAAAACACGAACAAGAAGTAGTGAGACAAACTTGAGGGGCTTTCTCCTGGCACATTCCATTCTAAATTCCAATCTAGAACACGACTTCCATTGAGGCTCTGTTGCCCTAGTCACCAGATTTGGTAAGGGAGAACTGCTGCCACCTTGTGGCCGTTTCGCACAACAGCAGCTTTAATCCCAGCGCTGATGGTCAGTTGATATTCAAAATCATTGCAGGCCTGTAAATGACACCTGCCCTGAAAACAAATCCTGGGGTCACATATCGACCAAAATTTCAAAGGACGTCCATATTTCAAAACGACCGTTTCAAAAGGCATATTTTACGCACATTAGTGTTCTGCTTCTTTTTCTTTCTTTCCTTTTTTTGTTAAAAATACGGGAATGGAAAAAGGCATCCCTCAGAATGGGCGAAAATCGTTGCAAACGAATCAATGGACAAAGGTTTAATCTCCAATATATATAAACAGCTCATGCAGCTTAATATTAACAAAACAAACAACCCAATACAAAAAATGGGCAGAAGATCTAAAGAGATGTTTCTTCCAAGAAGACACAGAGATGGCCAAGACACACATGAAAAGCTGCTCAACAGCACTAATTATTAGAGAAATGCAAATCAAAACTACAATGAGGTATCACCTCACACCTGTTAGAATCAGCATCATCAGAAAATCTACAAACAACCAATTCTGGGGAGGGTGTGGACAAAAGGAGCCCTCTTCCACTATTGGTGGGAATGTAAATTGATACAGTCACTATGGAGAACGGTATGGAGTTTCCTTAAAAAAAACTAGAAATAGAATTACCATCTGATCCAGCAATCCCACTTCTGGGCATATACCCAGAGAAAACCATAAATCAAAAAGGCACATTCACCACAATGTTCATGGCAGCACTATTTACAATAGCCAGGTAATGGAAGCAACGTAAATGCCCACAGACAGATGAATGGATAAAGATGTGGTACATATATAAAATGGAATATTACTCAGCCATAAGAAGGAATGCAACTGGGTCATTTGTAGAGACATCGATGGATCTAGAGACTGTCATACAGAATGAAGTAAGTCAGAAAGAGGAAAACAAATATTGTATATTAATGCATATATGTGGAACCTAAAAAATGGTACAGATGAACTGGTTTGCAGGGAAGAAACAGAGACACAGAGGTAGAGAACAAACATATGGACACCAAGTGTGGGAAGCCATGGGGTGGTGGTGGTGGGATGAGTTGGGAGATTGGGATTGACCTGTATACATGTATATGCATAAAATACATAACTAATAATAACCTGCTGTATAAAAAAATAAATCAAATTAAATTTCAAATTTTTAAAAAATAAAATTTAAAAATAAAACAGAAAAATGTTCTTCCCTTCACACAGATATATTTATAGGAATGAATTATTTCCATGCTTATATCTATAAATACATAAAGGAGGAATACAATCTAACTTTAACCATAAAAGAAAAAAAAAACCTGAACCCACCAGTTATACAGAGGAAAACCCTATCAGGGCACTTGCTCCAGCGGTAAACAATTCTGAAATTGGTCAGAGGTGGGGAATCATCTCCCATACAACCAGCAACCCACCCCCCACGCCAGGAGCATCCTCATTGCAAAGCTGGGGGACCGTGCCGAGGCATCTGTGAGTAAACGTGAGTTGAGTCCCAGGCCAGCTGCTGCTGAACTCTTCCCACCCTTCCCAGGTAAAACACCTGAATATGTACAAGGGCTTGAAAGCCTAGAGGAAGGGCCGCTGAGCCACACCAGCGACAGCACACAGGCCAACTTGGTGCCTGCAGGCCAGCCAGGGTGGTCCTGGACCCAGGCGCTCTTCCGGAAGCTTTCCATTGCCCTGCCTGAGATACCCCTCCTGTCCCGGCACCCACTGCTTTTTTCCTTCCTCACCTCTGTCCGGAGAGAAATTCCAGCGGAAGGTATGGGTGACACATCCTCTTCCTTACAGCTGGCAGCCTGGCAACCCCTGCAGAAAGGCCAGCAGAGCCCCACTCACACCGGGCCACCAACAAAGCTATGGCCCCTCACTCCCTCCCACCAGCAGAGCCCCGAGACTGCTGACGGGGCAGAGAATATGGAGTCAGGCACAGCTTCAGGGGCTATTGCTGCCTGGAGCGCTGTTTATATTGACCTCAAACAGGCACACCTGGGGAGGGCCGGCCGGCAGGGTAAGGCTGCCCAGGTCAGCTAATCCACAACCCTCAGGGAATCACATTGTTGAAAACGGACCTCGCTAAGGCAGAATAGAAGCCAAGGAAGAAAAGGACACAATGCCATTTGCAGCACCGTAGATGAGTCTAGAGGTAATCACGTGACTTGTAGTAAGTCAGAAAGTGAAAGACACATATCGTATCATATCACTTATAGGTGTTACCTAAGAATGGATACCAGGGCAGATATTTCCACGGAGAAGGGCCATCACAGATTCATCAAACAAACTTATGGTTCACCAATGGAAAGGTGTGAGGATTGGTTTCATTACGATATTGGGGTTAACAGACATATACAAACACAGGTGACACATATAATCACCAAAGACCTACGGAATACCAAGAGAAGACTACTCAACATTCTGTCATAACGTACATGGGAAAAGGATCCCAGGAAACAGACATCTGTATATGTGTAAAAGAACCACATCTTCCACACCTACAACAAGCCAAACATTGTAATCAAACTTGCTGTAATAAAAACTAAAAAAAATATTAAAAACACGAATAAGAAGTAGTGAGACAAACTTGAGGGGCTTTCTCCTGGCACATTCCATTCTAAATTCCAATCTAGAACACGACTTCCATTGAGGCTCTGTTGCCCTAGTCACCAGATTTGGTAAGGGAGAACTGCTGCCACCTTGTGGCCGTTTCACACAACAGCAGCTTTAATCCCAGCGCTGATGGTCAGTTGATATTCAAAATCATTGCAGGCCTGTAAATGACACCTGCCCTGAAAACAAATCCTGGGGTCACATATCGACCAAAAAATTCAAAGGACGTCCATATTTCAAAACGACCATTTCAAAAGGCATATTTTACGCACATTAGTGTTCTGCTTCTTTTTCTTTCTTTCCTTTTTTTGTTAAAAATACGGGAATGGAAAAAGGCATCCCTCAGAATGGGCGAAAATCGTTGCAAACGAATCAATGGACAAAGGTTTAATCTCCAATATATATAAACAGCTCATGCAGCTTAATATTAACAAAACAAACAACCCAATACAAAAAATGGGCAGAAGATCTAAAGAGATGTTTCTTCCAAGAAGACACAGAGACGGCCAAGACGCACATGAAAAGCTGCTCAACAGCACTAATTATTAGAGAAATGCAAATCAAAACTACAATGAGGTATCACCTCACACCTGTTAGAATCGGCATCATCAGAAAATCTACAAACAACCAATTCTGGGGAGGGTGTGGACAAAAGGAGCCCTCTTCCACTATTGGTGGGAATGTAAATTGATACAGTCACTATGGAGAACGGTATGGAGTTTCCTTAAAAAAACTAGAAATAGAATTACCATCTGATCCAGCAATCCCACTTCTGGGCATATACCCAGAGAAAACCATAAATCAAAAAGGCACATTCACCACAATGTTCATGGCAGCACTATTTACAATAGCCAGGTAATGGAAGCAATGTAAATGCCCACAGACAGATGAATGGATAAAGATGTGGTACATATATAAAATGGAATATTACTCAGCCATAAGAAGGAATGAAACTGGGTCATTTGTAGAGACATCGATGGATCTAGAGACTGTCATACAGAATGAAGTAAGTCAGAAAGAGGAAAACAAATATTGTATATTAATGCATATATGTGGAACCTAAAAAATGGTACAGATGAACTGGTTTGCAGGGAAGAAACAGAGACACAGAGGTAGAGAACAAACATATGGACACCAAGTGTGGGAAGCCATGGGGTGGTGGTGGTGGGATGAGTTGGGAGATTGGGATTGACCTGTATACATGTATATGCATAAAATACATAACTAATAATAACCTGCTGTATAAAAAAATAAATCAAATTAAATTTCAAATTTTTAAAAAATAAAATTTAAAAATAAAACAGAAAAATGTTCTTCCCTTCACACAGATGTATTTATAGGAATGAATTATTTCCATGCTTATATCTATAAATACATAAAGGAGGAATACAATCTAACTTGAACCATAAAAGAAAAAAAAAACGTGAACCCACCAGTTATACAGAGGAAAACCGTATCAGGGCACTTGCTCCAGCGGTAAACAATTCTGAAATTGGTCAGAGGTGGGGAGTCATCTCCCATACAACCAGCAACCCACCCCCCACGCAAGGAGCATCCTCATTGCAAAGCTGGGGGACCGTGCCGAGGCATCTGTGAGTAAACGTGAGCTGAGCCCCAGGCCAGCTGCTGCTGAACTGTTCCCACCCTTCCCAGGTAAAACACCTGAATATGTACAAGGGCTTGAAAGCCTAGAGGAAGGGCCGCGGAGCCACACCAGCGACAGCACGCAGGCCAACTTGGTGACTGCAGGCCAGCCAGGGTGGTCCCGGCCCCGGGCGCTCTTCCGGAAGCTTTCCATTGCCCTGCCTGAGATACCCCTCCTGTCCGGCGCCCACTGCTTTTTTCCTTCCTCACCTCTGTCCGGAGAGAAATGCCAGCGGAAGGTATGGGTGACACATCCTCTTCTTTACAGGTGGCAGCCTGGCAACCCCTGCAGAAAGGCCAGCAGAGCCCCACTCACACCGGGCCACCAACAAAGCTGTGGCCCCTCACTCCCTCCCACCAGCAGAGCCCCGAGACGGCTAACGGGGCAGAGAATATGGAGTCAGGCACAGCTTCAGGGGCTATTGCTGCCTGGAGCGCTGTTTATATTGACCTCAAACAGGCACACCTGGGGAGGGCCGGCCGGCAGGGTAAGGCTGCCCAGGTCAGCTAATCCACAACCCTCAGGGAATCACATTGTTGAAAACGGACCTCGCTAAGGCAGAATAGAAGCCAAGGAAGAAAAGGACACAATGCCATTTGCAGCACCGTAGATGAGTCTAGAGGTAATCACGTGACTTGTAGTAAGTCAGAAAGTGAAAGACACATATCGTATCATATCACTTATAGGTGTTACCTAAGAATGGATACCAGGGCAGATATTTCCACGGAGAAGGGCCATCACAGATTCATCAAACAAACTTATGGTTCACCAATGGAAAGGTGTGAGGATTGGTTTCATTACGATATTGGGGTTAACAGACATATACAAACACAGGTGACACATATAATCACCAAGGACCTACGGAATACCAAGAGAAGACTACTCAACCTTCTGTCATAACGTACATGGGAAAAGGATCCCAGGAAGAACAGACATCTGTATATGTGTAAAAGAACCCCATCTTCCACACCTACAACAAGCCAAACATTGTAATCAAACTTGCTGTAATAAAAAATAAAAAATTAAATTAAAAACACGAACAAGAAGTAGTGAGACAAACTTGAGGGGCTTTCTCCTGGCACATTCCATTCTAAATTCCAATCTAGAACACGACTTCCATTGAGGCTCTGTTGCCCTAGTCACCAGGTTTGGTAAGGGAGAACTGCTGCCACCTTGTGGCCGTTTCGCACAACAGCAGCTTTAATCCCAGCGCTGATGGTCAGTTGATATTCAAAATCATTGCAGGCCTGTAAATGACACCTGCCCTGAAAACAAATCCTGGGGTCACATATCGACCAAAAAATTCAAAGGACGTCCATATTTCAAAACGACCGTTTCAAAAGGCATATTTTACGCACATTAGTGTTCTGCTTCTTTTTCTTTCTTTCCTTTTTTTGTTAAAAATACGGGAATGGAAAAAGGCATCCCTCAGAATGGGCGAAAATCGTTGCAAACGAATCAATGGACAAAGGTTTAATCTCCAATATATATAAACAGCTCATGCAGCTTAATATTAACAAAACAAACAACCCAATACAAAAAATGGGCAGAAGATCTAAAGAGATGTTTCTTCCAAGAAGACACAGAGATGGCCAAGACGCACATGAAAAGCTGCTCAACAGCACTAATTATTAGAGAAATGCAAATCAAAACTACAATGAGGTATCACCTCACACCTGTTAGAATCGGCATCATCAGAAAATCTACAAACAACCAATTCTGGGGAGGGTGTGGACAAAAGGAGCCCTCTTCCACTATTGGTGGGAATGTAAATTGATACAGTCACTATGGAGAACGGTATGGAGTTTCCTTAAAAAAACTAGAAATAGAATTACCATCTGATCCAGCAATCCCACTTCTGGGCATATACCCAGAGAAAACCATAAATCAAAAAGGCACATTCACCACAATGATCATGGCAGCACTATTTACAATAGCCAGGTAATGGAAGCAACGTAAATGCCCACAGACAGATGAATGGATAAAGATGTGGTACATATATAAAATGGAATATTACTCAGCCATAAGAAGGAATGAAACTGGGTCATTTGTAGAGACATCGATGGATCTAGAGACTGTCATACAGAATGAAGTAAGTCAGAAAGAGGAAACCAAATACTGTATATTAATGCATATATGTGGAACCTAAAAAATGGTACAGATGAACTGGTTTGCAGGGAAGAAACAGAGACACAGAGGTAGAGAACAAACATATGGACACCAAGTGTGGTAAGCCATGGGGTGGTGGTGGTGGGATGAGTTGGGAGATTGGGATTGACCTGTATACATGTATATGCATAAAATACATAACTAATAATAACCTGCTGTATAAAAAAATAAATCAAAGTAAATTTCAAAATTTTAAAAAGTAAAATTTAAAAATAAAACAGAAAAATGTTCTTCCCTTCACACAGATGTATTTATAGGAATGAATTATTTCCATGCTTATATCTATAAATACATAAAGGAGGAATACAATCTAACTTGAACCATAAAAGAAAAAAAAAAACCTGAACCCACCAGTTATACAGAGGAAAACCCTATCAGGGCACTTGCTCCATCGGTAAACAATTCTGAAATTGGTCAGAGGTGGGGAGTCATCTCGCATACAACCAGCAACCCACCCCCCACGCAAGGAGCATCCTCATTGCAAAGCTGGGGGACCGTGCCGAGGCAT
Source organism: Mesoplodon mirus (assembly GCF_964341445.2). NCBI lineage: Eukaryota > Metazoa > Chordata > Mammalia > Artiodactyla > Ziphiidae > Mesoplodon > Mesoplodon mirus. The sequence goes on along the minus strand of NW_028295586.1, from coordinate 82,358 downwards.
CTGTGAGTAAACGTGAGCTGAGCCCCAGGCCAGCTGCTGCTGAACTGTTCCCACCCTTCCCAGGTAAAACACCTGAATATGTACAAGGTCTTGAAAGCCTAGAGGAAGGGCCACGGAGCCACACCAGCGACAGCACGCAGGCCAACTTGGTGCCTGCAGGCCAGCCAGGGTGGTCCTGGCCCCGGGCGCTCTTCCGGAAGCTTTCCATTGCCCTGCCTGAGATACCCCTCCTGTCCCGGCCCCCACTGCTTTTTTCCTTCCTCACCTCTGTCCGGAGAGAAATGCCAGCGGAAGGTATGGGTGACACATCCTCTTCTTTACAGGTGGCAGCCTGGCAACCCCTGCAGAAAGGCCAGCAGAGCCCCACTCACACCGGGCCACCAACAAAGCTGTGGCCCCTCACTCCCTCCCACCAGCACAGCCCCGAGACTGCTGACGGGGCAGAGAATATGGAGTCAGGCACAGCTTCAGGGGCTATTGCTGCCTGGAGCGCTGTTTATATTGACCTCAAACAGGCACACCTGGGGAGGGCCGGCCGGCAGGGTAAGGCTGCCCAGGTCAGCTAATCCACAACCCTCAGGGAATCACATTGTTGAAAACGGACCTCGCTAAGGCAGAATAGAAGCCAAGGAAGAAAAGGACACAATGCCATTTGCAGCACCGTAGATGAGTCTAGAGGTAATCACGTGACTTGTAGTAAGTCAGAAAGTGAAAGACACATATCGTATCATATCACTTATAGGTGTTACCTAAGAATGGATACCAGGGCAGATATTTCCACGGAGAAGGGCCATCACAGATTCATCAAACAAACTTATGGTTCACCAATGGAAAGGTGTGAGGATTGGTTTCATTACGATATTGGGGTTAACAGACATATACAAACACAGGTGACACATATAATCACCAAAGACCTACGGAATACCAAGAGAAGACTACTAAACCTTCTGTCATAACGTACATGGGAAAAGGATCCCAGGAAGAACAGACATCTGTATATGTGTAAAAGAACCCCATCTTCCACACCTACAACAAGCCAAACATTGTAATCAAACTTGCTGTAATAAAAAATAAAAAATTAAATTAAAAACACGAACAAGAAGTAGTGAGACAAACTTGAGGGGCTTTCTCCTGGCACATTCCATTCTAAATTCCAATCTAGAACACGACTTCCATTGAGGCTCTGTTGCCCTAGTCACCAGGTTCGGTAAGGGAGAACTGCTGCCACCTTGTGGCTGTTTCGCACAACAGCAGCTTTAATCCCAGCGCTGATGGTCAGTTGATATTCAAAATCATTGCAGGCCTGTAAATGACACCTGCCCTGAAAACAAATCCTGGGGTCACATATCGACCAAAAAATTCAAAGGACGTCCATATTTCAAAACGACCGTTTCAAAAGGCATATTTTACGCACATTAGTGTTCTGCTTCTTTTTCTTTCTTTCCTTTTTTTGTTAAAAATACGGGAATGGAAAAAGGCATCCCTCAGAATGGGCGAAAATCGTTGCAAACGAATCAATGGACAAAGGTTTAATATCCAATATATATAAAGAGCTCATGCAGCTTAATATTAACAAAACAAACAACCCAATACAAAAAATGGGCAGAAGATCTAAAGAGATGTTTCTTCCAAGAAGACACAGAGATGGCCAAGACGCACATGAAAAGCTGCTCAACAGCACTAATTATTAGAGAAATGCAAATCAAAACTACAATGAGGTATCACCTCACACCTGTTAGAATCGGCATCATCAGAAAATCTACAAACAACCAATTCTGGGGAGGGTGTGGACAAAAGGAGCCCTCTTCCACTATTGGTGGGAATGTAAATTGATACAGTCACTATGGAGAACGGTATGGAGTTTCCTTAAAAAAAACTAGAAATAGAATTACCATCTGATCCAGCAATCCCACTTCTGGGCATATACCCAGAGAAAACCATAAATCAAAAAGGCACATTCACCACAATGTTCAAGGCAGCACTATTTACAATAGCCAGGTAATGGAAGCAACGTAAATGCCCACAGACAGATGAATGGATAAAGATGTGGTACATATATAAAATGGAATATTACTCCGCCATAAGAAGGAATGAAACTGGGTCATTTGTAGAGACATCGATGGATCTAGAGACTGTCATACAGAATGAAGTAAGTCAGAAAGAGGAAAACAAATATTGTATATTAATGCATATATGTGGAACCTAAAAAATGGTACAGATGAACTGGTTTGCAGGGAAGAAACAGAGACACAGAGGTAGAGAACAAACATATGGACACCAAGTGTGGGAAGCCATGGGGTGGTGGTGGTGGGATGAGTTGGGAGATTGGGATTGACCTGTATACATGTATATGCATAAAATACATAACTAATAATAACCTGCTGTATAAAAAAATAAATCAAATTAAATTTCAAATTTTTAAAAAATAAAATTTAAAAATAAAACAGAAAAATATTCTTCCCTTCACACAGATGTATTTATAGGAATGAATTATTTCCATGCTTATATCTATAAATACATAAAGGAGGAATACAATCTAACTTGAACCATAAAAGAAAAAAAAAAAACCTGAACCCACCAGTTATACAGAGGAAAACCCTATCAGGGCACTTGCTCCATCGGTAAACAATTCTGAAATTGGTCAGAGGTGGGGAGTCATCTCCCATACAACCAGCAACCCACTCCCCACGCCAGGAGCATCCTCATTGCAAAGCTGGGGGACCGTGCCTAAGCATCTGTGAGTAAACGTGAGCTGAGCCCCAGGCCAGCTGCTGCTGAACTGTTCCCACCCTTCCCAGGTAAAACACCTGAATATGTACAAGGTCTTGAAAGCCTAGAGGAAGGGCCACGGAGCCACACCAGCGACAGCACGCAGGCCAACTTGGTGCCTGCAGGCCAGCCAGGGTGGTCCTGGCCCCGGGCGCTCTTCCGGAAGCTTTCCATTGCCCTGCCTGAGATACCCCTCCTGTCCCGGCGCCCACTGCTTTTTTCCTTCCTCACCTCTGTCCGGAGAGAAATGCCAGCGGAAGGTATGGGTGACACATCCTCTTCTTTACAGGTGGCAGCCTGGCAACCCCTGCAGAAAGGCCTGCAGAGCCCCACACACACCGGGCCACCAACAAAGCTGTGGCCCCTCACTCCCTCCCACCAGCAGAGCCCCGAGATGGCTGACGGGGCAGAGAATATGGAGTCAGGCACAGCTTCAGGGGCTATTGCTGCCTGGAGCGCTGTTTATATTGACCTCAAACAGGCACACCTGGGGAGGGCCGGCCGGCAGGGTAAGGCTGCCCAGGTCAGCTAATCCACAACCCTCAGGGAATCACATTGTTGAAAACGGACCTCGCTAAGGCAGAATAGAAGCCAAGGAAGAAAAGGACACAATGCCATTTGCAGCACCGTAGATGAGACTAGAGTTAATCACGTGACTTGTAGTAAGTCAGAAAGTGAAAGACACATATCGTATCATATCACTTATAGGTGTTACCTAAGAATGGATACCAGGGCAGATATTTCCACGGAGAAGGGCCATCACAGGTTCATCAAACAAACTTATGGTTCACCAATGGAAAGGTGTGAGGATTGGTTTCATTACGATATTGGGGTTAACAGACATATACAAACACAGGTGACACATATAATCACCAAAGACCTACGGAATACCAAGAGAAGACTACTCAACATTCTGTCATAACGTACATGGGAAAAGGATCCCAGGAAGAACAGACATCTGTATATGTGTAAAAGAACCCCATCTTCCACACCTACAACAAGCCAAACATTGTAATCAAACTTGCTGTAATAAAAAATAAAAAATTAAATTAAAAACACGAACAAGAAGTAATGAGACAAACTTGAGGGGCTTTCTCCTGGCACATTCCATTCTAAATTCCAATCTAGAACACGACTTCCATTGAGGCTCTGTTGCCCTAGTCACCAGATTTGGTAAGGGAGAACTGCTGCCACCTTGTGGCCGTTTCGCACAATAGCAGCTTTAATCCCAGCGCTGATGGTCAGTTGATATTCAAAATCATTGCAGGCCTGTAAATGACACCTGCCCTGAAAACAAATCCTGTGGTCACATATCGAACAAAAAATTCAAAGGACGTCCATATTTCAAAACGACCGTTTCAAAAGGCATATTTTACGCACATTAGTGTTCTGCTTCTTTTTCTTTCTTTCCTTTTTTTGTTAAAAATACGGGAATGGAAAAAGGCATCCCTCAGAATGGGCGAAAATCGTTGCAAACGAATCAATGGACAAAGGTTTAATCTCCAATATATATAAACAGCTCATGCAGCTTAATATTAACAAAACAAACAACCCAATACAAAAAATGGGCAGAAGATCTAAAGAGATGTTTCTTCCAAGAAGACACAGAGATGGCCAAGACGCACATGAAAAGCTGCTCAACAGCACTAATTATTAGAGAAATGCAAATCAAAACTACAATGAGGTATCACCTCACACCTGTTAGAATCGGCATCATCAGAAAATCTACAAACAACCAATTCTGGGGAGGGTGTGGACAAAAGGAGCCCTCTTCCACTATTGGTGGGAATGTAAATTGATACAGTCACTATGGAGAACGGTATGGAGTTTCCTTAAAAAAACTAGAAATAGAATTACCATCTGATCCAGCAATCCCACTTCTGGGCATATACCCAGAGAAAACCATAAATCAAAAAGGCACATTCACCACAATGATCATGGCAGCACTATTTACAATAGCCAGGTAATGGAAGCAACGTAAATGCCCACAGACAGATGAATGGATAAAGATGTGGTACATATATAAAATGGAATATTACTCAGCCATAAGAAGGAATGAAACTGGGTCATTTGTAGAGACATCGATGGATCTAGAGACTGTCATACAGAATGAAGTAAGTCAGAAAGAGGAAACCAAATACTGTATATTAATGCATATATGTGGAACCTAAAAAATGGTACAGATGAACTGGTTTGCAGGGAAGAAACAGAGACACAGAGGTAGAGAACAAACATATGGACACCAAGTGTGGTAAGCCATGGGGTGGTGGTGGTGGGATGAGTTGGGAGATTGGGATTGACCTGTATACATGTATATGCATAAAATACATAACTAATAATAACCTGCTGTATAAAAAAATAAATCAAAGTAAATTTCAAAATTTTAAAAAGTAAAATTTAAAAATAAAACAGAAAAATGTTCTTCCCTTCACACAGATGTATTTATAGGAATGAATTATTTCCATGCTTATATCTATAAATACATAAAGGAGGAATACAATCTAACTTGAACCATAAAAGAAAAAAAAAAAACCTGAACCCACCAGTTATACAGAGGAAAACCCTATCAGGGCACTTGCTCCATCGGTAAACAATTCTGAAATTGGTCAGAGGTGGGGAGTCATCTCGCATACAACCAGCAACCCACCCCCCCATGCAAGGAGCATCCTCATTGCAAAGCTGGGGGACCGTGCCTAAGCATCTGTGAGTAAACGTGAGCTGAGCCCCAGGCCAGCTGCTGCTGAACTGTTCCCACCCTTCCCAGGTAAAACACCTGAATATGTACAAGGTCTTGAAAGCCTAGAGGAAGGGCCACGGAGCCACACCAGCAACAGCACGCAGGCCAACTTGGTGCCTGCAGGCCAGCCAGGGTGGTCCTGGCCCCGGGCGCTCTTCCGGAAGCTTTCCATTGCCCTGCCTGAGATACCCCTCCTTTCCCAGCGCCCACTGCTTTTTTCCTTCCTCACCTCTGTCCGGAGAGAAATGCCAGCGGAAGGTATGGGTGACACATCCTCTTCTTTACAGGTGGCAGCCTGGCAACCCCTGCAGAAAGGCCAGCAGAGCCCCACTCACACCGGGCCACCAACAAAGCTGTGGCCCCTCACTCCCTCCCACCAGCAGAGCCCCGAGACTGCTGACGGGGCAGAGAATATGGAGTCAGGCACAGCTTCAGGGGCTATTGCTGCCTGGAGCGCTGTTTATATTGACCTCAAACAGGCACACCTGGGGAGGGCCGGCCGGCAGGGTAAGGCTGCCCAGGTCAGCTAATCCACAACCCTCAGGGAATCACATTGTTGAAAACGGACCTCGCTAAGGCAGAATAGAAGCCAAGGAAGAAAAGGACACAATGCCATTTGCAGCACCGTAGATGAGTCTAGAGGTAATCACGTGACTTGTAGTAAGTCAGAAAGTGAAAGACACATATCGTATCATATCACTTATAGGTGTTACCTAAGAATGGATACCAGGGCAGATATTTCCACGGAGAAGGGCCATCACAGATTCATCAAACAAACTTATGGTTCACCAATGGAAAGGTGTGAGGATTGGTTTCATTACGATATTGGGGTTAACAGACATATACAAACACAGGTGACACATATAATCACCAAAGACCTACGGAATACCAAGAGAAGACTACTCAACCTTCTGTCATAACGTACATGGGAAAAGGATCCCAGGAAGAACAGACATCTGTATATGTGTAAAAGAACCCCATCTTCCACACCTACAACAAGCCAAACATTGTAATCAAACTTGCTGTAATAAAAAATAAAAAATTAAATTAAAAACACGAACAAGAAGTAGTGAGACAAACTTGAGGGGCTTTCTCCTGGCACATTCCATTCTAAATTCCAATCTAGAACACGACTTCCATTGAGGCTCTGTTGCCCTAGTCACCAGATTTGGTAAGGGAGAACTGCTGCCACCTTGTGGCTGTTTCGCACAACAGCAGCTTTAATCCCAGCGCTGATGGTCAGTTGATATTCAAAATCATTGCAGGCCTGTAAATGACACCTGCCCTGAAAACAAATCCTGGGGTCACATATCGACCAAAAAATTCAAAGGACGTCCATATTTCAAAACGACCGTTTCAAAAGGCATATTTTACGCACATTAGTGTTCTGCTTCTTTTTCTTTCTTTCCTTTTTTTGTTAAAAATACGGGAATGGAAAAAGGCATCCCTCAGAATGGGCGAAAATCGTTGCAAACGAATCAATGGACAAAGGTTTAATCTCCAATATATATAAACAGCTCATGCAGCTTAATATTAACAAAACAAACAACCCAATACAAAAAATGGGCAGAAGATCTAAAGAGATGTTTCTTCCAAGAAGACACAGAGATGGCCAAGACGCACATGAAAAGCTGCTCAACAGCACTAATTATTAGAGAAATGCAAATCAAAACTACAATGAGGTATCACCTCACACCTGTTAGAATCGGCATCATCAGAAAATCTACAAACAACCAATTCTGGGGAGGGTGTGGACAAAAGGAGCCCTCTTCCACTATTGGTGGGAATGTAAATTGATACAGTCACTATGGAGAACGGTATGGAGTTTCCTTAAAAAAAACTAGAAATAGAATTACCATCTGATCCAGCAATCCCACTTCTGGGCATATACCCAGAGAAAACCATAAATCAAAAAGGCACATTCACCACAATGTTCAAGGCAGCACTATTTACAATAGCCAGGTAATGGAAGCAACGTAAATGCCCACAGACAGATGAATGGATAAAGATGTGGTACATATATAAAATGGAATATTACTCCGCCATAAGAAGGAATGAAACTGGGTCATTTGTAGAGACATCGATGGATCTAGAGACTGTCATACAGAATGAAGTAAGTCAGAAAGAGGAAAACAAATATTGTATATTAATGCATATATGTGGAACCTAAAAAATGGTACAGATGAACTGGTTTGCAGGGAAGAAACAGAGACACAGAGGTAGAGAACAAACATATGGACACCAAGTGTGGGAAGCCATGGGGTGGTGGTGGTGGGATGAGTTGGGAGATTGGGATTGACCTGTATACATGTATATGCATAAAATACATAACTAATAATAACCTGCTGTATAAAAAAATAAATCAAATTAAATTTCAAATTTTTAAAAAATAAAATTTAAAAATAAAACAGAAAAATATTCTTCCCTTCACACAGATGTATTTATAGGAATGAATTATTTCCATGCTTATATCTATAAATACATAAAGGAGGAATAAAATCTAACTTGAACCATAAAAGAAAAAAAAAAAACCTGAACCCACCAGTTATACAGAGGAAAACCGTATCAGGGCACTTGCTCCAGCGGTAAACAATTCTGAAATTGGTCAGAGGTGGGGAATCATCTCCCATACAACCAGCAACCCACCCCCCACGCCAGGAGCATCCTCATTGCAAAGCTTGGGGACCGTGCCGAGGCATCTGTGAGTAAACGTGAGCTGAGCCCCAGGCCAGCTGCTGCTGAACTGTTCCCACCCTTCCCAGGTAAAACACCTGAATAGGTACAAGGGCTTGAAAGCCTAGAGGAAGGGCCGCGGAGCCACACCAGCGACAGCACGCAGGCCAACTTGGTGCCTGCAGGCCAGCCAGGGTGGTCCTGGCCCCGGTCGCTCTTCCGGAAGCTTTCCATTGCCCTGCCTGAGATACCCCTCCTGTCCCGGCGCCCACTGCTTTTTTCCTTCCTCACCTCTGTCCGGAGAGAAATGCCAGCGGAAGGTATTGGTGACACATCCTCTTCTTTACAGGTGGCAGCCTGGCAACCCCTGCAGAAAGGCCAGCAGAGCCCCACTCACACCGGGCCACCAACAAAGCTGTGGCCCCTCACTCCCTCCCACCAGCAGAGCCCCGAGACTGCTGACGGGGCAGAGAATATGGAGTCAGGCACAGCTTCAGGGGCTATTGCTGCCTGGAGCGCTGTTTATATTGACCTCAAACAGGCACACCTGGGGAGGGCCGGCCGGCAGGGTAAGGCTGCCCAGGTCAGCTAATCCACAACCCTCAGGGAATCACATTGTTGAAAACGGACCTCGCTAAGGCAGAATAGAAGCCAAGGAAGAAAAGGACACAATGCCATTTGCAGCACCGTAGATGAGTCTAGAGGTAATCACGTGACTTGTAGTAAGTCAGAAAGTGAAAGACACATATCGTATCATATCACTTATAGGTGTTACCTAAGAATGGATACCAGGGCAGATATTTCCACGGAGAAGGGCCATCACAGATTCATCAAACAAACTTATGGTTCACCAATGGAAAGTTGTGAGGATTGGTTTCATTATGATATTGGGGTTAACAGACATATACAAACACAGGTGACACATATAATCACCAAAGACCTACGGAATACCAAGAGAAGACTACTCAACCTTCTGTCATAACGTACATGGGAAAAGGATCCCAGGAAGAACAGACATCTGTATATGTGTAAAAGAACCCCATCTTCCACACCTACAACAAGCCAAACATTGTAATCAAACTTGCTGTAATAAAAACTAAAAAATTAAATTAAAAACACGAACAAGAAGTAGTGAGACAAACTTGAGGGGCTTTCTCCTGGCACATTCCATTCTAAATTCCAATCTAGAACACGACTTCCATTGAGGCTCTGTTGCCCTAGTCACCAGATTTGGTAAGGGAGAACTGCTGCCACCTTGTGGCCGTTTCGCACAACAGCAGCTTTAATCCCAGCGCTGATGGTCAGTTGATATTCAAAATCATTGCAGGCCTGTAAATGACACCTGCCCTGAAAACAAATCCTGGGGTCACATATCGACCAAAAAATTCAAAGGACGTCCATATTTCAAAACGACCGTTTCAAAAGGCATATTTTACGCACATTAGTGTTCTGCTTCTTTTTCTTTCTTTCCTTTTTTTGTTAAAAATACGGGAATGGAAAAAGGCATCCCTCAGAATGGGCGAAAATCGTTGCAAACGAATCAATGGACAAAGGTTTAATCTCCAATATATATAAACAGCTCATGCAGCTTAATATTAACAAAACAAACAACCCAATACAAAAAATGGGCAGAAGATCTAAAGAGATGTTTCTTCCAAGAAGACACAGAGATGGCCAAGACGCACATGAAAAGCTGCTCAACAGCACTAATTATTAGAGAAATGCAAATCAAAACTACAATGAGGTATCACCTCACACCTGTTAGAATCGGCATCATCAGAAAATCTACAAACAACCAATTCTGGGGAGGGTGTGGACAAAAGGAGCCCTCTTCCACTATTGGTGGGAATGTAAATTGATACAGTCACTATGGAGAACGGTATGGAGTTTCCTTAAAAAAAACTAGAAATAGAATTACCATCTGATCCAGCAATCCCACTTCTGGGCATATACCCAGAGAAAACCATAAATCAAAAAGGCACATTCACCACAATGTTCAAGGCAGCACTATTTACAATAGCCAGGTAATGGAAGCAACGTAAATGCCCACAGACAGATGAATGGATAAAGATGTGGTACATATATAAAATGGAATATTACTCCGCCATAAGAAGGAATGAAACTGGGTCATTTGTAGAGACATCGATGGATCTAGAGACTGTCATACAGAATGAAGTAAGTCAGAAAGAGGAAACCAAATACTGTATATTAATGCATATATGTGGAACCTAAAAAATGGTACAGATGAACTGGTTTGCAGGGAAGAAACAGAGACACAGAGGTAGAGAACAAACATATGGACACCAAGTGTGGGAAGCCATGGGGTGGTGGTGGTGGGATGAGTTGGGAGATTGGGATTGACCTGTATACATGTATATGCATAAAATACATAACTAATAATAACCTGCTGTATAAAAAAATAAATCAAATTAAATTTCAAATTTTTAAAAAATAAAATTTAAAAATAAAACAGAAAAATGTTCTTCCCTTCACACAGATGTATTTATAGGAATGAATTATTTCCATGCTTATATCTATAAATACATAAAGGAGGAATACAATCTAACTTGAACCATAAAAGAAAAAAAAAAAAAAACCTGAACCCACCAGTTATACAGAGGAAAACCCTATCAGGGCACTTGCTCCAACGGTAAACAATTCTGAAATTGGTCAGAGGTGGGGAGTCATCTCCCATACAACCAGCAACCCACTCCCCACGCCAGGAGCATCCTCATTGCAAAGCTGGGGGACCGTGCCTAAGCATCTGTGAGTAAACGTGAGCTGAGCCCCAGGCCAGCTGCTGCTGAACTGTTCCCACCCTTCCCAGGTAAAACACCTGAATATGTACAAGGTCTTGAAAGCCTAGAGGAAGGGCCACGGAGCCACACCAGCGACAGCACGAAGGCCAACTTGGTGCCTGCAGGCCAGCCAGGGTGGTCCTGGCCCCGGGCGCTCTTCCGGAAGCTTTCCATTGCCCTGCCTGAGATACCCCTCCTGTCCCGGCGCCCACTGCTTTTTTCCTTCCTCACCTCTGTCCGGAGAGAAATGCCAGCGGAAGGTATGGGTGACACATCCTCTTCTTTACAGGTGGCAGCCTGGCAACCCCTGCAGAAAGGCCTGCAGAGCCCCACACACACCGGGCCACCAACAAAGCTGTGGCCCCTCACTCCCTCCCACCAGCAGAGCCCCGAGATGGCTGACGGGGCAGAGAATATGGAGTCAGGCACAGCTTCAGGGGCTATTGCTGCCTGGAGCGCTGTTTATATTGACCTCAAACAGGCACACCTGTGGAGGGCCGGCCGGCAGGGTAAGGCTGCCCAGGTCAGCTAATCCACAACCCTCAGGGAATCACATTGTTGAAAACGGACCTCGCTAAGGCAGAATAGAAGCCAAGGAAGAAAAGGACACAATGCCATTTGCAGCACCGTAGATGAGACTAGAGGTAATCACGTGACTTGTAGTAAGTCAGAAAGTGAAAGACACATATCGTATCATATCACTTATAGGTGTTACCTAAGAATGGATACCAGGGCAGATATTTCCACGGAGAAGGGCCATCACAGGTTCATCAAACAAACTTATGGTTCACCAATGGAAAGGTGTGAGGATTGGTTTCATTACGATATTGGGGTTAACAGACATATACAAACACAGGTGACACATATAATCACCAAAGACCTACGGAATACCAAGAGAAGACTACTCAACATTCTGTCATAACGTACATGGGAAAAGGATCCCAGGAAGAACAGACATCTGTATATGTGTAAAAGAACCCCATCTTCCACACCTACAACAAGCCAAACATTGTAATCAAACTTGCTGTAATAAAAAATAAAAAATTAAATTAAAAACACGAACAAGAAGTAGTGAGACAAACTTGAGGGGCTTTCTCCTGGCACATTCCATTCTAAATTCCAATCTAGAACACGACTTCCATTGAGGCTCTGTTGCCCTAGTCACCAGATTTGGTAAGGGAGAACTGCTGCCACCTTGTGGCCGTTTCGCACAATAGCAGCTTTAATCCCAGCGCTGATGGTCAGTTGATATTCAAAATCATTGCAGGCCTGTAAATGACACCTGCCCTGAAAACAAATCCTGGGGTCACATATCGAACAAAAAATTCAAAGGACGTCCATATTTCAAAACGACCGTTTCAAAAGGCATATTTTACGCACATTAGTGTTCTGCTTCTTTTTCTTTCTTTCCTTTTTTTGTTAAAAATACGGGAATGGAAAAAGGCATCCCTCAGAATGGGCGAAAATCGTTGCAAACGAATCAATGGACAAAGGTTTAATCTCCAATATATATAAACAGCTCATGCAGCTTAATATTAACAAAACAAACAACCCAATACAAAAAATGGGCAGAAGATCTAAAGAGATGTTTCTTCCAAGAAGACACAGAGATGGCCAAGACGCACATGAAAAGCTGCTCAACAGCACTAATTATTAGAGAAATGCAAATCAAAACTACAATGAGGTATCACCTCACACCTGTTAGAATCGGCATCATCAGAAAATCTACAAACAACCAATTCTGGGGAGGGTGTGGACAAAAGGAGCCCTCTTCCACTATTGGTGGGAATGTAAATTGATACAGTCACTATGGAGAACGGTATGGAGTTTCCTTAAAAAAACTAGAAATAGAATTACCATCTGATCCAGCAATCCCACTTCTGGGCATATACCCAGAGAAAACCATAAATCAAAAAGGCACATTCACCACAATGATCATGGCAGCACTATTTACAATAGCCAGGTAATGGAAGCAACGTAAATGCCCACAGACAGATGAATGGATAAAGATGTGGTACATATATAAAATGGAATATTACTCAGCCATAAGAAGGAATGAAACTGGGTCATTTGTAGAGACATCGATGGATCTAGAGACTGTCATACAGAATGAAGTAAGTCAGAAAGAGGAAACCAAATACTGTATATTAATGCATATATGTGGAACCTAAAAAATGGTACAGATGAACTGGTTTGCAGGGAAGAAACAGAGACACAGAGGTAGAGAACAAACATATGGACACCAAGTGTGGTAAGCCATGGGGTGGTGGTGGTGGGATGAGTTGGGAGATTGGGATTGACCTGTATACATGTATATGCATAAAATACATAACTAATAATAACCTGCTGTATAAAAAAATAAATCAAAGTAAATTTCAAAATTTTAAAAAGTAAAATTTAAAAATAAAACAGAAAAATGTTCTTCCCTTCACACAGATGTATTTATAGGAATGAATTATTTCCATGCTTATATCTATAAATACATAAAGGAGGAATACAATCTAACTTGAACCATAAAAGAAAAAAAAAAAACCTGAACCCACCAGTTATACAGAGGAAAACCCTATCAGGGCACTTGCTCCATCGGTAAACAATTCTGAAATTGGTCAGAGGTGGGGAGTCATCTCGCATACAACCAGCAACCCACCCCCCCATGCAAGGAGCATCCTCATTGCAAAGCTGGGGGACCGTGCCTAAGCATCTGTGAGTAAACGTGAGCTGAGCCCCAGGCCAGCTGCTGCTGAACTGTTCCCACCCTTCCCAGGTAAAACACCTGAATATGTACAAGGGCTTGAAAGCCTAGATGAAGGGCCACGGAGCCACACCAGCAACAGCACGCAGGCCAACTTGGTGCCTGCAGGCCAGCCAGGGTGGTCCTGGCCCCGGGCGCTCTTCCGGAAGCTTTCCATTGCCCTGCCTGAGATACCCCTCCTTTCCCAGCGCCCACTGCTTTTTTCCTTCCTCACCTCTGTCCGGAGAGAAATGCCAGCGGAAGGTATGGGTGACACATCCTCTTCTTTACAGGTGGCAGCCTGGCAACCCCTGCAGAAAGGCCAGCAGAGCCCCACTCACACCGGGCCACCAACAAAGCTGTGGCCCCTCACTCCCTCCCACCAGCAGAGCCCCGAGACTGCTGACGGGGCAGAGAATATGGAGTCAGGCACAGCTTCAGGGGCTATTGCTGCCTGGAGCGCTGTTTATATTGACCTCAAACAGGCACACCTGGGGAGGGCCGGCCGGCAGGGTAAGGCTGCCCAGGTCAGCTAATCCACAACCCTCAGGGAATCACATTGTTGAAAACGGACCTCGCTAAGGCAGAATAGAAGCCAAGGAAGAAAAGGACACAATGCCATTTGCAGCACCGTAGATGAGTCTAGAGGTAATCACGTGACTTGTAGTAAGTCAGAAAGTGAAAGACACATATCGTATCATATCACTTATAGGTGTTACCTAAGAATGGATACCAGGGCAGATATTTCCACGGAGAAGGGCCATCACAGATTCATCAAACAAACTTATGGTTCACCAATGGAAAGTTGTGAGGATTGGTTTCATTATGATATTGGGGTTAACAGACATATACAAACACAGGTGACACATATAATCACCAAAGACCTACGGAATACCAAGAGAAGACTACTCAACCTTCTGTCATAACGTACATGGGAAAAGGATCCCAGGAAGAACAGACATCTGTATATGTGTAAAAGAACCCCATCTTCCACACCTACAACAAGCCAAACATTGTAATCAAACTTGCTGTAATAAAAACTAAAAAATTAAATTAAAAACACGAACAAGAAGTAGTGAGACAAACTTGAGGGGCTTTCTCCTGGCACATTCCATTCTAAATTCCAATCTAGAACACGACTTCCATTGAGGCTCTGTTGCCCTAGTCACCAGATTTGGTAAGGGAGAACTGCTGCCACCTTGTGGCCGTTTCGCACAACAGCAGCTTTAATCCCAGCGCTGATGGTCAGTTGATATTCAAAATCATTGCAGGCCTGTAAATGACACCTGCCCTGAAAACAAATCCTGGGGTCACATATCGACCAAAAAATTCAAAGGACGTCCATATTTCAAAACGACCGTTTCAAAAGGCATATTTTACGCACATTAGTGTTCTGCTTCTTTTTCTTTCTTTCCTTTTTTTGTTAAAAATACGGGAATGGAAAAAGGCATCCCTCAGAATGGGCGAAAATCGTTGCAAACGAATCAATGGACAAAGGTTTAATCTCCAATATATATAAACAGCTCATGCAGCTTAATATTAACAAAACAAACAACCCAATACAAAAAATGGGCAGAAGATCTAAAGAGATGTTTCTTCCAAGAAGACACAGAGATGGCCAAGACGCACATGAAAAGCTGCTCAACAGCACTAATTATTAGAGAAATGCAAATCAAAACTACAATGAGGTATCACCTCACACCTGTTAGAATCGGCATCATCAGAAAATCTACAAACAACCAATTCTGGGGAGGGTGTGGACAAAAGGAGCCCTCTTCCACTATTGGTGGGAATGTAAATTGATACAGTCACTATGGAGAACGGTATGGAGTTTCCTTAAAAAAACTAGAAATAGAATTACCATCTGATCCAGCAATCCCACTTCTGGGCATATACCCAGAGAAAACCATAAATCAAAAAGGCACATTCACCACAATGTTCATGGCAGCACTATTTACAATAGCCAGGTAATGGAAGCAACGTAAATGCCCACAGACAGATGAATGGATAAAGATGTGGTACATATATAAAATGGAATATTACTCCGCCATAAGAAGGAATGAAACTGGGTCATTTGTAGAGACATCGATGGATCTAGAGACTGTCATACAGAATGAAGTAAGTCAGAAAGAGGAAAACAAATATTGTATATGAATGCATATATGTGGAACCTAAAAAATGGTACAGATGAACTGGTTTGCAGGGAAGAAACAGAGACACAGAGGTAGAGAACAAACATATGGACACCAAGTGTGGGAAGCCATGGGGTGGTGGTGGTGGGATGAGTTGGGAGATTGGGATTGACCTGTATACATGTATATGCATAAAATACATAACTAATAATAACCTGCTGTATAAAAAAATAAATCAAAGTAAATTTCAAATGTTTAAAAAATAAAATTTAAAAATAAAACAGAAAAATGTTCTTCCCTTCACACAGATGTATTTATAGGAGTGAATTATTTCCATGCTTATATCTATAAATACATAAAGGAGGAATAAAATCTAACTTGAACCATAAAAGAAAAAAAAAAAACCTGAACCCACCAGTTATACAGAGGAAAACCGTATCAGGGCACTTGCTCCAGCGGTAAACAATTCTGAAATTGGTCAGAGGTGGGGAATCATCTCCCATACAACCAGCAACCCACCCCCCACGCCAGGAGCATCCTCATTGCAAAGCTTGGGGACCGTGCCGAGGCATCTGTGAGTAAACGTGAGCTGAGCCCCAGGCCAGCTGCTGCTGAACTGTTCCCACCCTTCCCAGGTAAAACACCTGAATAGGTACAAGGGCTTGAAAGCCTAGAGGAAGGGCCGCGGAGCCACACCAGCGACAGCACGCAGGCCAACTTGGTGCCTGCAGGCCAGCCAGGGTGGTCCTGGCCCCGGTCGCTCTTCCGGAAGCTTTCCATTGCCCTGCCTGAGATACCCCTCCTGTCCCGGCGCCCACTGCTTTTTTCCTTCCTCACCTCTGTCCGGAGAGAAATGCCAGCGGAAGGTATTGGTGACACATCCTCTTCTTTACAGGTGGCAGCCTGGCAACCCCTGCAGAAAGGCCAGCAGAGCCCCACTCACACCGGGCCACCAACAAAGCTGTGGCCCCTCACTCCCTCCCACCAGCAGAGCCCCGAGACTGCTGACGGGGCAGAGAATATGGAGTCAGGCACAGCTTCAGGGGCTATTGCTGCCTGGAGCGCTGTTTATATTGACCTCAAACAGGCACACCTGGGGAGGGCCGGCCGGCAGGGTAAGGCTGCCCAGGTCAGCTAATCCACAACCCTCAGGGAATCACATTGTTGAAAACGGACCTCGCTAAGGCAGAATAGAAGCCAAGGAAGAAAAGGACACAATGCCATTTGCAGCACCGTAGATGAGTCTAGAGGTAATCACGTGACTTGTAGTAAGTCAGAAAGTGAAAGACACATATCGTATCATATCACTTATAGGTGTTACCTAAGAATGGATACCAGGGCAGATATTTCCACGGAGAAGGGCCATCACAGATTCATCAAACAAACTTATGGTTCACCAATGGAAAGTTGTGAGGATTGGTTTCATTATGATATTGGGGTTAACAGACATATACAAACACAGGTGACACATATAATCACCAAAGACCTACGGAATACCAAGAGAAGACTACTCAACCTTCTGTCATAACGTACATGGGAAAAGGATCCCAGGAAGAACAGACATCTGTATATGTGTAAAAGAACCCCATCTTCCACACCTACAACAAGCCAAACATTGTAATCAAACTTGCTGTAATAAAAACTAAAAAATTAAATTAAAAACACGAACAAGAAGTAGTGAGACAAACTTGAGGGGCTTTCTCCTGGCACATTCCATTCTAAATTCCAATCTAGAACACGACTTCCATTGAGGCTCTGTTGCCCTAGTCACCAGATTTGGTAAGGGAGAACTGCTGCCACCTTGTGGCCGTTTCGCACAACAGCAGCTTTAATCCCAGCGCTGATGGTCAGTTGATATTCAAAATCATTGCAGGCCTGTAAATGACACCTGCCCTGAAAACAAATCCTGGGGTCACATATCGACCAAAAAATTCAAAGGACGTCCATATTTCAAAACGACCGTTTCAAAAGGCATATTTTACGCACATTAGTGTTCTGCTTCTTTTTCTTTCTTTCCTTTTTTTGTTAAAAATACGGGAATGGAAAAAGGCATCCCTCAGAATGGGCGAAAATCGTTGCAAACGAATCAATGGACAAAGGTTTAATCTCCAATATATATAAACAGCTCATGCAGCTTAATATTAACAAAACAAACAACCCAATACAAAAAATGGGCAGAAGATCTAAAGAGATGTTTCTTCCAAGAAGACACAGAGATGGCCAAGACGCA
This sequence comes from Mesoplodon mirus, assembly GCF_964341445.2. Classification (NCBI taxonomy): domain Eukaryota; kingdom Metazoa; phylum Chordata; class Mammalia; order Artiodactyla; family Ziphiidae; genus Mesoplodon; species Mesoplodon mirus. The sequence continues at coordinate 64,288 of NW_028295586.1, read as the reverse complement.
CATGAAAAGCTGCTCAACAGCACTAATTATTAGAGAAATGCAAATCAAAACTACAATGAGGTATCACCTCACACCTGTTAGAATCGGCATCATCAGAAAATCTACAAACAACCAATTCTGGGGAGGGTGTGGACAAAAGGAGCCCTCTTCCACTATTGGTGGGAATGTAAATTGATACAGTCACTATGGAGAACGGTATGGAGTTTCCTTAAAAAAAACTAGAAATAGAATTACCATCTGATCCAGCAATCCCACTTCTGGGCATATACCCAGAGAAAACCATAAATCAAAAAGGCACATTCACCACAATGTTCAAGGCAGCACTATTTACAATAGCCAGGTAATGGAAGCAACGTAAATGCCCACAGACAGATGAATGGATAAAGATGTGGTACATATATAAAATGGAATATTACTCCGCCATAAGAAGGAATGAAACTGGGTCATTTGTAGAGACATCGATGGATCTAGAGACTGTCATACAGAATGAAGTAAGTCAGAAAGAGGAAACCAAATACTGTATATTAATGCATATATGTGGAACCTAAAAAATGGTACAGATGAACTGGTTTGCAGGGAAGAAACAGAGACACAGAGGTAGAGAACAAACATATGGACACCAAGTGTGGGAAGCCATGGGGTGGTGGTGGTGGGATGAGTTGGGAGATTGGGATTGACCTGTATACATGTATATGCATAAAATACATAACTAATAATAACCTGCTGTATAAAAAAATAAATCAAATTAAATTTCAAATTTTTAAAAAATAAAATTTAAAAATAAAACAGAAAAATGTTCTTCCCTTCACACAGATGTATTTATAGGAATGAATTATTTCCATGCTTATATCTATAAATACATAAAGGAGGAATACAATCTAACTTGAACCATAAAAGAAAAAAAAAAAAAAACCTGAACCCACCAGTTATACAGAGGAAAACCCTATCAGGGCACTTGCTCCAACGGTAAACAATTCTGAAATTGGTCAGAGGTGGGGAGTCATCTCCCATACAACCAGCAACCCACTCCCCACGCCAGGAGCATCCTCATTGCAAAGCTGGGGGACCGTGCCTAAGCATCTGTGAGTAAACGTGAGCTGAGCCCCAGGCCAGCTGCTGCTGAACTGTTCCCACCCTTCCCAGGTAAAACACCTGAATATGTACAAGGTCTTGAAAGCCTAGAGGAAGGGCCACGGAGCCACACCAGCGACAGCACGCAGGCCAACTTGGTGCCTGCAGGCCAGCCAGGGTGGTCCTGGCCCCGGGCGCTCTTCCGGAAGCTTTCCATTGCCCTGCCTGAGATACCCCTCCTGTCCCGGCGCCCACTGCTTTTTTCCTTCCTCACCTCTGTCCGGAGAGAAATGCCAGCGGAAGGTATGGGTGACACATCCTCTTCTTTACAGGTGGCAGCCTGGCAACCCCTGCAGAAAGGCCTGCAGAGCCCCACACACACCGGGCCACCAACAAAGCTGTGGCCCCTCACTCCCTCCCACCAGCAGAGCCCCGAGATGGCTGACGGGGCAGAGAATATGGAGTCAGGCACAGCTTCAGGGGCTATTGCTGCCTGGAGCGCTGTTTATATTGACCTCAAACAGGCACACCTGTGGAGGGCCGGCCGGCAGGGTAAGGCTGCCCAGGTCAGCTAATCCACAACCCTCAGGGAATCACATTGTTGAAAACGGACCTCGCTAAGGCAGAATAGAAGCCAAGGAAGAAAAGGACACAATGCCATTTGCAGCACCGTAGATGAGACTAGAGGTAATCACGTGACTTGTAGTAAGTCAGAAAGTGAAAGACACATATCGTATCATATCACTTATAGGTGTTACCTAAGAATGGATACCAGGGCAGATATTTCCACGGAGAAGGGCCATCACAGGTTCATCAAACAAACTTATGGTTCACCAATGGAAAGGTGTGAGGATTGGTTTCATTACGATATTGGGGTTAACAGACATATACAAACACAGGTGACACATATAATCACCAAAGACCTACGGAATACCAAGAGAAGACTACTCAACATTCTGTCATAACGTACATGGGAAAAGGATCCCAGGAAGAACAGACATCTGTATATGTGTAAAAGAACCCCATCTTCCACACCTACAACAAGCCAAACATTGTAATCAAACTTGCTGTAATAAAAAATAAAAAATTAAATTAAAAACACGAACAAGAAGTAGTGAGACAAACTTGAGGGGCTTTCTCCTGGCACATTCCATTCTAAATTCCAATCTAGAACACGACTTCCATTGAGGCTCTGTTGCCCTAGTCACCAGATTTGGTAAGGGAGAACTGCTGCCACCTTGTGGCCGTTTAGCACAACAGCAGCTTTAATCCCAGCGCTGATGGTCAGTTGATATTCAAAATCATTGCAGGCCTGTAAATGACACCTGCCCTGAAAACAAATCCTGTGGTCACATATCGAACAAAAAATTCAAAGGACGTCCATATTTCAAAACGACCGTTTCAAAAGGCATATTTTACGCACATTAGTGTTCTGCTTCTTTTTCTTTCTTTCCTTTTTTTGTTAAAAATACGGGAATGGAAAAAGGCATCCCTCAGAATGGGCGAAAATCGTTGCAAACGAATCAATGGACAAAGGTTTAATCTCCAATATATATAAACAGCTCATGCAGCTTAATATTAACAAAACAAACAACCCAATACAAAAAATGGGCAGAAGATCTAAAGAGATGTTTCTTCCAAGAAGACACAGAGATGGCCAAGACGCACATGAAAAGCTGCTCAACAGCACTAATTATTAGAGAAATGCAAATCAAAACTACAATGAGGTATCACCTCACACCTGTTAGAATCGGCATCATCAGAAAATCTACAAACAACCAATTCTGGGGAGGGTGTGGACAAAAGGAGCCCTCTTCCACTATTGGTGGGAATGTAAATTGATACAGTCACTATGGAGAACGGTATGGAGTTTCCTTAAAAAAAACTAGAAATAGAATTACCATCTGATCCAGCAATCCCACTTCTGGGCATATACCCAGAGAAAACCATAAATCAAAAAGGCACATTCACCACAATGTTCAAGGCAGCACTATTTACAATAGCCAGGTAATGGAAGCAACGTAAATGCCCACAGACAGATGAATGGATAAAGATGTGGTACATATATAAAATGGAATATTACTCCGCCATAAGAAGGAATGAAACTGGGTCATTTGTAGAGACATCGATGGATCTAGAGACTGTCATACAGAATGAAGTAAGTCAGAAAGAGGAAACCAAATACTGTATATTAATGCATATATGTGGAACCTAAAAAATGGTACAGATGAACTGGTTTGCAGGGAAGAAACAGAGACACAGAGGTAGAGAACAAACATATGGACACCAAGTGTGGGAAGCCATGGGGTGGTGGTGGTGGGATGAGTTGGGAGATTGGGATTGACCTGTATACATGTATATGCATAAAATACATAACTAATAATAACCTGCTGTATAAAAAAATAAATCAAATTAAATTTCAAATTTTTAAAAAATAAAATTTAAAAATAAAACAGAAAAATGTTCTTCCCTTCACACAGATGTATTTATAGGAATGAATTATTTCCATGCTTATATCTATAAATACATAAAGGAGGAATACAATCTAACTTGAACCATAAAAGAAAAAAAAAAAAACCTGAACCCACCAGTTATACAGAGGAAAACCCTATCAGGGCACTTGCTCCAACGGTAAACAATTCTGAAATTGGTCAGAGGTGGGGAGTCATCTCCCATACAACCAGCAACCCACTCCCCACGCCAGGAGCATCCTCATTGCAAAGCTGGGGGACCGTGCCTAAGCATCTGTGAGTAAACGTGAGCTGAGCCCCAGGCCAGCTGCTGCTGAACTGTTCCCACCCTTCCCAGGTAAAACACCTGAATATGTACAAGGTCTTGAAAGCCTAGAGGAAGGGCCACGGAGCCACACCAGCGACAGCACGCAGGCCAACTTGGTGCCTGCAGGCCAGCCAGGGTGGTCCTGGCCCCGGGCGCTCTTCCGGAAGCTTTCCATTGCCCTGCCTGAGATACCCCTCCTGTCCCGGCGCCCACTGCTTTTTTCCTTCCTCACCTCTGTCCGGAGAGAAATGCCAGCGGAAGGTATGGGTGACACATCCTCTTCTTTACAGGTGGCAGCCTGGCAACCCCTGCAGAAAGGCCTGCAGAGCCCCACACACACCGGGCCACCAACAAAGCTGTGGCCCCTCACTCCCTCCCACCAGCAGAGCCCCGAGATGGCTGACGGGGCAGAGAATATGGAGTCAGGCACAGCTTCAGGGGCTATTGCTGCCTGGAGCGCTGTTTATATTGACCTCAAACAGGCACACCTGTGGAGGGCCGGCCGGCAGGGTAAGGCTGCCCAGGTCAGCTAATCCACAACCCTCAGGGAATCACATTGTTGAAAACGGACCTCGCTAAGGCAGAATAGAAGCCAAGGAAGAAAAGGACACAATGCCATTTGCAGCACCGTAGATGAGACTAGAGGTAATCACGTGACTTGTAGTAAGTCAGAAAGTGAAAGACACATATCGTATCATATCACTTATAGGTGTTACCTAAGAATGGATACCAGGGCAGATATTTCCACGGAGAAGGGCCATCACAGGTTCATCAAACAAACTTATGGTTCACCAATGGAAAGGTGTGAGGATTGGTTTCATTACGATATTGGGGTTAACAGACATATACAAACACAGGTGACACATATAATCACCAAAGACCTACGGAATACCAAGAGAAGACTACTCAACATTCTGTCATAACGTACATGGGAAAAGGATCCCAGGAAGAACAGACATCTGTATATGTGTAAAAGAACCCCATCTTCCACACCTACAACAAGCCAAACATTGTAATCAAACTTGCTGTAATAAAAAATAAAAAATTAAATTAAAAACACGAACAAGAAGTAGTGAGACAAACTTGAGGGGCTTTCTCCTGGCACATTCCATTCTAAATTCCAATCTAGAACACGACTTCCATTGAGGCTCTGTTGCCCTAGTCACCAGATTTGGTAAGGGAGAACTGCTGCCACCTTGTGGCCGTTTAGCACAATAGCAGCTTTAATCCCAGCGCTGATGGTCAGTTGATATTCAAAATCATTGCAGGCCTGTAAATGACACCTGCCCTGAAAACAAATCCTGTGGTCACATATCGAACAAAAAATTCAAAGGACGTCCATATTTCAAAACGACCGTTTCAAAAGGCATATTTTACGCACATTAGTGTTCTGCTTCTTTTTCTTTCTTTCCTTTTTTTGTTAAAAATACGGGAATGGAAAAAGGCATCCCTCAGAATGGGCGAAAATCGTTGCAAACGAATCAATGGACAAAGGTTTAATCTCCAATATATATAAACAGCTCATGCAGCTTAATATTAACAAAACAAACAACCCAATACAAAAAATGGGCAGAAGATCTAAAGAGATGTTTCTTCCAAGAAGACACAGAGATGGCCAAGACGCACATGAAAAGCTGCTCAACAGCACTAATTATTAGAGAAATGCAAATCAAAACTACAATGAGGTATCACCTCACACCTGTTAGAATCGGCATCATCAGAAAATCTACAAACAACCAATTCTGGGGAGGGTGTGGACAAAAGGAGCCCTCTTCCACTATTGGTGGGAATGTAAATTGATACAGTCACTATGGAGAACGGTATGGAGTTTCCTTAAAAAAACTAGAAATAGAATTACCATCTGATCCAGCAATCCCACTTCTGGGCATATACCCAGAGAAAACCATAAATCAAAAAGGCACATTCACCACAATGATCATGGCAGCACTATTTACAATAGCCAGGTAATGGAAGCAACGTAAATGCCCACAGACAGATGAATGGATAAAGATGTGGTACATATATAAAATGGAATATTACTCAGCCATAAGAAGGAATGAAACTGGGTCATTTGTAGAGACATCGATGGATCTAGAGACTGTCATACAGAATGAAGTAAGTCAGAAAGAGGAAACCAAATACTGTATATTAATGCATATATGTGGAACCTAAAAAATGGTACAGATGAACTGGTTTGCAGGGAAGAAACAGAGACACAGAGGTAGAGAACAAACATATGGACACCAAGTGTGGGAAGCCATGGGGTGGTGGTGGTGGGATGAGTTGGGAGATTGGGATTGACCTGTATACATGTATATGCATAAAATACATAACTAATAATAACCTGCTGTATAAAAAAATAAATCAAAGTAAATTTCAAAATGTTAAAAAGTAAAATTTAAAAATAAAACAGAAAAATGTTCTTCCCTTCACACAGATGTATTTATAGGAATGAATTATTTCCATGCTTATATCTATAAATACATAAAGGAGGAATACAATCTAACTTGAACCATAAAAGAAAAAAAAAAACCTGAACCCACCAGTTATACAGAGGAAAACCCTATCAGGGCACTTGCTCCATCGGTAAACAATTCTGAAATTGGTCAGAGGTGGGGAGTCATCTCGCATACAACCAGCAACCCACCCCCCCATGCAAGGAGCATCCTCATTGCAAAGCTGGGGGACCGTGCCTAAGCATCTGTGAGTAAACGTGAGCTGAGCCCCAGGCCAGCTGCTGCTGAACTGTTCCCACCCTTCCCAGGTAAAACACCTGAATATGTACAAGGTCTTGAAAGCCTAGAGGAAGGGCCACGGAGCCACACCAGCAACAGCACGCAGGCCAACTTGGTGCCTGCAGGCCAGCCAGGGTGGTCCTGGCCCCGGGCGCTCTTCCGGAAGCTTTCCATTGCCCTGCCTGAGATACCCCTCCTTTCCCAGCGCCCACTGCTTTTTTCCTTCCTCACCTCTGTCCGGAGAGAAATGCCAGCGGAAGGTATGGGTGACACATCCTCTTTTTTACAGGTGGCAGCCTGGCAACCCCTGCAGAAAGGCCAGCAGAGCCCCACTCACACCGGGCCACCAACAAAGCTGTGGCCCCTCACTCCCTCCCACCAGCAGAGCCCCGAGACTGCTGACGGGGCAGAGAATATGGAGTCAGGCACAGCTTCAGGGGCTATTGCTGCCTGGAGCGCTGTTTATATTGACCTCAAACAGGCACACCTGGGGAGGGCCGGCCGGCAGGGTAAGGCTGCCCAGGTCAGCTAATCCACAACCCTCAGGGAATCACATTGTTGAAAACGGACCTCGCTAAGGCAGAATAGAAGCCAAGGAAGAAAAGGACACAATGCCATTTGCAGCACCGTAGATGAGTCTAGAGGTAATCACGTGACTTGTAGTAAGTCAGAAAGTGAAAGACACATATCGTATCATATCACTTATAGGTGTTACCTAAGAATGGATACCAGGGCAGATATTTCCACGGAGAAGGGCCATCACAGATTCATCAAACAAACTTATGGTTCACCAATGGAAAGTTGTGAGGATTGGTTTCATTATGATATTGGGGTTAACAGACATATACAAACACAGGTGACACATATAATCACCAAAGACCTACGGAATACCAAGAGAAGACTACTCAACCTTCTGTCATAACGTACATGGGAAAAGGATCCCAGGAAGAACAGACATCTGTATATGTGTAAAAGAACCCCATCTTCCACACCTACAACAAGCCAAACATTGTAATCAAACTTGCTGTAATAAAAACTAAAAAATTAAATTAAAAACACGAACAAGAAGTAGTGAGACAAACTTGAGGGGCTTTCTCCTGGCACATTCCATTCTAAATTCCAATCTAGAACACGACTTCCATTGAGGCTCTGTTGCCCTAGTCACCAGATTTGGTAAGGGAGAACTGCTGCCACCTTGTGGCCGTTTCGCACAACAGCAGCTTTAATCCCAGCGCTGATGGTCAGTTGATATTCAAAATCATTGCAGGCCTGTAAATGACACCTGCCCTGAAAACAAATCCTGGGGTCACATATCGACCAAAAAATTCAAAGGACGTCCATATTTCAAAACGACCGTTTCAAAAGGCATATTTTACGCACATTAGTGTTCTGCTTCTTTTTCTTTCTTTCCTTTTTTTGTTAAAAATACGGGAATGGAAAAAGGCATCCCTCAGAATGGGCGAAAATCGTTGCAAACGAATCAATGGACAAAGGTTTAATCTCCAATATATATAAACAGCTCATGCAGCTTAATATTAACAAAACAAACAACCCAATACAAAAAATGGGCAGAAGATCTAAAGAGATGTTTCTTCCAAGAAGACACAGAGATGGCCAAGACGCACATGAAAAGCTGCTCAACAGCACTAATTATTAGAGAAATGCAAATCAAAACTACAATGAGGTATCACCTCACACCTGTTAGAATCGGCATCATCAGAAAATCTACAAACAACCAATTCTGGGGAGGGTGTGGACAAAAGGAGCCCTCTTCCACTATTGGTGGGAATGTAAATTGATACAGTCACTATGGAGAACGGTATGGAGTTTCCTTAAAAAAACTAGAAATAGAATTACCATCTGATCCAGCAATCCCACTTCTGGGCATATACCCAGAGAAAACCATAAATCAAAAAGGCACATTCACCACAATGTTCATGGCAGCACTATTTACAATAGCCAGGTAATGGAAGCAACGTAAATGCCCACAGACAGATGAATGGATAAAGATGTGGTACATATATAAAATGGAATATTACTCCGCCATAAGAAGGAATGAAACTGGGTCATTTGTAGAGACATCGATGGATCTAGAGACTGTCATACAGAATGAAGTAAGTCAGAAAGAGGAAAACAAATATTGTATATGAATGCATATATGTGGAACCTAAAAAATGGTACAGATGAACTGGTTTGCAGGGAAGAAACAGAGACACAGAGGTAGAGAACAAACATATGGACACCAAGTGTGGGAAGCCATGGGGTGGTGGTGGTGGGATGAGTTGGGAGATTGGGATTGACCTGTATACATGTATATGCATAAAATACATAACTAATAATAACCTGCTGTATAAAAAAATAAATCAAAGTAAATTTCAAATGTTTAAAAAATAAAATTTAAAAATAAAACAGAAAAATGTTCTTCCCTTCACACAGATGTATTTATAGGAGTGAATTATTTCCATGCTTATATCTATAAATACATAAAGGAGGAATAAAATCTAACTTGAACCATAAAAGAAAAAAAAAAAACCTGAACCCACCAGTTATACAGAGGAAAACCGTATCAGGGCACTTGCTCCAGCGGTAAACAATTCTGAAATTGGTCAGAGGTGGGGAATCATCTCCCATACAACCAGCAACCCACCCCCCACGCCAGGAGCATCCTCATTGCAAAGCTTGGGGACCGTGCCGAGGCATCTGTGAGTAAACGTGAGCTGAGCCCCAGGCCAGCTGCTGCTGAACTGTTCCCACCCTTCCCAGGTAAAACACCTGAATAGGTACAAGGGCTTGAAAGCCTAGAGGAAGGGCCGCGGAGCCACACCAGCGACAGCACGCAGGCCAACTTGGTGCCTGCAGGCCAGCCAGGGTGGTCCTGGCCCCGGTCGCTCTTCCGGAAGCTTTCCATTGCCCTGCCTGAGATACCCCTCCTGTCCCGGCGCCCACTGCTTTTTTCCTTCCTCACCTCTGTCCGGAGAGAAATGCCAGCGGAAGGTATTGGTGACACATCCTCTTCTTTACAGGTGGCAGCCTGGCAACCCCTGCAGAAAGGCCAGCAGAGCCCCACTCACACCGGGCCACCAACAAAGCTGTGGCCCCTCACTCCCTCCCACCAGCAGAGCCCCGAGACTGCTGACGGGGCAGAGAATATGGAGTCAGGCACAGCTTCAGGGGCTATTGCTGCCTGGAGCGCTGTTTATATTGACCTCAAACAGGCACACCTGGGGAGGGCCGGCCGGCAGGGTAAGGCTGCCCAGGTCAGCTAATCCACAACCCTCAGGGAATCACATTGTTGAAAACGGACCTCGCTAAGGCAGAATAGAAGCCAAGGAAGAAAAGGACACAATGCCATTTGCAGCACCGTAGATGAGTCTAGAGGTAATCACGTGACTTGTAGTAAGTCAGAAAGTGAAAGACACATATCGTATCATATCACTTATAGGTGTTACCTAAGAATGGATACCAGGGCAGATATTTCCACGGAGAAGGGCCATCACAGATTCATCAAACAAACTTATGGTTCACCAATGGAAAGTTGTGAGGATTGGTTTCATTATGATATTGGGGTTAACAGACATATACAAACACAGGTGACACATATAATCACCAAAGACCTACGGAATACCAAGAGAAGACTACTCAACCTTCTGTCATAACGTACATGGGAAAAGGATCCCAGGAAGAACAGACATCTGTATATGTGTAAAAGAACCCCATCTTCCACACCTACAACAAGCCAAACATTGTAATCAAACTTGCTGTAATAAAAACTAAAAAATTAAATTAAAAACACGAACAAGAAGTAGTGAGACAAACTTGAGGGGCTTTCTCCTGGCACATTCCATTCTAAATTCCAATCTAGAACACGACTTCCATTGAGGCTCTGTTGCCCTAGTCACCAGATTTGGTAAGGGAGAACTGCTGCCACCTTGTGGCCGTTTCGCACAACAGCAGCTTTAATCCCAGCGCTGATGGTCAGTTGATATTCAAAATCATTGCAGGCCTGTAAATGACACCTGCCCTGAAAACAAATCCTGGGGTCACATATCGACCAAAAAATTCAAAGGACGTCCATATTTCAAAACGACCGTTTCAAAAGGCATATTTTACGCACATTAGTGTTCTGCTTCTTTTTCTTTCTTTCCTTTTTTTGTTAAAAATACGGGAATGGAAAAAGGCATCCCTCAGAATGGGCGAAAATCGTTGCAAACGAATCAATGGACAAAGGTTTAATCTCCAATATATATAAACAGCTCATGCAGCTTAATATTAACAAAACAAACAACCCAATACAAAAAATGGGCAGAAGATCTAAAGAGATGTTTCTTCCAAGAAGACACAGAGATGGCCAAGACGCACATGAAAAGCTGCTCAACAGCACTAATTATTAGAGAAATGCAAATCAAAACTACAATGAGGTATCACCTCACACCTGTTAGAATCGGCATCATCAGAAAATCTACAAACAACCAATTCTGGGGAGGGTGTGGACAAAAGGAGCCCTCTTCCACTATTGGTGGGAATGTAAATTGATACAGTCACTATGGAGAACGGTATGGAGTTTCCTTAAAAAAAACTAGAAATAGAATTACCATCTGATCCAGCAATCCCACTTCTGGGCATATACCCAGAGAAAACCATAAATCAAAAAGGCACATTCACCACAATGTTCAAGGCAGCACTATTTACAATAGCCAGGTAATGGAAGCAACGTAAATGCCCACAGACAGATGAATGGATAAAGATGTGGTACATATATAAAATGGAATATTACTCCGCCATAAGAAGGAATGAAACTGGGTCATTTGTAGAGACATCGATGGATCTAGAGACTGTCATACAGAATGAAGTAAGTCAGAAAGAGGAAACCAAATACTGTATATTAATGCATATATGTGGAACCTAAAAAATGGTACAGATGAACTGGTTTGCAGGGAAGAAACAGAGACACAGAGGTAGAGAACAAACATATGGACACCAAGTGTGGGAAGCCATGGGGTGGTGGTGGTGGGATGAGTTGGGAGATTGGGATTGACCTGTATACATGTATATGCATAAAATACATAACTAATAATAACCTGCTGTATAAAAAAATAAATCAAATTAAATTTCAAATTTTTAAAAAATAAAATTTAAAAATAAAACAGAAAAATGTTCTTCCCTTCACACAGATGTATTTATAGGAATGAATTATTTCCATGCTTATATCTATAAATACATAAAGGAGGAATACAATCTAACTTGAACCATAAAAGAAAAAAAAAAAAAAACCTGAACCCACCAGTTATACAGAGGAAAACCCTATCAGGGCACTTGCTCCAACGGTAAACAATTCTGAAATTGGTCAGAGGTGGGGAGTCATCTCCCATACAACCAGCAACCCACTCCCCACGCCAGGAGCATCCTCATTGCAAAGCTGGGGGACCGTGCCTAAGCATCTGTGAGTAAACGTGAGCTGAGCCCCAGGCCAGCTGCTGCTGAACTGTTCCCACCCTTCCCAGGTAAAACACCTGAATATGTACAAGGTCTTGAAAGCCTAGAGGAAGGGCCACGGAGCCACACCAGCGACAGCACGCAGGCCAACTTGGTGCCTGCAGGCCAGCCAGGGTGGTCCTGGCCCCGGGCGCTCTTCCGGAAGCTTTCCATTGCCCTGCCTGAGATACCCCTCCTGTCCCGGCGCCCACTGCTTTTTTCCTTCCTCACCTCTGTCCGGAGAGAAATGCCAGCGGAAGGTATGGGTGACACATCCTCTTCTTTACAGGTGGCAGCCTGGCAACCCCTGCAGAAAGGCCTGCAGAGCCCCACACACACCGGGCCACCAACAAAGCTGTGGCCCCTCACTCCCTCCCACCAGCAGAGCCCCGAGATGGCTGACGGGGCAGAGAATATGGAGTCAGGCACAGCTTCAGGGGCTATTGCTGCCTGGAGCGCTGTTTATATTGACCTCAAACAGGCACACCTGTGGAGGGCCGGCCGGCAGGGTAAGGCTGCCCAGGTCAGCTAATCCACAACCCTCAGGGAATCACATTGTTGAAAACGGACCTCGCTAAGGCAGAATAGAAGCCAAGGAAGAAAAGGACACAATGCCATTTGCAGCACCGTAGATGAGACTAGAGGTAATCACGTGACTTGTAGTAAGTCAGAAAGTGAAAGACACATATCGTATCATATCACTTATAGGTGTTACCTAAGAATGGATACCAGGGCAGATATTTCCACGGAGAAGGGCCATCACAGGTTCATCAAACAAACTTATGGTTCACCAATGGAAAGGTGTGAGGATTGGTTTCATTACGATATTGGGGTTAACAGACATATACAAACACAGGTGACACATATAATCACCAAAGACCTACGGAATACCAAGAGAAGACTACTCAACATTCTGTCATAACGTACATGGGAAAAGGATCCCAGGAAGAACAGACATCTGTATATGTGTAAAAGAACCCCATCTTCCACACCTACAACAAGCCAAACATTGTAATCAAACTTGCTGTAATAAAAAATAAAAAATTAAATTAAAAACACGAACAAGAAGTAGTGAGACAAACTTGAGGGGCTTTCTCCTGGCACATTCCATTCTAAATTCCAATCTAGAACACGACTTCCATTGAGGCTCTGTTGCCCTAGTCACCAGATTTGGTAAGGGAGAACTGCTGCCACCTTGTGGCCGTTTCGCACAATAGCAGCTTTAATCCCAGCGCTGATGGTCAGTTGATATTCAAAATCATTGCAGGCCTGTAAATGACACCTGCCCTGAAAACAAATCCTGGGGTCACATATCGACCAAAAAATTCAAAGGACGTCCATATTTCAAAACGACCGTTTCAAAAGGCATATTTTACGCACATTAGTGTTCTGCTTCTTTTTCTTTCTTTCCTTTTTTTGTTAAAAATACGGGAATGGAAAAAGGCATCCCTCAGAATGGGCGAAAATCGTTGCAAACGAATCAATGGACAAAGGTTTAATCTCCAATATATATAAACAGCTCATGCAGCTTAATATTAACAAAACAAACAACCCAATACAAAAAATGGGCAGAAGATCTAAAGAGATGTTTCTTCCAAGAAGACACAGAGATGGCCAAGACGCACATGAAAAGCTGCTCAACAGCACTAATTATTAGAGAAATGCAAATCAAAACTACAATGAGGTATCACCTCACACCTGTTAGAATCGGCATCATCAGAAAATCTACAAACAACCAATTCTGGGGAGGGTGTGGACAAAAGGAGCCCTCTTCCACTATTGGTGGGAATGTAAATTGATACAGTCACTATGGAGAACGGTATGGAGTTTCCTTAAAAAACCTAGAAATAGAATTACCATCTGATCCAGCAATCCCACTTCTGGGCATATACCCAGAGAAAACCATAAATCAAAAAGGCACATTCACCACAATGATCATGGCAGCACTATTTACAATAGCCAGGTAATGGAAGCAACGTAAATGCCCACAGACAGATGAATGGATAAAGATGTGGTACATATATAAAATGGAATATTACTCAGCCATAAGAAGGAATGAAACTGGGTCATTTGTAGAGACATCGATGGATCTAGAGACTGTCATACAGAATGAAGTAAGTCAGAAAGAGGAAACCAAATACTGTATATTAATGCATATATGTGGAACCTAAAAAATGGTACAGATGAACTGGTTTGCAGGGAAGAAACAGAGACACAGAGGTAGAGAACAAACATATGGACACCAAGTGTGGTAAGCCATGGGGTGGTGGTGGTGGGATGAGTTGGGAGATTGGGATTGACCTGTATACATGTATATGCATAAAATACATAACTAATAATAACCTGCTGTATAAAAAAATAAATCAAAGTAAATTTCAAAATTTTAAAAAGTAAAATTTAAAAATAAAACAGAAAAATGTTCTTCCCTTCACACAGATGTATTTATAGGAATGAATTATTTCCATGCTTATATCTATAAATACATAAAGGAGGAATACAATCTAACTTGAACCATAAAAGAAAAAAAAAAAACCTGAACCCACCAGTTATACAGAGGAAAACCCTATCAGGGCACTTGCTCCATCGGTAAACAATTCTGAAATTGGTCAGAGGTGGGGAGTCATCTCGCATACAACCAGCAACCCACCCCCCCATGCAAGGAGCATCCTCATTGCAAAGCTGGGGGACCGTGCCTAAGCATCTGTGAGTAAACGTGAGCTGAGCCCCAGGCCAGCTGCTGCTGAACTGTTCCCACCCTTCCCAGGTAAAACACCTGAATATGTACAAGGGCTTGAAAGCCTAGATGAAGGGCCACGGAGCCACACCAGCAACAGCACGCAGGCCAACTTGGTGCCTGCAGGCCAGCCAGGGTGGTCCTGGCCCCGGGCGCTCTTCCGGAAGCTTTCCATTGCCCTGCCTGAGATACCCCTCCTTTCCCAGCGCCCACTGCTTTTTTCCTTCCTCACCTCTGTCCGGAGAGAAATGCCAGCGGAAGGTATGGGTGACACATCCTCTTCTTTACAGGTGGCAGCCTGGCAACCCCTGCAGAAAGGCCAGCAGAGCCCCACTCACACCGGGCCACCAACAAAGCTGTGGCCCCTCACTCCCTCCCACCAGCAGAGCCCCGAGACTGCTGACGGGGCAGAGAATATGGAGTCAGGCACAGCTTCAGGGGCTATTGCTGCCTGGAGCGCTGTTTATATTGACCTCAAACAGGCACACCTGGGGAGGGCCGGCCGGCAGGGTAAGGCTGCCCAGGTCAGCTAATCCACAACCCTCAGGGAATCACATTGTTGAAAACGGACCTCGCTAAGGCAGAATAGAAGCCAAGGAAGAAAAGGACACAATGCCATTTGCAGCACCGTAGATGAGTCTAGAGGTAATCACGTGACTTGTAGTAAGTCAGAAAGTGAAAGACACATATCGTATCATATCACTTATAGGTGTTACCTAAGAATGGATACCAGGGCAGATATTTCCACGGAGAAGGGCCATCACAGATTCATCAAACAAACTTATGGTTCACCAATGGAAAGTTGTGAGGATTGGTTTCATTATGATATTGGGGTTAACAGACATATACAAACACAGGTGACACATATAATCACCAAAGACCTACGGAATACCAAGAGAAGACTACTCAACCTTCTGTCATAACGTACATGGGAAAAGGATCCCAGGAAGAACAGACATCTGTATATGTGTAAAAGAACCCCATCTTCCACACCTACAACAAGCCAAACATTGTAATCAAACTTGCTGTAATAAAAAATAAAAAATTAAATTAAAAACACGAACAAGAAGTAGTGAGACAAACTTGAGGGGCTTTCTCCTGGCACATTCCATTCTAAATTCCAATCTAGAACACGACTTCCATTGAGGCTCTGTTGCCCTAGTCACCAGATTTGGTAAGGGAGAACTGCTGCCACCTTGTGGCCGTTTCGCACAACAGCAGCTTTAATCCCAGCGCTGATGGTCAGTTGATATTCAAAATCATTGCAGGCCTGTAAATGACACCTGCCCTGAAAACAAATCCTGGGGTCACATATCGACCAAAAAATTCAAAGGACGTCCATATTTCAAAACGACCGTTTTAAAAGGCATATTTTACGCACATTAGTGTTCTGCTTCTTTTTCTTTCTTTCCTTTTTTTGTTAAAAATACGGGAATGGAAAAAGGCATCCCTCAGAATGGGCGAAAATCGTTGCAAACGAATCAATGGACAAAGGTTTAATCTCCAATATATATAAACAGCTCATGCAGCTTAATATTAACAAAACAAACAACCCAATACAAAAAATGGGCAGAAGATCTAAAGAGATGTTTCTTCCAAGAAGACACAGAGATGGCCAAGACGCACATGAAAAGCTGCTCAACAGCACTAATTATTAGAGAAATGCAAATCAAAACTACAATGAGGTATCACCTCACACCTGTTAGAATCGGCATCATCAGAAAATCTACAAACAACCAATTCTGGGGAGGGTGTGGACAAAAGGAGCCCTCTTCCACTATTGGTGGGAATGTAAATTGATACAGTCACTATGGAGAACGGTATGGAGTTTCCTTAAAAAAACTAGAAATAGAATTACCATCTGATCCAGCAATCCCACTTCTGGGCATATACCCAGAGAAAACCATAAATCAAAAAGGCACATTCACCACAATGTTCATGGCAGCACTATTTACAATAGCCAGGTAATGGAAGCAACGTAAATGCCCACAGACAGATGAATGGATAAAGATGTGGTACATATATAAAATGGAATATTACTCCGCCATAAGAAGGAATGAAACTGGGTCATTTGTAGAGACATCGATGGATCTAGAGACTGTCATACAGAATGAAGTAAGTCAGAAAGAGGAAAACAAATATTGTATATGAATGCATATATGTGGAACCTAAAAAATGGTACAGATGAACTGGTTTGCAGGGAAGAAACAGAGACACAGAGGTAGAGAACAAACATATGGACACCAAGTGTGGGAAGCCATGGGGTGGTGGTGGTGGGATGAGTTGGGAGATTGGGATTGACCTGTATACATGTATATGCATAAAATACATAACTAATAATAACCTGCTGTATAAAAAAATAAATCAAAGTAAATTTCAAATGTTTAAAAAATAAAATTTAAAAATAAAACAGAAAAATGTTCTTCCCTTCACACAGATGTATTTATAGGAGTGAATTATTTCCATGCTTATATCTATAAATACATAAAGGAGGAATAAAATCTAACTTGAACCATAAAAGAAAAAAAAAAAACCTGAACCCACCAGTTATACAGAGGAAAACCGTATCAGGGCACTTGCTCCAGCGGTAAACAATTCTGAAATTGGTCAGAGGTGGGGAATCATCTCCCATACAACCAGCAACCCACCCCCCACGCCAGGAGCATCCTCATTGCAAAGCTTGGGGACCGTGCCGAGGCATCTGTGAGTAAACGTGAGCTGAGCCCCAGGCCAGCTGCTGCTGAACTGTTCCCACCCTTCCCAGGTAAAACACCTGAATAGGTACAAGGGCTTGAAAGCCTAGAGGAAGGGCCGCGGAGCCACACCAGCGACAGCACGCAGGCCAACTTGGTGCCTGCAGGCCAGCCAGGGTGGTCCTGGCCCCGGTCGCTCTTCCGGAAGCTTTCCATTGCCCTGCCTGAGATACCCCTCCTGTCCCGGCGCCCACTGCTTTTTTCCTTCCTCACCTCTGTCCGGAGAGAAATGCCAGCGGAAGGTATTGGTGACACATCCTCTTCTTTACAGGTGGCAGCCTGGCAACCCCTGCAGAAAGGCCAGCAGAGCCCCACTCACACCGGGCCACCAACAAAGCTGTGGCCCCTCACTCCCTCCCACCAGCAGAGCCCCGAGACTGCTGACGGGGCAGAGAATATGGAGTCAGGCACAGCTTCAGGGGCTATTGCTGCCTGGAGCGCTGTTTATATTGACCTCAAACAGGCACACCTGGGGAGGGCCGGCCGGCAGGGTAAGGCTGCCCAGGTCAGCTAATCCACAACCCTCAGGGAATCACATTGTTGAAAACGGACCTCGCTAAGGCAGAATAGAAGCCAAGGAAGAAAAGGACACAATGCCATTTGCAGCACCGTAGATGAGTCTAGAGGTAATCACGTGACTTGTAGTAAGTCAGAAAGTGAAAGACACATATCGTATCATATCACTTATAGGTGTTACCTAAGAATGGATACCAGGGCAGATATTTCCACGGAGAAGGGCCATCACAGATTCATCAAACAAACTTATGGTTCACCAATGGAAAGTTGTGAGGATTGGTTTCATTATGATATTGGGGTTAACAGACATATACAAACACAGGTGACACATATAATCACCAAAGACCTACGGAATACCAAGAGAAGACTACTCAACCTTCTGTCATAACGTACATGGGAAAAGGATCCCAGGAAGAACAGACATCTGTATATGTGTAAAAGAACCCCATCTTCCACACCTACAACAAGCCAAACATTGTAATCAAACTTGCTGTAATAAAAACTAAAAAATTAAATTAAAAACACGAACAAGAAGTAGTGAGACAAACTTGAGGGGCTTTCTCCTGGCACATTCCATTCTAAATTCCAATCTAGAACACGACTTCCATTGAGGCTCTGTTGCCCTAGTCACCAGATTTGGTAAGGGAGAACTGCTGCCACCTTGTGGCCGTTTCGCACAACAGCAGCTTTAATCCCAGCGCTGATGGTCAGTTGATATTCAAAATCATTGCAGGCCTGTAAATGACACCTGCCCTGAAAACAAATCCTGGGGTCACATATCGACCAAAAAATTCAAAGGACGTCCATATTTCAAAACGACCGTTTCAAAAGGCATATTTTACGCACATTAGTGTTCTGCTTCTTTTTCTTTCTTTCCTTTTTTTGTTAAAAATACGGGAATGGAAAAAGGCATCCCTCAGAATGGGCGAAAATCGTTGCAAACGAATCAATGGACAAAGGTTTAATCTCCAATATATATAAACAGCTCATGCAGCTTAATATTAACAAAACAAACAACCCAATACAAAAAATGGGCAGAAGATCTAAAGAGATGTTTCTTCCAAGAAGACACAGAGATGGCCAAGACGCACATGAAAAGCTGCTCAACAGCACTAATTATTAGAGAAATGCAAATCAAAACTACAATGAGGTATCACCTCACACCTGTTAGAATCGGCATCATCAGAAAATCTACAAACAACCAATTCTGGGGAGGGTGTGGACAAAAGGAGCCCTCTTCCACTATTGGTGGGAATGTAAATTGATACAGTCACTATGGAGAACGGTATGGAGTTTCCTTAAAAAAAACTAGAAATAGAATTACCATCTGATCCAGCAATCCCACTTCTGGGCATATACCCAGAGAAAACCATAAATCAAAAAGGCACATTCACCACAATGTTCAAGGCAGCACTATTTACAATAGCCAGGTAATGGAAGCAACGTAAATGCCCACAGACAGATGAATGGATAAAGATGTGGTACATATATAAAATGGAATATTACTCCGCCATAAGAAGGAATGAAACTGGGTCATTTGTAGAGACATCGATGGATCTAGAGACTGTCATACAGAATGAAGTAAGTCAGAAAGAGGAAACCAAATACTGTATATTAATGCATATATGTGGAACCTAAAAAATGGTACAGATGAACTGGTTTGCAGGGAAGAAACAGAGACACAGAGGTAGAGAACAAACATATGGACACCAAGTGTGGGAAGCCATGGGGTGGTGGTGGTGGGATGAGTTGGGAGATTGGGATTGACCTGTATACATGTATATGCATAAAATACATAACTAATAATAACCTGCTGTATAAAAAAATAAATCAAATTAAATTTCAAATTTTTAAAAAATAAAATTTAAAAATAAAACAGAAAAATGTTCTTCCCTTCACACAGATGTATTTATAGGAATGAATTATTTCCATGCTTATATCTATAAATACATAAAGGAGGAATACAATCTAACTTGAACCATAAAAGAAAAAAAAAAAAAAAACCTGAACCCACCAGTTATACAGAGGAAAACCCTATCAGGGCACTTGCTCCAACGGTAAACAATTCTGAAATTGGTCAGAGGTGGGGAGTCATCTCCCATACAACCAGCAACCCACTCCCCACGCCAGGAGCATCCTCATTGCAAAGCTGGGGGACCGTGCCTAAGCATCTGTGAGTAAACGTGAGCTGAGCCCCAGGCCAGCTGCTGCTGAACTGTTCCCACCCTTCCCAGGTAAAACACCTGAATATGTACAAGGTCTTGAAAGCCTAGAGGAAGGGCCACGGAGCCACACCAGCGACAGCACGCAGGCCAACTTGGTGCCTGCAGGCCAGCCAGGGTGGTCCTGGCCCCGGGCGCTCTTCCGGAAGCTTTCCATTGCCCTGCCTGAGATACCCCTCCTGTCCCGGCGCCCACTGCTTTTTTCCTTCCTCACCTCTGTCCGGAGAGAAATGCCAGCGGAAGGTATGGGTGACACATCCTCTTCTTTACAGGTGGCAGCCTGGCAACCCCTGCAGAAAGGCCTGCAGAGCCCCACACACACCGGGCCACCAACAAAGCTGTGGCCCCTCACTCCCTCCCACCAGCAGAGCCCCGAGATGGCTGACGGGGCAGAGAATATGGAGTCAGGCACAGCTTCAGGGGCTATTGCTGCCTGGAGCGCTGTTTATATTGACCTCAAACAGGCACACCTGTGGAGGGCCGGCCGGCAGGGTAAGGCTGCCCAGGTCAGCTAATCCACAACCCTCAGGGAATCACATTGTTGAAAACGGACCTCGCTAAGGCAGAATAGAAGCCAAGGAAGAAAAGGACACAATGCCATTTGCAGCACCGTAGATGAGACTAGAGGTAATCACGTGACTTGTAGTAAGTCAGAAAGTGAAAGACACATATCGTATCATATCACTTATAGGTGTTACCTAAGAATGGATACCAGGGCAGATATTTCCACGGAGAAGGGCCATCACAGGTTCATCAAACAAACTTATGGTTCACCAATGGAAAGGTGTGAGGATTGGTTTCATTACGATATTGGGGTTAACAGACATATACAAACACAGGTGACACATATAATCACCAAAGACCTACGGAATACCAAGAGAAGACTACTCAACATTCTGTCATAACGTACATGGGAAAAGGATCCCAGGAAGAACAGACATCTGTATATGTGTAAAAGAACCCCATCTTCCACACCTACAACAAGCCAAACATTGTAATCAAACTTGCTGTAATAAAAAATAAAAAATTAAATTAAAAACACGAACAAGAAGTAGTGAGACAAACTTGAGGGGCTTTCTCCTGGCACATTCCATTCTAAATTCCAATCTAGAACACGACTTCCATTGAGGCTCTGTTGCCCTAGTCACCAGATTTGGTAAGGGAGAACTGCTGCCACCTTGTGGCCGTTTCGCACAATAGCAGCTTTAATCCCAGCGCTGATGGTCAGTTGATATTCAAAATCATTGCAGGCCTGTAAATGACACCTGCCCTGAAAACAAATCCTGGGGTCACATATCGACCAAAAAATTCAAAGGACGTCCATATTTCAAAACGACCGTTTCAAAAGGCATATTTTACGCACATTAGTGTTCTGCTTCTTTTTCTTTCTTTCCTTTTTTTTGTTAAAAATACGGGAATGGAAAAAGGCATCCCTCAGAATGGGCGAAAATCGTTGCAAACGAATCAATGGACAAAGGTTTAATCTCCAATATATATAAACAGCTCATGCAGCTTAATATTAACAAAACAAACAACCCAATACAAAAAATGGGCAGAAGATCTAAAGAGATGTTTCTTCCAAGAAGACACAGAGATGGCCAAGACGCACATGAAAAGCTGCTCAACAGCACTAATTATTAGAGAAATGCAAATCAAAACTACAATGAGGTATCACCTCACACCTGTTAGAATCGGCATCATCAGAAAATCTACAAACAACCAATTCTGGGGAGGGTGTGGACAAAAGGAGCCCTCTTCCACTATTGGTGGGAATGTAAATTGATACAGTCACTATGGAGAACGGTATGGAGTTTCCTTAAAAAAACTAGAAATAGAATTACCATCTGATCCAGCAATCCCACTTCTGGGCATATACCCAGAGAAAACCATAAATCAAAAAGGCACATTCACCACAATGATCATGGCAGCACTATTTACAATAGCCAGGTAATGGAAGCAACGTAAATGCCCACAGACAGATGAATGGATAAAGATGTGGTACATATATAAAATGGAATATTACTCAGCCATAAGAAGGAATGAAACTGGGTCATTTGTAGAGACATCGATGGATCTAGAGACTGTCATACAGAATGAAGTAAGTCAGAAAGAGGAAACCAAATACTGTATATTAATGCATATATGTGGAACCTAAAAAATGGTACAGATGAACTGGTTTGCAGGGAAGAAACAGAGACACAGAGGTAGAGAACAAACATATGGACACCAAGTGTGGTAAGCCATGGGGTGGTGGTGGTGGGATGAGTTGGGAGATTGGGATTGACCTGTATACATGTATATGCATAAAATACATAACTAATAATAACCTGCTGTATAAAAAAAATAAATCAAAGTAAATTTCAAAATTTTAAAAAGTAAAATTTAAAAATAAAACAGAAAAATGTTCTTCCCTTCACACAGATGTATTTATAGGAATGAATTATTTCCATGCTTATATCTATAAATACATAAAGGAGGAATACAATCTAACTTGAACCATAAAAGAAAAAAAAAAAACCTGAACCCACCAGTTATACAGAGGAAAACCCTATCAGGGCACTTGCTCCATCGGTAAACAATTCTGAAATTGGTCAGAGGTGGGGAGTCATCTCGCATACAACCAGCAACCCACCCCCCCATGCAAGGAGCATCCTCATTGCAAAGCTGGGGGACCGTGCCTAAGCATCTGTGAGTAAACGTGAGCTGAGCCCCAGGCCAGCTGCTGCTGAACTGTTCCCACCCTTCCCAGGTAAAACACCTGAATAGGTACAAGGGCTTGAAAGCCTAGATGAAGGGCCACGGAGCCACACCAGCAACAGCACGCAGGCCAACTTGGTGCCTGCAGGCCAGCCAGGGTGGTCCTGGCCCCGGGCGCTCTTCCGGAAGCTTTCCATTGCCCTGCCTGAGATACCCCTCCTTTCCCAGCGCCCACTGCTTTTTTCCTTCCTCACCTCTGTCCGGAGAGAAATGCCAGCGGAAGGTATGGGTGACACATCCTCTTCTTTACAGGTGGCAGCCTGGCAACCCCTGCAGAAAGGCCAGCAGAGCCCCACTCACACCGGGCCACCAACAAAGCTGTGGCCCCTCACTCCCTCCCACCAGCAGAGCCCCGAGACTGCTGACGGGGCAGAGAATATGGAGTCAGGCACAGCTTCAGGGGCTATTGCTGCCTGGAGCGCTGTTTATATTGACCTCAAACAGGCACACCTGGGGAGGGCCGGCCGGCAGGGTAAGGCTGCCCAGGTCAGCTAATCCACAACCCTCAGGGAATCACATTGTTGAAAACGGACCTCGCTAAGGCAGAATAGAAGCCAAGGAAGAAAAGGACACAATGCCATTTGCAGCACCGTAGATGAGTCTAGAGGTAATCACGTGACTTGTAGTAAGTCAGAAAGTGAAAGACACATATCGTATCATATCACTTATAGGTGTTACCTAAGAATGGATACCAGGGCAGATATTTCCACGGAGAAGGGCCATCACAGATTCATCAAACAAACTTATGGTTCACCAATGGAAAGTTGTGAGGATTGGTTTCATTATGATATTGGGGTTAACAGACATATACAAACACAGGTGACACATATAATCACCAAAGACCTACGGAATACCAAGAGAAGACTACTCAACCTTCTGTCATAACGTACATGGGAAAAGGATCCCAGGAAGAACAGACATCTGTATATGTGTAAAAGAACCCCATCTTCCACACCTACAACAAGCCAAACATTGTAATCAAACTTGCTGTAATAAAAACTAAAAAATTAAATTAAAAACACGAACAAGAAGTAGTGAGACAAACTTGAGGGGCTTTCTCCTGGCACATTCCATTCTAAATTCCAATCTAGAACACGACTTCCATTGAGGCTCTGTTGCCCTAGTCACCAGATTTGGTAAGGGAGAACTGCTGCCACCTTGTGGCCGTTTCGCACAACAGCAGCTTTAATCCCAGCGCTGATGGTCAGTTGATATTCAAAATCATTGCAGGCCTGTAAATGACACCTGCCCTGAAAACAAATCCTGGGGTCACATATCGACCAAAAAATTCAAAGGACGTCCATATTTCAAAACGACCGTTTCAAAAGGCATATTTTACGCACATTAGTGTTCTGCTTCTTTTTCTTTCTTTCCTTTTTTTGTTAAAAATACGGGAATGGAAAAAGGCATCCCTCAGAATGGGCGAAAATCGTTGCAAACGAATCAATGGACAAAGGTTTAATCTCCAATATATATAAACAGCTCATGCAGCTTAATATTAACAAAACAAACAACCCAATACAAAAAATGGGCAGAAGATCTAAAGAGATGTTTCTTCCAAGAAGACACAGAGATGGCCAAGACGCACATGAAAAGCTGCTCAACAGCACTAATTATTAGAGAAATGCAAATCAAAACTACAATGAGGTATCACCTCACACCTGTTAGAATCGGCATCATCAGAAAATCTACAAACAACCAATTCTGGGGAGGGTGTGGACAAAAGGAGCCCTCTTCCACTATTGGTGGGAATGTAAATTGATACAGTCACTATGGAGAACGGTATGGAGTTTCCTTAAAAAAACTAGAAATAGAATTACCATCTGATCCAGCAATCCCACTTCTGGGCATATACCCAGAGAAAACCATAAATCAAAAAGGCACATTCACCACAATGTTCATGGCAGCACTATTTACAATAGCCAGGTAATGGAAGCAACGTAAATGCCCACAGACAGATGAATGGATAAAGATGTGGTACATATATAAAATGGAATATTACTCCGCCATAAGAAGGAATGAAACTGGGTCATTTGTAGAGACATCGATGGATCTAGAGACTGTCATACAGAATGAAGTAAGTCAGAAAGAGGAAAACAAATATTGTATATGAATGCATATATGTGGAACCTAAAAAATGGTACAGATGAACTGGTTTGCAGGGAAGAAACAGAGACACAGAGGTAGAGAACAAACATATGGACACCAAGTGTGGGAAGCCATGGGGTGGTGGTGGTGGGATGAGTTGGGAGATTGGGATTGACCTGTATACATGTATATGCATAAAATACATAACTAATAATAACCTGCTGTATAAAAAAATAAATCAAAGTAAATTTCAAATGTTTAAAAAATAAAATTTAAAAATAAAACAGAAAAATGTTCTTCCCTTCACACAGATGTATTTATAGGAGTGAATTATTTCCATGCTTATATCTATAAATACATAAAGGAGGAATAAAATCTAACTTGAACCATAAAAGAAAAAAAAAAAACCTGAACCCACCAGTTATACAGAGGAAAACCGTATCAGGGCACTTGCTCCAGCGGTAAACAATTCTGAAATTGGTCAGAGGTGGGGAATCATCTCCCATACAACCAGCAACCCACCCCCCACGCCAGGAGCATCCTCATTGCAAAGCTTGGGGACCGTGCCGAGGCATCTGTGAGTAAACGTGAGCTGAGCCCCAGGCCAGCTGCTGCTGAACTGTTCCCACCCTTCCCAGGTAAAACACCTGAATAGGTACAAGGGCTTGAAAGCCTAGAGGAAGGGCCGCGGAGCCACACCAGCGACAGCACGCAGGCCAACTTGGTGCCTGCAGGCCAGCCAGGGTGGTCCTGGCCCCGGTCGCTCTTCCGGAAGCTTTCCATTGCCCTGCCTGAGATACCCCTCCTGTACCGGCGCCCACTGCTTTTTTCCTTCCTCACCTCTGTCCGGAGAGAAATGCCAGCGGAAGGTATTGGTGACACATCCTCTTCTTTACAGGTGGCAGCCTGGCAACCCCTGCAGAAAGGCCAGCAGAGCCCCACTCACACCGGGCCACCAACAAAGCTGTGGCCCCTCACTCCCTCCCACCAGCAGAGCCCCGAGACTGCTGACGGGGCAGAGAATATGGAGTCAGGCACAGCTTCAGGGGCTATTGCTGCCTGGAGCGCTGTTTATATTGACCTCAAACAGGCACACCTGGGGAGGGCCGGCCGGCAGGGTAAGGCTGCCCAGGTCAGCTAATCCACAACCCTCAGGGAATCACATTGTTGAAAACGGACCTCGCTAAGGCAGAATAGAAGCCAAGGAAGAAAAGGACACAATGCCATTTGCAGCACCGTAGATGAGTCTAGAGGTAATCACGTGACTTGTAGTAAGTCAGAAAGTGAAAGACACATATCGTATCATATCACTTATAGGTGTTACCTAAGAATGGATACCAGGGCAGATATTTCCACGGAGAAGGGCCATCACAGATTCATCAAACAAACTTATGGTTCACCAATGGAAAGTTGTGAGGATTGGTTTCATTATGATATTGGGGTTAACAGACATATACAAACACAGGTGACACATATAATCACCAAAGACCTACGGAATACCAAGAGAAGACTACTCAACCTTCTGTCATAACGTACATGGGAAAAGGATCCCAGGAAGAACAGACATCTGTATATGTGTAAAAGAACCCCATCTTCCACACCTACAACAAGCCAAACATTGTAATCAAACTTGCTGTAATAAAAAATAAAAAATTAAATTAAAAACACGAACAAGAAGTAGTGAGACAAACTTGAGGGGCTTTCTCCTGGCACATTCCATTCTAAATTCCAATCTAGAACACGACTTCCATTGAGGCTCTGTTGCCCTAGTCACCAGATTTGGTAAGGGAGAACTGCTGCCACCTTGTGGCCGTTTCGCACAACAGCAGCTTTAATCCCAGCGCTGATGGTCAGTTGATATTCAAAATCATTGCAGGCCTGTAAATGACACCTGCCCTGAAAACAAATCCTGGGGTCACATATCGACCAAAAAATTCAAAGGACGTCCATATTTCAAAACGACCGTTTCAAAAGGCATATTTTACGCACATTAGTGTTCTGCTTCTTTTTCTTTCTTTCCTTTTTTTGTTAAAAATACGGGAATGGAAAAAGGCATCCCTCAGAATGGGCGAAAATCGTTGCAAACGAATCAATGGACAAAGGTTTAATCTCCAATATATATAAACAGCTCATGCAGCTTAATATTAACAAAACAAACAACCCAATACAAAAAATGGGCAGAAGATCTAAAGAGATGTTTCTTCCAAGAAGACACAGAGATGGCCAAGACGCACATGAAAAGCTGCTCAACAGCACTAATTATTAGAGAAATGCAAATCAAAACTACAATGAGGTATCACCTCACACCTGTTAGAATCGGCATCATCAGAAAATCTACAAACAACCAATTCTGGGGAGGGTGTGGACAAAAGGAGCCCTCTTCCACTATTGGTGGGAATGTAAATTGATACAGTCACTATGGAGAACGGTATGGAGTTTCCTTACAAAAACTAGAAATAGAATTACCATCTGATCCAGCAATCCCACTTCTGGGCATATACCCAGAGAAAACCATAAATCAAAAAGGCACATTCACCACAATGTTCATGGCAGCACTATTTACAATAGCCAGGTAATGGAAGCAACGTAAATGCCCACAGACAGATGAATGGATAAAGATGTGGTACATATATAAAATGGAATATTACTCCGCCATAAGAAGGAATGAAACTGGGTCATTTGTAGAGACATCGATGGATCTAGAGACTGTCATACAGAATGAAGTAAGTCAGAAAGAGGAAAACAAATATTGTATATGAATGCATATATGTGGAACCTAAAAAATGGTACAGATGAACTGGTTTGCAGGGAAGAAACAGAGACACAGAGGTAGAGAACAAACATATGGACACCAAGTGTGGGAAGCCATGGGGTGGTGGTGGTGGGATGAGTTGGGAGATTGGGATTGACCTGTATACATGTATATGCATAAAATACATAACTAATAATAACCTGCTGTATAAAAAAATAAATCAAAGTAAATTTCAAATGTTTAAAAAATAAAATTTAAAAATAAAACAGAAAAATGTTCTTCCCTTCACACAGATGTATTTATAGGAATGAATTATTTCCATGCTTATATCTATAAATACATAAAGGAGGAATAAAATCTAACTTGAACCATAAAAGAAATAAAAAAAACCTGAACCCACCAGTTATACAGAGGAAAACCGTATCAGGGCACTTGCTCCAGCGGTAAACAATTCTGAAATTGGTCAGAGGTGGGGAATCATCTCCCATACAACCAGCAACCCACCCCCCACGCCAGGAGCATCCTCATTGCAAAGCTTGGGGACCGTGCCGAGGCATCTGTGAGTAAACGTGAGCTGAGCCCCAGGCCAGCTGCTGCTGAACTGTTCCCACCCTTCCCAGGTAAAACACCTGAATAGGTACAAGGGCTTGAAAGCCTAGAGGAAGGGCCGCGGAGCCACACCAGCGACAGCACGCAGGCCAACTTGGTGCCTGCAGGCCAGCCAGGGTGGTCCTGGCCCCGGTCGCTCTTCCGGAAGCTTTCCATTGCCCTGCCTGAGATACCCCTCCTGTCCCGGCGCCCACTGCTTTTTTACTTCCTCACCTCTGTCCGGAGAGAAATTCCAGCGGAAGGTATGGGTGACACATCCTCTTCTTTACAGGTGGCAGCCTGGCAACCCCTGCAGAAAGGCCAGCAGAGCCCCACTCACACCGGGCCACCAACAAAGCTGTGGCCCCTCACTCCCTCCCACCAGCAGAGCCCCGAGACTGCTGACGGGGCAGAGAATATGGAGTCAGGCACAGCTTCAGGGGCTATTGCTGCCTGGAGCGCTGTTTATATTGACCTCAAACAGGCACACCTGGGGAGGGCCGGCCGGCAGGGTAAGGCTGCCCAGGTCAGCTAATCCACAACCCTCAGGGAATCACATTGTTGAAAACGGACCTCGCTAAGGCAGAATAGAAGCCAAGGAAGAAAAGGACACAATGCCATTTGCAGCACCGTAGATGAGTCTAGAGGTAATCACGTGACTTGTAGTAAGTCAGAAAGTTAAAGACACATATCGTATCATATCACTTATAGGTGTTACCTAAGAATGGATACCAGGGCAGATATTTCCACGGAGAAGGGCCATCACAGATTCATCAAACAAACTTATGGTTCACCAATGGAAAGGTGTGAGGATTGGTTTCATTATGATATTGGGGTTAACAGACATATACAAACACAGGTGACACATATAATCACCAAAGACCTACGGAATACCAAGAGAAGACTACTCAACCTTCTGTCATAACGTACATGGGAAAAGGATCCCAGGAAGAACAGACATCTGTATATGTGTAAAAGAACCCCATCTTCCACACCTACAACAAGCCAAACATTGTAATCAAACTTGCTGTAATAAAAACTAAAAAATTAAATTAAAAACACGAACAAGAAGTAGTGAGACAAACTTGAGGGGCTTTCTCCTGGCACATTCCATTCTAAATTCCAATCTAGAACACGACTTCCATTGAGGCTCTGTTGCCCTAGTCACCAGATTTGGTAAGGGAGAACTGCTGCCACCTTGTGGCCATTTCGCACAACAGCAGCTTTAATCCCAGCGCTGATGGTCAGTTGATATTCAAAATCATTGCAGGCCTGTAAATGACACCTGCCCTGAAAACAAATCCTGGGGTCACATATCGACCAAAAAATTCAAAGGACGTCCATATTTCAAAACGACCGTTTCAAAAGGCATATTTTACGCACATTAGTGTTCTGCTTCTTTTTCTTTCTTTCCTTTTTTTGTTAAAAATACGGGAATGGAAAAAGGCATCCCTCAGAATGGGCGAAAATCGTTGCAAACGAATCAATGGACAAAGGTTTAATCTCCAATATATATAAACAGCTCATGCAGCTTAATATTAACAAAACAAACAACCCAATACAAAAAATGGGCAGAAGATCTAAAGAGATGTTTCTTCCAAGAAGACACAGAGATGGCCAAGACGCACATGAAAAGCTGCTCAACAGCACTAATTATTAGAGAAATGCAAATCAAAACTACAATGAGGTATCACCTCACACCTGTTAGAATCGGCATCATCAGAAAATCTACAAACAACCAATTCTGGGGAGGGTGTGGACAAAAGGAGCCCTCTTCCACTATTGGTGGGAATGTAAATTGATACAGTCACTATGGAGAACGGTATGGAGTTTCCTTAAAAAAACTAGAAATAGAATTACCATCTCATCCAGCAATCCCACTTCTGGGCATATACCCAGAGAAAACCATAAATCAAAAAGGCACATTCACCACAATGTTCATGGCAGCACTATTTACAATAGCCAGGTAATGGAAGCAACGTAAATGCCCACAGACAGATGAATGGATAAAGATGTGGTACATATATAAAATGGAATATTACTCCGCCATAAGAAGGAATGAAACTGGGTCAATTGTAGAGACATCGATGGATCTAGAGACTGTCATACAGAATGAAGTAAGTCAGAAAGAGGAAAACAAATATTGTATATTAATGCATATATGTGGAACCTAAAAAATGGTACAGATGAACTGGTTTGCAGGGAAGAAACAGAGACACAGAGGTAGAGAACAAACATATGGACACCAAGTGTGGGAAGCCATGGGGTGGTGGTGGTGGGATGAGTTGGGAGATTGGGATTGACCTGTATACATGTATATGCATAAAATACATAACTAATAATAACCTGCTGTATAAAAAAATAAATCAAAGTAAATTTCAAATGTTTAAAAAATAAAATTTAAAAATAAAACAGAAAAATGTTCTTCCCTTCTCACAGATGTATTTATAGGAATGAATTATTTCCATGCTTATATCTATAAATACATAAAGGAGGAATACAATCTAACTTGAACCATAAAAGAAAAAAAAAAAACCTGAACCCACCAGTTATACAGAGGAAAACCGTATCAGGGCACTTGCTCCAGCGGTAAACAATTCTGAAATTGGTCAGAGGTGGGGAATCATCTCCCATACAACCAGCAACCCACCCCCCACGCCAGGAGCATCCTCATTGCAAAGCTTGGGGACCGTGCGAGGCATCTGTGAGTAAACGTGAGCTGAGCCCCAGGCCAGCTGCTGCTGAACTGTTCCCACCCTTCCCAGGTAAAACACCTGAATAGGTACAAGGGCTTGAAAGCCTAGAGGAAGGGCCGCGGAGCCACACCAGCGACAGCACGCAGGCCAACTTGGTGCCTGCAGGCCAGCCAGGGTGGTCCTGGCCCCGGGCGCTCTTCCGGAAGCTTTCCATTGCCCTGCCTGAGATACCCCTCCTGTCCCGGCGCCCACTGCTTTTTTACTTCCTCACCTCTGTCCAGAGAGAAATTCCAGCGGAAGGTATGGGTGACACATCCTCTTCTTTACAGGTGGCAGCCTGGCAACCCCTGCAGAAAGGCCAGCAGAGCCCCACTCACACCGGGCCACCAACAAAGCTGTGGCCCCTCACTCCCTCCCACCAGCAGAGCCCCGAGACTGCTGATGGGGCAGAGAATATGGAGTCAGGCACAGCTTCAGGGGCTATTGCTGCCTGGAGCGCTGTTTATATTGACCTCAAACAGGCACACCTGGGGAGGGCCGGCCGGCAGGGTAAGGCTGCCCAGGTCAGCTAATCCACAACCCTCAGGGAATCACATTGTTGAAAACGGACCTCGCTAAGGCAGAATAGAAGCCAAGGAAGAAAAGGACACAATGCCATTTGCAGCACCGTAGATGAGTCTAGAGGTAATCACGTGACTTGTAGTAAGTCAGAAAGTGAAAGACACATATCGTATCATATCACTTATAGGTGTTACCTAAGAATGGATACCAGGGCAGATATTTCCACGGAGAAGGGCCATCACAGATTCATCAAACAAACTTATGGTTCACCAATGGAAAGGTGTGAGGATTGGTTTCATTACGATATTGGGGTTAACAGACATATACAAACACAGGTGACACATATAATCACCAAAGACCTACGGAATACCAAGAGAAGACTACTCAACCTTCTGTCATAACGTACATGGGAAAAGGATCCCAGGAAGAACAGACATCTGTATATGTGTAAAAGAACCCCATCTTCCACACCTACAACAAGCCAAACATTGTAATCAAACTTGCTGTAATAAAAACTAAAAAATTAAATTAAAAACACGAACAAGAAGTAGTGAGACAAACTTGAGGGGCTTTCTCCTGGCACATTCCATTCTAAATTCCAATCTAGAACACGACTTCCATTGAGGCTCTGTTGCCCTAGTCACCAGATTTGGTAAGGGAGAACTGCTGCCACCTTGTGGCCGTTTCGCACAACAGCAGCTTTAATCCCAGCGCTGATGGTCAGTTGATATTCAAAATCATTGCAGGCCTGTAAATGACACCTGCCCTGAAAACAAATCCTGGGGTCACATATCGACCAAAAAATTCAAAGGACGTCCATATTTCAAAACGACCGTTTCAAAAGGCATATTTTACGCACATTAGTGTTCTGCTTCTTTTTCTTTCTTTCCTTTTTTTGTTAAAAATACGGGAATGGAAAAAGGCATCCCTCAGAATGGGCGAAAATCGTTGCAAACGAATCAATGGACAAAGGTTTAATCTCCAATATATATAAACAGCTCATGCAGCTTAATATTAACAAAACAAACAACCCAATACAAAAAATGGGCAGAAGATCTAAAGAGATGTTTCTTCCAAGAAGACACAGAGATGGCCAAGACGCACATGAAAAGCTGCTCAACAGCACTAATTATTAGAGAAATGCAAATCAAAACTACAATGAGGTATCACCTCACACCTGTTAGAATCGGCATCATCAGAAAATCTACAAACAACCAATTCTGGGGAGGGTGTGGACAAAAGGAGCCCTCTTCCACTATTGGTGGGAATGTAAATTGATACAGTCACTATGGAGAACGGTATGGAGTTTCCTTAAAAAAACTAGAAATAGAATTACCATCTCATCCAGCAATCCCACTTCTGGGCATATACCCAGAGAAAACCATAAATCAAAAAGGCACATTCACCACAATGTTCATGGCAGCACTATTTACAATAGCCAGGTAATGGAAGCAACGTAAATGCCCACAGACAGATGAATGGATAAAGATGTGGTACATATATAAAATGGAATATTACTCAGCCATAAGAAGGAATGAAACTGGGTCATTTGTAGAGACATCGATGGATCTAGAGACTGTCATACAGAATGAAGTAAGTCAGAAAGAGGAAAACAAATATTGTATATTAATGCATATATGTGGAACCTAAAAAATGGTACAGATGAACTGGTTTGCAGGGAAGAAACAGAGACACAGAGGTAGAGAACAAACATATGGACACCAAGTGTGGGAAGCCATGGGGTGGTGGTGGTGGGATGAGTTGGGAGATTGGGATTGACCTGTATACATGTATATGCATAAAATACATAACTAATAATAACCTGCTGTATAAAAAAATAAATTAAAGTAAATTTCAAATTTTTAAAAAATAAAATTTAAAAATAAAACAGAAAAATGTTCTTCCCTTCACACAGATGTATTTATAGGAATGAATTATTTCCATGCTTATATCTATAAATACATAAAGGAGGAATACAATCTAACTTGAACCATATAAGAAAAAAAAAAACCTGAACCCACCAGTTATACAGAGGAAAACCCTATCAGGGCACTTGCTCCAGCGGTAAACAATTCTGAAATTGGTCAGAGGTGGGGAATCATCTCCCATACAACCAGCAACCCACCCCCCACGCCAGGAGCATCCTCATTGCAAAGCTGGGGGACCGTGCCGAGGCATCTGTGAGTAAACGTGAGCTGAGCCCCAGGCCAGCTGCTGCTGAACTGTTCCCACCCTTCCCAGGTAAAACACCTGAATAGGTACAAGGGCTTGAAAGCCTAGAGGAAGGGCCGCGGAGCCACACCAGCGACAGCACGCAGGCCAACTTGGTGCCTGCAGGCCAGCCAGGGTGGTCCTGGCCCCGGGCGCTCTTCCGGAAGCTTTCCATTGCCCTGCCTGAGATACCCCTCCTGTCCCGGCGCCCACTGCTTTTTTACTTCCTCACCTCTGTCCGGAGAGAAATTCCAGCGGAAGGTATGGGTGACACATCCTCTTCTTTACAGGTGGCAGCCTGGCAACCCCTGCAGAAAGGCCAGCAGAGCCCCACTCACACCGGGCCACCAACAAAGCTGTGGCCCCTCACTCCCTCCCACCAGCAGAGCCCCGAGACTACTGACGGGGCAGAGAATATGGAGTCAGGCACAGCTTCAGGGGCTATTGCTGCCTGGAACGCTGTTTATATTGACCTCAAACAGGCACACCTGGGGAGGGCCGGCCGGCAGGGTAAGGCTGCCCAGGTCAGCTAATCCACAACCCTCAGGGAATCACATTTTTGAAAACGGACCTCGCTAAGGCAGAATAGAAGCCAAGGAAGAAAAGGACACAATGCCATTTGCAGCACCGTAGATGAGTCTAGAGGTAATCACGTGACTTGTAGTAAGTCAGAAAGTGAAAGACACATATCGTATCATATCACTTATAGGTGTTACCTAAGAATGGATACCAGGGCAGATATTTCCACGGAGAAGGGCCATCACAGATTCATCAAACAAACTTATGGTTCACCAATGGAAAGGTGTGAGGATTGGTTTCATTACGATATTGGGGTTAACAGACATATACAAACACAGGTGACACATATAATCACCAAAGACCTACGGAATACCAAGAGAAGACTACTCAACCTTCTGTCATAACGTACATGGGAAAAGGATCCCAGGAAGAACAGACATCTGTATATGTGTAAAAGAACCCCATCTTCCACACCTACAACAAGCCAAACATTGTAATCAAACTTGCTGTAATAAAAACTAAAAAATTAAATTAAAAACACGAACAAGAAGTAGTGAGACAAACTTGAGGGGCTTTCTCCTGGCACATTCCATTCTAAATTCCAATCTAGAACACGACTTCCATTGAGGCTCTGTTGCCCTAGTCACCAGATTTGGTAAGGGAGAACTGCTGCCACCTTGTGGCCGTTTCGCACAACAGCAGCTTTAATCCCAGCGCTGATGGTCAGTTGATATTCAAAATCATTGCAGGCCTGTAAATGACACCTGCCCTGAAAACAAATCCTGGGGTCACATATCGACCAAAAAATTCAAAGGACGTCCATATTTCAAAACGACCGTTTCAAAAGGCATATTTTACGCACATTAGTGTTCTGCTTCTTTTTCTTTCTTTCCTTTTTTTGTTAAAAATACGGGAATGGAAAAAGGCATCCCTCAGAATGGGCGAAAATCGTTGCAAACGAATCAATGGACAAAGGTTTAATCTCCAATATATATAAACAGCTCATGCAGCTTAATATTAACAAAACAAACAACCCAATACAAAAAATGGGCAGAAGATCTAAAGATGTTTCTTCCAAGAAGACACAGAGATGGCCAAGACGCACATGAAAAGCTGCTCAACAGCACTAATTATTAGAGAAATGCAAATCAAAACTACAATGAGGTATCACCTCACACCTGTTAGAATCGGCATCATCAGAAAATCTACAAACAACCAATTCTGGGGAGGGTGTGGACAAAAGGAGCCCTCTTCCACTATTGGTGGGAATGTAAATTGATACAGTCACTATGGAGAACAGTATGGAGTTTCCTTAAAAAAACTAGAAATAGAATTACCATCTGATCCAGCAATCCCACTTCTGGGCATATACCCAGAGAAAACCATAAATCAAAAAGGCACATTCACCACAATGTTCATGGCAGCACTATTTACAATAGCCAGGTAATGGAAGCAACGTAAATGCCCACAGACAGATGAATGGATAAAGATGTGGTACATATATAAAATGGAATATTACTCAGCCATAAGAAGGAATGAAACTGGGTCATTTGTAGAGACATCGATGGATCTAGAGACTGTCATACAGAATGAAGTAAGTCAGAAAGAGGAAAACAAATATTGTATATTAATGCATATATGTGGTACCTAAAAAATGGTACAGATGAACTGGTTTGCAGGGAAGAAACAGAGACACAGAGGTAGAGAACAAACATATGGACACCAAGTGTGGGAAGCCATGGGGTGGTGGTGGTGGGATGAGTTGGGAGATTGGGATTGACCTGTATACATGTATATGCATAAAATACATAACTAATAATAACCTGCTGTATAAAAAAATAAATCAAAGTAAATTTCAAATGTTTAAAAAATAAAATTTAAAAATAAAACAGAAAAATGTTCTTCCCTTCTCACAGATGTATTTATAGGAATGAATTATTTCCATGCTTATATCTATAAATACATAAAGGAGGAATAAAATCTAACTTGAACCATAAAAGAAAAAAAAAAAACCTGAACCCACCAGTTATACAGAGCAAAACCTTATCAGGGCACTTGCTCCAGCGGTAAACAATTCTGAAATTGGTCAGAGGTGGGGAATCATCTCCCATACAACCAGCAACCCACCCCCCACGCCAGGAGCATCCTCATTGCAAAGCTTGGGGACCGTGCCGAGGCATCTGTGAGTAAACATGAGCTGAGCCCCAGGCCAGCTGCTGCTGAACTGTTCCCACCCTTCCCAGGTAAAACACCTGAATATGTACAAGGGCTTGAAAGCCTAGAGGAAGGGCCGCGGAGCCACACCAGCGACAGCACGCAGGCCAACTTGGTGCCTGCAGGCCAGCCAGGGTGGTCCTGGCCCCGGTCGCTCTTCCGGAAGCTTTCCATTGCCCTGCCTGAGATACCCCTCCTGTTCCGGCGCCCACTGCTTTTTTACTTCCTCACCTCTGTCCGGAGAGAAATTCCAGCGGAAGGTATGGGTGACACATCCTCTTCTTTACAGGTGGCAGCCTGGCAACCCCTGCAGAAAGGCCAGCAGAGCCCCACTCACACCGGGCCACCAACAAAGCTGTGGCCCCTCACTCCCTCCCACCAGCAGAGCCCCGAGACGGCTGACGGGGCAGAGAATAAGGAGTTAGGCACAGCTTCAGGGGCTATTGCTGCCTGGAGCGCTGTTTATATTGACCTCAAACAGGCACACCTGGGGAGGGCCGGCCGGCAGGGTAAGGCTGCCCAGGTCAGCTAATCCACAACCCTCAGGGAATCACATTGTTGAAAACGGACCTCGCTAAGGCAGAATAGAAGCCAAGGAAGAAAAGGACACAATGCCATTTGCAGCACCGTAGATGAGTCTAGAGGTAATCACGTGACTTGTAGTAAGTCAGAAAGTGAAAGACACATATCGTATCATATCACTTATAGGTGTTACCTAAGAATGGATACCAGGGCAGATATTTCCACGGAGAAGGGCCATCACAGATTCATCAAACAAACTTATGGTTCACCAATGGAAAGGTGTGAGGATTGGTTTCATTACGATATTGGGGTTAACAGACATATACAAACACAGGTGACACATATAATCACCAAAGACCTACGGAATACCAAGAGAAGACTACTCAACCTTCTGTCATAACGTACATGGGAAAAGGATCCCAGGAAGAACAGACATCTGTATATGTGTAAAAGAACCCCATCTTCCACACCTACAACAAGCCAAACATTGTAATCAAACTTGCTGTAATAAAAAATAAAAATTAAATTAAAAACACGAACAAGAAGTAGTGAGACAAACTTGAGGGGCTTTCTCCTGGCACATTCCATTCTAAATTCCAATCTAGAACATGACTTCCATTGAGGCTCTGTTGCCCTAGTCACCAGGTTTGGTAAGGGAGAACTGCTGCCACCTTGTGGCCGTTTCGCACAACAGCAGCTTTAATCCCAGCGCTGATGGTCAGTTGATATTCAAAATCATTGCAGGCCTGTAAATGACACCTGCCCTGAAAACAAATCCTGGGGTCACATATCGACCAAAAAATTCAAAGGACGTCCATATTTCAAAACGACCGTCTCAAAAGGCATATTTTACGCACATTAGTGTTCTGCTTCTTTTTCTTTCTTTCCTTTTTTTGTTAAAAATACGGGAATGGAAAAAGGCATCCCTCAGAATGGGCGAAAATCGTTGCAAACGAATCAATGGACAAAGGTTTAATCTCCAATATATATAAACAGCTCATGCAGCTTAATATTAACAAAACAAACAACCCAATACAAAAAATGGGCAGAAGATCTAAAGAGATGTTTCTTCCAAGAAGACACAGAGATGGCCAAGACGC
This sequence comes from Mesoplodon mirus, assembly GCF_964341445.2. NCBI lineage: Eukaryota > Metazoa > Chordata > Mammalia > Artiodactyla > Ziphiidae > Mesoplodon > Mesoplodon mirus. The sequence goes on along the minus strand of NW_028295586.1, from coordinate 25,999 downwards.
ACATGAAAAGCTGCACAACAGCACTAATTATTAGAGAAATGCAAATCAAAACTACAATGAGGTATCACCTCACACCTGTTAGAATCGGCATCATCAGAAAATCTACAAACAACCAATTCTGGGGAGGGTGTGGACAAAAGGAGCCCTCTTCCACTATTGGTGGGAATGTAAATTGATACAGTCACTATGGAGAACGGTATGGAGTTTCCTTAAAAAAACTAGAAATAGAATTACCATCTGATCCAGCAATCCCACTTCTGGGCATATACCCAGAGAAAACCATAAATCAAAAAGGCACATTCACCACAATGTTCATGGCAGCACTATTTACAATAGCCAGGTAATGGAAGCAACGTAAATGCCCACAGACAGATGAATGGATAAAGATGTGGTACATATATAAAATGGAATATTACTCAGCCATAAGAAGGAATGAAACTGGGTCATTTGTAGAGACATCGATGGATCTAGAGACTGTCATACAGAATGAAGTAAGTCAGAAAGAGGAAAACAAATATTGTATATTAATGCATATATGTGGTACCTAAAAAATGGTACAGATGAACTGGTTTGCAGGGAAGAAACAGAGACACAGAGGTAGAGAACAAACATATGGACACCAAGTGTGGGAAGCCATGGGGTGGTGGTGGTGGGATGAGTTGGGAGATTGGGATTGACCTGTATACATGTATATGCATAAAATACATAACTAATAATAACCTGCTGTATAAAAAAATAAATCAAATTAAATTTCAAATTTTTAAAAAATAAAATTTAAAAATAAAACAGAAAAATGTTCTTCCCTTCACACAGATGTATTTATAGGAATGAATTATTTCCATGCTTATATCTATAAATACATAAAGGAGGAATACAATCTAACTTGAACCATAAAAGAAAAAAAAAAAAAACCTGAACCCACCAGTTATACAGAGGAAAACCCTATCAGGGCACTTGCTCCAGCGGTAAACAATTCTGAAATTGGTCATAGGTGGGGAGTCATCTCCCATACAACCAGCAACCCACCCCCCACGCAAGGAGCATCCTCATTGCAAAGCTGGGGGACCGTGCCGAGGCATCTGTGAGTAAACGTGAGCTGAGCCCCAGGCCAGCTGCTGCTGAACTGTTCCCACCCTTCCCAGGTAAAACACCTGAATATGTACAAGGGCTTGAAAGCCTAGAGGAAGGGCCGCGGAGCCACACCAGCGACAGCACGCAGGCCAACTTGGTGCCTGCCGGCCAGCCAGGGTGGTCCTGGCCCCGGTCGCTCTTCCGGAAGCTTTCCATTGCCCTGCCTGAGATACCCCTCCTGTCCCGGCCCCCACTGCTTTTTTCCTTCCTCACCTCTGTCCGGAGAGAAATGCCAGCGGAAGGTATGGGTGACACATCCTCTTCTTTACAGGTGGCAGCCTGGCAACCCCTGCAGAAAGGCCAGCAGAGCCCCACTCACACCAGGCCACCAACAAAGCTGTGGCCCCTCACTCCCTCCCACCAGCAGAGCCCCGAGACGGCTGACAGGGCAGAGAATATGGAGTCAGGCACAGCTTCAGGGGCTATTGCTGCCAGGAGCGCTGTTTATATTGACCTCAAACAGGCACACCTGGGGAGGGCCGGCCGGCAGGGTAAGGCTGCCCAGGTCAGCTAATCCACAACCCTCAGGGAATCACATTGTTGAAAACGGACCTCGCTAAGGCAGAATAGAAGCCAAGGAAGAAAAGGACACAATGCCATTTGCAGCACCGTAGATGAGTCTAGAGGTAATCACGTGACTTGTAGTAAGTCAGAAAGTGAAAGACACATATCGTATCATATCACTTATAGGTGTTACCTAACAATGGATACCAGGGCAGATATTTCCACGGAGAAGGGCCATCACAGATTCATCAAACAAACTTATGGTTCACCAATGGAAAGGTGTGAGGATTGGTTTCATTACGATATTGGGGTTAACAGACATATACAAACACAGGTGACACATATAATCACCAAAGACCTACGGAATACCAAGAGAAGACTACTCAACCTTCTGTCATAACGTACATGGGAAAAGGATCCCAGGAAGAACAGACATCTGTATATGTGTAAAAGAACCCCATCTTCCACACCTACAACAAGCCAAACATTGTAATCAAACTTGCTGTAATAAAAAATAAAAAATTAAATTAAAAACACGAACAAGAAGTAGTGAGACAAACTTGAGGGGCTTTCTCCTGGCACATTCCATTCTAAATTCCAATCTAGAACACGACTTCCATTGAGGCTCTGTTGCCCTAGTCACCAGGTTTGGTAAGGGAGAACTGCTGCCACCTTGTGGCCGTTTCGCACAACAGCAGCTTTAATCCCAGCGCTGATGGTCAGTTGATATTCAAAATCATTGCAGGCCTGTAAATGACACCTGCCCTGAAAACAAATCCTGGGGTCACATATCGACCAAAAAATTCAAAGGACGTCCATATTTCAAAACGACCGTTTCAAAAGGCATATTTTACGCACATTAGTGTTCTGCTTCATTTTCTTTCTTTCCTTTTTTTGTTAAAAATACGGGAATGGAAAAAGGCATCCCTCAGAATGGGCGAAAATCGTTGCAAACGAATCCATGGACAAAGGTTTAATCTCCAATATATATAAAGAGCTCATGCAGCTTAATATTAACAAAACAAACAACCCAATACAAAAAATGGGCAGAAGATCTAAAGAGATGTTTCTTCCAAGAAGACACAGAGATGGCCAAGACGCACATGAAAAGCTGCTCAACAGCACTAATTATTAGAGAAATGCAAATCAAAACTACAATGAGGTATCACCTCACACCTGTTAGAATCGGCATCATCAGAAAATCTACAAACAACCAATTCTGGGGAGGGTGTGGACAAAAGGAGCCCTCTTCCACTATTGGTGGGAATGTAAATTGATACAGTCACTATGGAGAACGGTATGGAGTTTCCTTAAAAAAACTAGAAATAGAATTACCATCTCATCCAGCAATCCCACTTCTGGGCATATACCCAGAGAAAACCATAAATCAAAAAGGCACATTCACCACAATGTTCATGGCAGCACTATTTACAATAGCCAGGTAATGGAAGCAACGTAAATGCCCACAGACAGATGAATGGATAAAGATGTGGTACATATATAAAATGGAATATTACTCAGCCATAAGAAGGAATGAAACTGGGTCATTTGTAGAGACATCGATGGATCTAGAGACTGTCATACAGAATGAAGTAAGTCAGAAAGAGGAAAACAAATACTGTATATTAATGCATATATGTGGAACCTAAAAAATGGTACAGATGAACTGGTTTGCAGGGAAGAAACAGAGACACAGAGGTAGAGAACAAACATATGGACACCAAGTGTGGTAAGCCATGGGGTGGTGGTGGTGGGATGAGTTGGGAGATTGGGATTGACCTGTATACATGTATATGCATAAAATACATAACTAATAATAACCTGCTGTATAAAAAAATAAATCAAAGTAAATTTCAAAATTTTAAAAAGTAAAATTTAAAAATAAAACAGAAAAATGTTCTTCCCTTCACACAGATGTATTTATAGGAATGAATTATTTCCATGCTTATATCTATAAATACATAAAGGAGGAATAAAATCTAACTTGAACCATAAAAGAAAAAAAAAAAACCTGAACCCACCAGTTATACAGAGGAAAACCGTACCAGGGCACTTTCTCCAGCGGTAAACAATTCTGAAATTGGTCAGAGGTGGGGAGTCATCTCCCATACAACCAGCAACCCACCCCCCACGCAAGGAGCATCCTCATTGCAAAGCTGGGGGACCGTGCCGAGGCATCTGTGAGTAAACGTGAGCTGAGCCCCAGGCCAGCTGCTGCTGAACTGTTCCCACCCTTCCCAGGTAAAACACCTGAATATGTACAAGGGCTTGAAAGCCTAGAGGAAGGGCCACGGAGCCACACCAGCAACAGCACGCAGGCCAACTTGGTGCCTGCAGGCCAGCCAGGGTGGTCCTGGCCCCGGGCGCTCTTCCGGAAGCTTTCCATTGCCCTGCCTGAGATACCCCTCCTGTCCCGGCGCCCACTGCTTTTTTCCTTCCTCACCTCTGTCCGGAGAGAAATTCCAGCGGAAGGTATGGGTGACACATCCTCTTCTTTACAGGTGGCAGCCTGGCAACCCCTGCAGAAAGGCCAGCAGAGCCCCACTCACACCGGGCCACCAACAAAGCTGTGGCCCCTCACTCCCTCCCACCAGCAGAGCCCCGAGACTGCTGACGGGGCAGAGAATATGGAGTCAGGCACAGCTTCAGGGGCTATTGCTGCCTGGAGCGCTGTTTATATTGACCTCAAACAGGCACACCTGGGGAGGGCCGGCCGGCAGGGTAAGGCTGCCCAGGTCAGCTAATCCACAACCCTCAGGGAATCACATTGTTGAAAACGGACCTCGCTAAGGCAGAATAGAAGCCAAGGAAGAAAAGGACACAATGCCATTTGCAGCACCGTACATGAGTCTAGAGGTAATCACGTGACTTGTAGTAAGTCAGAAAGTGAAAGACACATATCGTATCATATCACTTATAGGTGTTACCTAAGAATGGATACCAGGGCAGATATTTCCACGGAGAAGGGCCATCACAGATTCATCAAACAAACTTATGGTTCACCAATGGAAAGGTGTGAGGATTGGTTTCATTACGATATTGGGGTTAACAGACATATACAAACACAGGTGACACATATAATCACCAAAGACCTACGGAATACCAAGAGAAGACTACTCAACCTTCTGTCATAACGTACATGGGAAAAGGATCCCAGGAAGAACAGACATCTCTATATGTGTAAAAGAACCACATCTTCCACACCTACAACAAGCCAAACATTGTAATCAAACTTGCTGCTATAAAAACTAAAAAATTAAATTAAAAACACGAACAAGAAGTAGTGAGACAAACTTGAGGGGCTTTCTCCTGGCACATTCCATTCTAAATTCCAATCTAGAACATGACTTCCATTGAGGCTCTGTTGCCCTAGTCACCAGGTTTGGTAAGGGAGAACTGCTGCCACCTTGTGGCCGTTTCGCACAACAGCAGCTTTAATCCCAGCGCTGATGGTCAGTTGATATTCAAAATCATTGCAGGCCTGTAAATGACACCTGCCCTGAAAACAAATCCTGGGGTCACATATCGACCAAAAAATTCAAAGGACGTCCATATTTCAAAACGACCGTTTCAAAAGGCATATTTTACGCACATTAGTGTTCTGCTTCTTTTTCTTTCTTTCCTTTTTTTGTTAAAAATACGGGAATGGAAAAAGGCATCCCTCAGAATGGGCGAAAATCGTTGCAAACGAATCAATGGACAAAGGTTTAATCTCCAATATATATAAAGAGCTCATGCAGCTTAATATTAACAAAACAAACAACCCAATACAAAAAATGGGCAGAAGATCTAAAGAGATGTTTCTTCCAAGAAGACGCAGAGATGGCCAAGACGCACATGAAAAGCTGCTCAACAGCACTAATTATTAGAGAAATGCAAATCAAAACTACAATGAGGTATCACCTCACACCTGTTAGAATCGGCATCATCAGAAAATCTACAAACAACCAATTCTGGGGAGGGTGTGGACAAAAGGAGCCCTCTTCCACTATTGGTGGGAATGTAAATTGATACAGTCACTATGGAGAACGGTATGGAGTTTCCTTAAAAAAACTAGAAATAGAATTACCATCTGATCCAGCAATCCCACTTCTGGGCATATACCCAGAGAAAACCATAAATCAAAAAGGCACATTCACCACAATGTTCATGGCAGCACTATTTACAATAGCCAGGTAATGGAAGCAACGTAAATGCCCACAGACAGATGAATGGATAAAGATGTGGTACATATATAAAATGGAATATTACTCCGCCATAAGAAGGAATGAAACTGGGTCATTTGTAGAGACATCGATGGATCTAGAGACTGTCATACAGAATGAAGTAAGTCAGAAAGAGGAAAACAAATATTGTATATTAATGCATATATGTGGAACCTAAAAAATGGTACAGATGAACTGGTTTGCAGGGAAGAAACAGAGACACAGAGGTAGAGAACAAACATATGGACACCAAGTGTGGGAAGCCATGGGGTGGTGGTGGTGGGATGAGTTGGGAGATTGGGATTGACCTGTATACATGTATATGCATAAAATACATAACTAATAATAACCTGCTGTATAAAAAAATAAATCAAAGTAAATTTCAAATGTTTAAAAAATAAAATTTAAAAATAAAACAGAAAAATGTTCTTCCCTTCACACAGATGTATTTATAGGAATGAATTATTTCCATGCTTATATCTATAAATACATAAAGGAGGAATAAAATCTAACTTGAACCATAAAAGAAAAAAAAAAAACCTGAACCCACCAGTTATACAGAGCAAAACCGTATCAGGGCACTTGCTCCAGCGGTAAACAATTCTGAAATTGGTCAGAGGTGGGGAATCATCTCCCATACAACCAGCAACCCACCCCCCACGCCAGGAGCATCCTCATTGCAAAGCTTGGGGACCGTGCCGAGGCATCTGTGAGTAAACATGAGCTGAGCCCCAGGCCAGCTGCTGCTGAACTGTTCCCACCCTTCCCAGGTAAAACACCTGAATATGTACAAGGGCTTGAAAGCCTAGAGGAAGGGCCGCGGAGCCACACCAGTGACAGCACGCAGGCCAACTTGGTGCCTGCAGGCCAGCCAGGGTGGTCCTGGCCCCGGTCGCTCTTCCGGAAGCTTTCCATTGCCCTGCCTGAGATACCCCTCCTGTTCCGGCGCCCACTGCTTTTTTACTTCCTCACCTCTGTCCGGAGAGAAATTCCAGCGGAAGGTATGGGTGACACATCCTCTTCTTTACAGGTGGCAGCCTGGCAACCCCTGCAGAAAGGCCAGCAGAGCCCCACTCACACCGGGCCACCAACAAAGCTGTGGCCCCTCACTCCCTCCCACCAGCAGAGCCCCGAGACGGCTGACGGGGCAGAGAATATGGAGTTAGGCACAGCTTCAGGGGCTATTGCTGCCTGGAGCGCTGTTTATATTGACCTCAAACAGGCACACCTGGGGAGGGCCGGCCGGCAGGGTAAGGCTGCCCAGGTCAGCTAATCCACAACCCTCAGGGAATCACATTGTTGAAAACGGACCTCGCTAAGGCAGAATAGAAGCCAAGGAAGAAAAGGACACAATGCCATTTGCAGCACCGTAGATGAGTCTAGAGGTAATCACGTGACTTGTAGTAAGTCAGAAAGTGAAAGACACATATCGTATCATATCACTTATAGGTGTTACCTAAGAATGGATACCAGGGCAGATATTTCCACGGAGAAGGGCCATCACAGATTCATCAAACAAACTTATGGTTCACCAATGGAAAGGTGTGAGGATTGGTTTCATTACGATATTGGGGTTAACAGACATATACACACACAGGTGACACATATAATCACCAAAGACCTACGGAATACCAAGAGAAGACTACTCAACCTTCTGTCATAACGTACATGGGAAAAGGATCCCAGGAAGAACAGACATCTGTATATGTGTAAAAGAACCCCATCTTCCACACCTACAACAAGCCAAACATTGTAATCAAACTTGCTGTAATAAAAACTAAAAAATTAAATTAAAAACACGAACAAGAAGTAGTGAGACAAACTTGAGGGGCTTTCTCCTGGCACATTCCATTCTAAATTCCAATCTAGAACATGACTTCCATTGAGGCTCTGTTGCCCTAGTCACCAGATTTGGTAAGGGAGAACTGCTGCCACCTTGTGGCCGTTTCGCACAACAGCAGCTTTAATCCCAGCGCTGATGGTCAGTTGATATTCAAAATCATTGCAGGCCTGTAAATGACACCTGCCCTGAAAACAAATCCTGGGGTCACATATCGACCAAAAAATTCAAAGGACGTCCATATTTCAAAACGACCGTTTCAAAAGGCATATTTTACGCACATTAGTGTTCTGCTTCTTTTTCTTTCTTTCCTTTTTTTGTTAAAAATACGGGAATGGAAAAAGGCATCCCTCAGAATGGGCGAAAATCGTTGCAAACGAATCAATGGACAAAGGTTTAATCTCCAATATATATAAAGAGCTCATGCAGCTTAATATTAACAAAACAAACAACCCAATACAAAAAATGGGCAGAAGATCTAAAGAGATGTTTCTTCCAAGAAGACACAGAGATGGCCAAGACGCACATGAAAAGCTGCTCAACAGCACTAATTATTAGAGAAATGCAAATCAAAACTACAATGAGGTATCACCTCACACCTGTTAGAATCGGCATCATCAGAAAATCTACAAACAACCAATTCTGGGGAGGGTGTGGACAAAAGGAGCCCTCTTCCACTATTGGTGGGAATGTAAATTGATACAGTCACTATGGAGAACGGTATGGAGTTTCCTTAAAAAAACTAGAAATAGAATTACCATCTGATCCAGCAATCCCACTTCTGGGCATATACCCAGAGAAAACCATAAATCAAAAAGGCACATTCACCACAATGTTCATGGCAGCGCTATTTACAATAGCCAGGTAATGGAAGCAAGGTAAATGCCCACAGACAGATGAATGGATAAAGATGTGGTACATATATAAAATGGAATATTACTCAGCCATAAAAAGGAATGAAACTGGGTCATTTGTAGAGACATCGATGGATCTAGAGACTGTCATACAGAATGAAGTAAGTCAGAAAGAGGAAAACAAATATTGTATATTAATGCATATATGTGGAACATAAAAAATGGTACAGATGAACTGGTTTGCAGGGAAGAAACAGAGACACAGAGGTAGAGAACAAACATATGGACACCAAGTGTGGGAAGCCATGGGGTGGTGGTGGTGGGATGAGTTGGGAGATTGGGATTGACCTGTATACATGTATATGCATAAAATACATAACTAATAATAACCTGCTGTATAAAAAAATAAATCAAAGTAAATTTCAAATGTTTAAAAAATAAAATTTAAAAATAAAACAGAAAAATGTTCTTCCCTTCACACAGATGTATTTATAGGAATGAATTATTTCCATGCTTATATCTATAAATACATAAAGGAGGAATAAAATCTAACTTGAACCATAAAAGAAAAAAAAAAACCTGAACCCACCAGTTATACAGAGGAAAACCCTATCAGGGCACTTGCTCCAGCGGTAAACAATTCTGAAATTGGTCAGAGGTGGGGAATCATCTCCCATACAACCAGCAACCCACCCCCCACGCCAGGAGCATCCTCATTGCAAAGCTTGGGGACCGTGCCGAGGCATCTGTGAGTAAACGTGAGCTGAGCCCCAGGCCAGCTGCTGCTGAACTGTTCCCACCCTTCCCAGGTAAAACACCTGAATATGTACAAGGGCTTGAAAGCCTAGAGGAAGGGCCGCGGAGCCACACCAGCGACAGCACGCAGGCCAACTTGGTGCCTGCAGGCCAGCCAGGGTGGTCCTGGCCCCGGTCGCTCTTCCGGAAGTTTTCCATTGCCCTGCCTGAGATACCCCTCCTGTCCCGGCGCCCACTGCTTTTTTACTTCCTCACCTCTGTCCGGAGAGAAATTCCAGCGGAAGGTATGGGTGACACATCCTCTTCTTTACAGGTGGCAGCCTGGCAACCCCTGCAGAAAGGCCAGCAGAGCCCCACTCACACCGGGCCACCAACAAAGCTGTGGCCCCTCACTCCCTCCCACCAGCAGAGCCCCGAGACTGCTGACGGGGCAGAGAATATGGAGTCAGGCACAGCTTCAGGGGCTATTGCTGCCTGGAGCGCTGTTTATATTGACCTCAAACAGGCACACCTGGGGAGGGCCGGCCGGCAGGGTAAGGCTGCCCAGGTCAGCTAATCCACAACCCTCAGGGAATCACATTGTTGAAAACGGACCTCGCTAAGGCAGAATAGAAGCCAAGGAAGAAAAGGACACAATGCCATTTGCAGCACCGTAGATGAGTCTAGAGGTAATCACGTGACTTGTAGTAAGTCAGAAAGTGAAAGACACATATCGTATCATATCACTTATAGGTGTTACCTAAGAATGGATACCAGGGCAGATATTTCCACGGAGAAGGGCCATCACAGATTCATCAAACAAACTTATGGTTCACCAATGGAAAGGTGTGAGGATTGGTTTCATTATGATATTGGTGTTAACAGACATATAAAAACACAGGTGACACATATAATCACCAAAGACCTACGGAATACCAAAAGAAGACTACTCAACCTTCTGTCATAACGTACATGGGAAAAGGATCCCAGGAAGAACAGATATCTATATATGTGTAAAAGAACCCCATCTTCCACACCTACAACAAGCCAAACATTGTAATCAAACTTGCTGTAATAAAAACTAAAAAATTAAATTAAAAACACGAACAAGAAGTAGTGAGACAAACTTGAGGGGCTTTCTCCTGGCACATTCCATTCTAAATTCCAATCTAGAACACGACTTCCATTGAGGCTCTGTTGCCCTAGTCACCAGATTTGGTAAGGGAGAACTGCTGCCACCTTGTGGCCGTTTCGCACAACAGCAGCTTTAATCCCAGCGCTGATGGTCAGTTGATATTCAAAATCATTGCAGGCCTGTAAATGACACCTGCCCTGAAAACAAATCCTGGGGTCACATATCGACCAAAAAATTCAAAGGACGTCCATATTTCAAAACGACCGTTTCAAAAGGCATATTTTACACACATTAGTGTTCTGCTTCTTTTTCTTTCTTTCCTTTTTTTGTTAAAAATACGGGAATGGAAAAAGGCATCCCTCAGAATGGGCGAAAATCGTTGCAAACGAATCAATGGACAAAGGTTTAATCTCCAATATATATAAACAGCTCATGCAGCTTAATATTAACAAAACAAACAACCCAATACAAAAAATGGGCAGAAGATCTAAAGAGATGTTTCTTCCAAGAAGACACAGAGATGGCCAAGACGCACATGAAAAGCTGCTCAACAGCACTAATTATTAGAGAAATGTAAATCAAAACTACAATGAGGTATCACCTCACACCTGTTAGAATCGGCATCATCAGAAAATCTACAAACAACCAATTCTGGGGAGGGTGTGGACAAAAGGAGCCCTCTTCCACTATTGGTGGGAATGTAAATTGATACAGTCACTATGGAGAACGGTATGGAGTTTCCTTAAAAAAACTAGAAATAGAATTACCATCTGATCCAGCAATCCCACTTCTGGGCATATACCCAGAGAAAACCATAAATCAAAAAGGCACATTCACCACAATGTTCATGGCAGCGCTATTTACAATAGCCAGGTAATGGAAGCAACGTAAATGCCCACAGACAGATGAATGGATAAAGATGTGGTACATATATAAAATGGAATATTACTCAGCCATAAAAAGGAATGAAACTGGGTCATTTGTAGAGACATCGATGGATCTAGAGACTGTCATACAGAATGAAGTAAGTCAGAAAGAGGAAAACAAATATTGTATATTAATGCATATATGTGGAACCTAAAAAATGGTACAGATGAACTGGTTTGCAGGGAAGAAACAGAGACACAGAGGTAGAGAACAAACATATGGACACCAAGTGTGGGAAGCCATGGGGTGGTGGTGGTGGGATGAGTTGGGAGATTGGGATTGACCTGTATACATGTATATGCATAAAATACATAACTAATAATAACCTGCTGTATAAAAAAATAAATCAAAGTAAATTTCAAATGTTTAAAAAATAAAATTTAAAAATAAAACAGAAAAATGTTCTTCCCTTCACACAGATGTATTTATAGGAATGAATTATTTCCATGCTTATATCTATAAATACATAAAGGAGGAATAAAATCTAACTTGAACCATAAAAGAAAAAAAAAAAACCTGAACCCACCAGTTATACAGAGGAAAACCCTATCAGGGCACTTGCTCCAGCGGTAAACAATTCTGAAATTGGTCAGAGGTGGGGAATCATCTCCCATACAACCAGCAACCCACCCCCCACGCCAGGAGCATCCTCATTGCAAAGCTTGGGGACCGTGCCGAGGCATCTGTGAGTAAACGTGAGCTGAGCCCCAGGCCAGCTGCTGCTGAACTGTTCCCACCCTTCCCAGGTAAAACACCTGAATATGTACAAGGGCTTGAAAGCCTAGAGGAAGGGCCGCGGAGCCACACCAGCGACAGCACGCAGGCCAACTTGGTGCCTGCAGGCCAGCCAGGGTGGTCCTGGCCCCGGTCGCTCTTCCGGAAGTTTTCCATTGCCCTGCCTGAGATACCCCTCCTGTCCCGGCGCCCACTGCTTTTTTACTTCCTCACCTCTGTCCGGAGAGAAATTCCAGCGGAAGGTATGGGTGACACATCCTCTTCTTTACAGGTGGCAGCCTGGCAACCCCTGCAGAAAGGCCAGCAGAGCCCCACTCACACCGGGCCACCAACAAAGCTGTGGCCCCTCACTCCCTCCCACCAGCAGAGCCCCGAGACTGCTGACGGGGCAGAGAATATGGAGTCAGGCACAGCTTCAGGGGCTATTGCTGCCTGGAGCGCTGTTTATATTGACCTCAAACAGGCACACCTGGGGAGGGCCGGCCGGCAGGGTAAGGCTGCCCAGGTCAGCTAATCCACAACCCTCAGGGAATCACATTGTTGAAAACGGACCTCGCTAAGGCAGAATAGAAGCCAAGGAAGAAAAGGACACAATGCCATTTGCAGCACCGTAGATGAGTCTAGAGGTAATCACGTGACTTGTAGTAAGTCAGAAAGTGAAAGACACATATCGTATCATATCACTTATAGGTGTTACCTAAGAATGGATACCAGGGCAGATATTTCCACGGAGAAGGGCCATCACAGATTCATCAAACAAACTTATGGTTCACCAATGGAAAGGTGTGAGGATTGGTTTCATTATGATATTGGTGTTAACAGACATATAAAAACACAGGTGACACATATAATCACCAAAGACCTACGGAATACCAAGAGAAGACTACTCAACCTTCTGTCATAACGTACATGGGAAAAGGATCCCAGGAAGAACAGATATCTGTATATGTGTAAAAGAACCCCATCTTCCACACCTACAACAAGCCAAACATTGTAATCAAACTTGCTGTAATAAAAACTAAAAAATTAAATTAAAAACACGAACAAGAAGTAGTGAGACAAACTTGAGGGGCTTTCTCCTGGCACATTCCATTCTAAATTCCAATCTAGAACACGACTTCCATTGAGGCTCTGTTGCCCTAGTCACCAGATTTGGTAAGGGAGAACTGCTGCCACCTTGTGGCCGTTTCGCACAACAGCAGCTTTAATCCCAGCGCTGATGGTCAGTTGATATTCAAAATCATTGCAGGCCTGTAAATGACACCTGCCCTGAAAACAAATCCTGGGGTCACATATCGACCAAAAAATTCAAAGGACGTCCATATTTCAAAACGACCGTTTCAAAAGGCATATTTTACGCACATTAGTGTTCTGCTTCTTTTTCTTTCTTTCCTTTTTTTGTTAAAAATACGGGAATGGAAAAAGGCATCCCTCAGAATGGGCGAAAATCGTTGCAAACGAATCAATGGACAAAGGTTTAATCTCCAATATATATAAAGAGCTCATGCAGCTTAATATTAACAAAACAAACAACCCAATACAAAAAATGGGCAGAAGATCTAAAGAGATGTTTCTTCCAAGAAGACACAGAGATGGCCAAGACGCACATGAAAAGCTGCTCAACAGCACTAATTATTAGAGAAATGCAAATCAAAACTACAATGAGGTATCACCTCACACCTGTTAGAATCGGCATCATCAGAAAATCTACAAACAACCAATTCTGGGGAGGGTGTGGACAAAAGGAGCCCTCTTCCACTATTGGTGGGAATGTAAATTGATACAGTCACTATGGAGAACGGTATGGAGTTTCCTTAAAAAAACTAGAAATAGAATTACCATCTGATCCAGCAATCCCACTTCTGGGCATATACCCAGAGAAAACCATAAATCAAAAAGGCACATTCACCACAATGTTCATGGCAGCGCTATTTACAATAGCCAGGTAATGGAAGCAAGGTAAATGCCCACAGACAGATGAATGGATAAAGATGTGGTACATATATAAAATGGAATATTACTCAGCCATAAAAAGGAATGAAACTGGGTCATTTGTAGAGACATCGATGGATCTAGAGACTGTCATACAGAATGAAGTAAGTCAGAAAGAGGAAAACAAATATTGTATATTAATGCATATATGTGGAACATAAAAAATGGTACAGATGAACTGGTTTGCAGGGAAGAAACAGAGACACAGAGGTAGAGAACAAACATATGGACACCAAGTGTGGGAAGCCATGGGGTGGTGGTGGTGGGATGAGTTGGGAGATTGGGATTGACCTGTATACATGTATATGCATAAAATACATAACTAATAATAACCTGCTGTATAAAAAAATAAATCAAAGTAAATTTCAAATGTTTAAAAAATAAAATTTAAAAATAAAACAGAAAAATGTTCTTCCCTTCACACAGATGTATTTATAGGAATGAATTATTTCCATGCTTATATCTATAAATACATAAAGGAGGAATAAAATCTAACTTGAACCATAAAAGAAAAAAAAAAACCTGAACCCACCAGTTATACAGAGGAAAACCCTATCAGGGCACTTGCTCCAGCGGTAAACAATTCTGAAATTGGTCAGAGGTGGGGAATCATCTCCCATACAACCAGCAACCCACCCCCCACGCCAGGAGCATCCTCATTGCAAAGCTTGGGGACCGTGCCGAGGCATCTGTGAGTAAACGTGAGCTGAGCCCCAGGCCAGCTGCTGCTGAACTGTTCCCACCCTTCCCAGGTAAAACACCTGAATATGTACAAGGGCTTGAAAGCCTAGAGGAAGGGCCGCGGAGCCACACCAGCGACAGCACGCAGGCCAACTTGGTGCCTGCAGGCCAGCCAGGGTGGTCCTGGCCCCGGTCGCTCTTCCGGAAGTTTTCCATTGCCCTGCCTGAGATACCCCTCCTGTCCCGGCGCCCACTGCTTTTTTACTTCCTCACCTCTGTCCGGAGAGAAATTCCAGCGGAAGGTATGGGTGACACATCCTCTTCTTTACAGGTGGCAGCCTGGCAACCCCTGCAGAAAGGCCAGCAGAGCCCCACTCACACCGGGCCACCAACAAAGCTGTGGCCCCTCACTCCCTCCCACCAGCAGAGCCCCGAGACTGCTGACGGGGCAGAGAATATGGAGTCAGGCACAGCTTCAGGGGCTATTGCTGCCTGGAGCGCTGTTTATATTGACCTCAAACAGGCACACCTGGGGAGGGCCGGCCGGCAGGGTAAGGCTGCCCAGGTCAGCTAATCCACAACCCTCAGGGAATCACATTGTTGAAAACGGACCTCGCTAAGGCAGAATAGAAGCCAAGGAAGAAAAGGACACAATGCCATTTGCAGCACCGTAGATGAGTCTAGAGGTAATCACGTGACTTGTAGTAAGTCAGAAAGTGAAAGACACATATCGTATCATATCACTTATAGGTGTTACCTAAGAATGGATACCAGGGCAGATATTTCCACGGAGAAGGGCCATCACAGATTCATCAAACAAACTTATGGTTCACCAATGGAAAGGTGTGAGGATTGGTTTCATTATGATATTGGTGTTAACAGACATATAAAAACACAGGTGACACATATAATCACCAAAGACCTACGGAATACCAAAAGAAGACTACTCAACCTTCTGTCATAACGTACATGGGAAAAGGATCCCAGGAAGAACAGATATCTATATATGTGTAAAAGAACCCCATCTTCCACACCTACAACAAGCCAAACATTGTAATCAAACTTGCTGTAATAAAAACTAAAAAATTAAATTAAAAACACGAACAAGAAGTAGTGAGACAAACTTGAGGGGCTTTCTCCTGGCACATTCCATTCTAAATTCCAATCTAGAACACGACTTCCATTGAGGCTCTGTTGCCCTAGTCACCAGATTTGGTAAGGGAGAACTGCTGCCACCTTGTGGCCGTTTCGCACAACAGCAGCTTTAATCCCAGCGCTGATGGTCAGTTGATATTCAAAATCATTGCAGGCCTGTAAATGACACCTGCCCTGAAAACAAATCCTGGGGTCACATATCGACCAAAAAATTCAAAGGACGTCCATATTTCAAAACGACCGTTTCAAAAGGCATATTTTACACACATTAGTGTTCTGCTTCTTTTTCTTTCTTTCCTTTTTTTGTTAAAAATACGGGAATGGAAAAAGGCATCCCTCAGAATGGGCGAAAATCGTTGCAAACGAATCAATGGACAAAGGTTTAATCTCCAATATATATAAACAGCTCATGCAGCTTAATATTAACAAAACAAACAACCCAATACAAAAAATGGGCAGAAGATCTAAAGAGATGTTTCTTCCAAGAAGACACAGAGATGGCCAAGACGCACATGAAAAGCTGCTCAACAGCACTAATTATTAGAGAAATGTAAATCAAAACTACAATGAGGTATCACCTCACACCTGTTAGAATCGGCATCATCAGAAAATCTACAAACAACCAATTCTGGGGAGGGTGTGGACAAAAGGAGCCCTCTTCCACTATTGGTGGGAATGTAAATTGATACAGTCACTATGGAGAACGGTATGGAGTTTCCTTAAAAAAACTAGAAATAGAATTACCATCTGATCCAGCAATCCCACTTCTGGGCATATACCCAGAGAAAACCATAAATCAAAAAGGCACATTCACCACAATGTTCATGGCAGCGCTATTTACAATAGCCAGGTAATGGAAGCAACGTAAATGCCCACAGACAGATGAATGGATAAAGATGTGGTACATATATAAAATGGAATATTACTCAGCCATAAAAAGGAATGAAACTGGGTCATTTGTAGAGACATCGATGGATCTAGAGACTGTCATACAGAATGAAGTAAGTCAGAAAGAGGAAAACAAATATTGTATATTAATGCATATATGTGGAACCTAAAAAATGGTACAGATGAACTGGTTTGCAGGGAAGAAACAGAGACACAGAGGTAGAGAACAAACATATGGACACCAAGTGTGGGAAGCCATGGGGTGGTGGTGGTGGGATGAGTTGGGAGATTGGGATTGACCTGTATACATGTATATGCATAAAATACATAACTAATAATAACCTGCTGTATAAAAAAATAAATCAAAGTAAATTTCAAATGTTTAAAAAATAAAATTTAAAAATAAAACAGAAAAATGTTCTTCCCTTCACACAGATGTATTTATAGGAATGAATTATTTCCATGCTTATATCTATAAATACATAAAGGAGGAATAAAATCTAACTTGAACCATAAAAGAAAAAAAAAAAACCTGAACCCACCAGTTATACAGAGGAAAACCCTATCAGGGCACTTGCTCCAGCGGTAAACAATTCTGAAATTGGTCAGAGGTGGGGAATCATCTCCCATACAACCAGCAACCCACCCCCCACGCCAGGAGCATCCTCATTGCAAAGCTTGGGGACCGTGCCGAGGCATCTGTGAGTAAACGTGAGCTGAGCCCCAGGCCAGCTGCTGCTGAACTGTTCCCACCCTTCCCAGGTAAAACACCTGAATATGTACAAGGGCTTGAAAGCCTAGAGGAAGGGCCGCGGAGCCACACCAGCGACAGCACGCAGGCCAACTTGGTGCCTGCAGGCCAGCCAGGGTGGTCCTGGCCCCGGTCGCTCTTCCGGAAGTTTTCCATTGCCCTGCCTGAGATACCCCTCCTGTCCCGGCGCCCACTGCTTTTTTACTTCCTCACCTCTGTCCGGAGAGAAATTCCAGCGGAAGGTATGGGTGACACATCCTCTTCTTTACAGGTGGCAGCCTGGCAACCCCTGCAGAAAGGCCAGCAGAGCCCCACTCACACCGGGCCACCAACAAAGCTGTGGCCCCTCACTCCCTCCCACCAGCAGAGCCCCGAGACTGCTGACGGGGCAGAGAATATGGAGTCAGGCACAGCTTCAGGGGCTATTGCTGCCTGGAGCGCTGTTTATATTGACCTCAAACAGGCACACCTGGGGAGGGCCGGCCGGCAGGGTAAGGCTGCCCAGGTCAGCTAATCCACAACCCTCAGGGAATCACATTGTTGAAAACGGACCTCGCTAAGGCAGAATAGAAGCCAAGGAAGAAAAGGACACAATGCCATTTGCAGCACCGTAGATGAGTCTAGAGGTAATCACGTGACTTGTAGTAAGTCAGAAAGTGAAAGACACATATCGTATCATATCACTTATAGGTGTTACCTAAGAATGGATACCAGGGCAGATATTTCCACGGAGAAGGGCCATCACAGATTCATCAAACAAACTTATGGTTCACCAATGGAAAGGTGTGAGGATTGGTTTCATTATGATATTGGTGTTAACAGACATATAAAAACACAGGTGACACATATAATCACCAAAGACCTACGGAATACCAAGAGAAGACTACTCAACCTTCTGTCATAACGTACATGGGAAAAGGATCCCAGGAAGAACAGATATCTGTATATGTGTAAAAGAACCCCATCTTCCACACCTACAACAAGCCAAACATTGTAATCAAACTTGCTGTAATAAAAACTAAAAAATTAAATTAAAAACACGAACAAGAAGTAGTGAGACAAACTTGAGGGGCTTTCTCCTGGCACATTCCATTCTAAATTCCAATCTAGAACACGACTTCCATTGAGGCTCTGTTGCCCTAGTCACCAGATTTGGTAAGGGAGAACTGCTGCCACCTTGTGGCCGTTTCGCACAACAGCAGCTTTAATCCCAGCGCTGATGGTCAGTTGATATTCAAAATCATTGCAGGCCTGTAAATGACACCTGCCCTGAAAACAAATCCTGGGGTCACATATCGACCAAAAAATTCAAAGGACGTCCATATTTCAAAACGACCGTTTCAAAAGGCATATTTTACGCACATTAGTGTTCTGCTTCTTTTTCTTTCTTTCCTTTTTTTGTTAAAAATACGGGAATGGAAAATGGCATCCCTCAGAATGGGCGAAAATCGTTGCAAACGAATCAATGGACAAAGGTTTAATCTCCAATATATATAAACAGCTCATGCAGCTTAATATTAACAAAACAAACAACCCAATACAAAAAATGGGCAGAAGATCTAAAGAGATGTTTCTTCCAAGAAGACACAGAGATGGCCAAGACGCACATGAAAAGCTGCTCAACAGCACTAATTATTAGAGAAATGCAAATCAAAACTACAATGAGGTATCACCTCACACCTGTTAGAATCGGCATCATCAGAAAATCTACAAACAACCAATTCTGGGGAGGGTGTGGACAAAAGGAGCCCTCTTCCACTATTGGTGGGAATGTAAATTGATACAGTCACTATGGAGAACGGTATGGAGTTTCCTTAAAAAAACTAGAAATAGAATTACCATCTGATCCAGCAATCCCACTTCTGGGCATATACCCAGAGAAAACCATAAATCAAAAAGGCACATTCACCACAATGTTCATGGCAGCACTATTTACAATAGCCAGGTAATGGAAGCAACGTAAATGCCCACAGACAGATGAATGGATAAAGATGTGGTACATATATAAAATGGAATATTACTCAGCCATAAGAAGGAATGAAACTGGGTCATTTGTAGAGACATCGATGGATCTAGAGACTGTCATACAGAATGAAGTAAGTCAGAAAGAGGAAAACAAATATTGTATATTAATGCATATATGTGGTACCTAAAAAATGGTACAGATGAACTGGTTTGCAGGGAAGAAACAGAGACACAGAGGTAGAGAACAAACATATGGACACCAAGTGTGGGAAGCCATGGGGTGGTGGTGGTGGGATGAGTTGGGAGATTGGGATTGACCTGTATACATGTATATGCATAAAATACATAACTAATAATAACCTGCTGTATAAAAAAATAAATCAAAGTAAATTTCAAAATTTTAAAAAGTAAAATTTAAAAATAAAACAGAAAAATGTTCTTCCCTTCACACAGATGTATTTATAGGAATGAATTATTTCCATGCTTATATCTATAAATACATAAAGGAGGAATACAATCTAACTTGAACCATAAAAGAAAAAAAAAAACCTGAACCCACCAGTTATACAGAGGAAAACCGTACCAGGGCACTTTCTCCAGCGGTAAACAATTCTGAAATTGGTCAGAGGTGGGGAGTCATCTCCCATACAACCAGCAACCCACCCCCCACGCAAGGAGCATCCTCATTGCAAAGCTGGGGGACCGTGCCGAGGCATCTGTGAGTAAACGTGAGCTGAGCCCCAGGCCAGCTGCTGCTGAACTGTTCCCACCCTTCCCAGGTAAAACACCTGAATATGTACAAGGGCTTGAAAGCCTAGAGGAAGGGCCACGGAGCCACACCAGCAACAGCATGCAGGCCAACTTGGTGCCTGCAGGCCAGCCAGGGTGGTCCTGGCCCCGGTCGCTCTTCCGGAAACTATCCATTGCCCTGCCTGAGATACCCCTCCTGTCCCGGCCCCCACTGCTTTTTTCCTTCCTCACCTCTGTCCGGAGAGAAATGCCAGCGGAAGGTATGGGTGACACATCCTCTTCTTTACAGGTGGCAGCCTGGCAACCCTGCAGAAAGGCCAGCAGAGCCCCACTCACACCGGGCCACCAACAAAGCTGTGGCCCCTCACTCCCTCCCACCAGCAGAGCCCCGAGACTGCTGACGGGGCAGAGAATATGGAGTCAGGCACAGCTTCAGGGGCTATTGCTGCCTGGAGCGCTGTTTATATTGACCTCAAACAGGCACACCTGGGGAGGGCCGGCCGGCAGGGTAAGGCTGCCCAGGTCAGCTAATCCACAACCCTCAGGGAATCACATTGTTGAAAACGGACCTCGCTAAGGCAGAATAGAAGCCAAGGAAGAAAAGGACACAATGCCATTTGCAGCACCGTAGATGAGTCTAGAGGTAATCACGTGACTTGTAGTAAGTCAGAAAGTGAAAGACACATATCGTATCATATCACTTATAGGTGTTACCTAAGAATGGATACCAGGGCAGATATTTCCACGGAGAAGGGCCATCACAGATTCATCAAACAAACTTATGGTTCACCAATGGAAAGGTGTGAGGATTGGTTTCATTACGATATTGGGGTTAACAGACATATACAAACACAGGTGACACATATAATCACCAAAGACCTACGGAATACCAAGAGAAGACTACTCAACCTTCTGTCATAACGTACATGGGAAAAGGATCCCAGGAAGAACAGACATCTGTATATGTGTAAAAGAACCCCATCTTCCACACCTACAACAAGCCAAACATTGTAATCAAACTTGCTGTAATAAAAAATAAAAAATTAAATTAAAAACACGAACAAGAAGTAGTGAGACAAACTTGAGGGGCTTTCTCCTGGCACATTCCATTCTAAATTCCAATCTAGAACACGACTTCCATTGAGGCTCTGTTGCCCTAGTCACCAGGTTTGGTAAGGGAGAACTGCTGCCACCTTGTGGCCGTTTCGCACAACAGCAGCTTTAATCCCAGCGCTGATGGTCAGTTGATATTCAAAATCATTGCAGGCCTGTAAATGACACCTGCCCTGAAAACAAATCCTGGGGTCACATATCGACCAAAAAATTCAAAGGACGTCCATATTTCAAAACGACCGTTTCAAAAGGCATATTTTACGCACATTAGTGTTCTGCTTCATTTTCTTTCTTTCCTTTTTTTGTTAAAAATACGGGAATGGAAAAAGGCATCCCTCAGAATGGGCGAAAATCGTTGCAAACGAATCCATGGACAAAGGTTTAATCTCCAATATATATAAACAGCTCATGCAGCTTAATATTAACAAAACAAACAACCCAATACAAAAAATGGGCAGAAGATCTAAAGAGATGTTTCTTCCAAGAAGACACAGAGATGGCCAAGACGCACATGAAAAGCTGCTCAACAGCACTAATTATTAGAGAAATGCAAATCAAAACTACAATGAGGTATCACCTCACACCTGTTAGAATCGGCATCATCAGAAAATCTACAAACAACAAATTCTGGGGAGGGTGTGGACAAAAGGAGCCCTCTTCCACTATTGGTGGGAATGTAAATTGATACAGTCACTATGGAGAACGGTATGGAGTTTCCTTACAAAAACTAGAAATAGAATTACCATCTGATCCAGCAATCCCACTTCTGGGCATATACCCAGAGAAAACCATAAATCAAAAAGGCACATTCACCACAATGTTCATGGCAGCACTATTTACAATAGCCAGGTAATGGAAGCAACGTAAATGCCCACAGACAGATGAATGGATAAAGATGTGGTACATATATAAAATGGAATATTACTCAGCCATAAGAAGGAATGAAACTGGGTCATTTGTAGAGACATCGATGGATCTAGAGACTGTCATACAGAATGAAGTAAGTCAGAAAGAGGAAAACAAATATTGTATATTAATGCATATATGTGGTACCTAAAAAATGGTACAGATGAACTGGTTTGCAGGGAAGAAACAGAGACACAGAGGTAGAGAACAAACATATGGACACCAAGTGTGGGAAGCCATGGGGTGGTGGTGGTGGGATGAGTTGGGAGATTGGGATTGACCTGTATACATGTATATGCATAAAATACATAACTAATAATAACCTGCTGTATAAAAAAATAAATCAAAGTAAATTTCAAAATTTTAAAAAGTAAAATTTAAAAATAAAACAGAAAAATGTTCTTCCCTTCACACAGATGTATTTATAGGAATGAATTATTTCCATGCTTATATCTATAAATACATAAAGAAGGAATACAATCTAACTTGAACCATAAAAGAAAAAAAAAAACCTGAACCCACCAGTTATACAGAGGAAAACCGTACCAGGGCACTTTCTCCAGCGGTAAACAATTCTGAAATTGGTCAGAGGTGGGGAGTCATCTCCCATACAACCAGCAACCCACCCCCCACGCAAGGAGCATCCTCATTGCAAAGCTGGGGGACCGTGCCGAGGCATCTGTGAGTAAACGTGAGCTGAGCCCCAGGCCAGCTGCTGCTGAACTGTTCCCACCCTTCCCAGGTAAAACACCTGAATATGTACAAGGGCTTGAAAGCCTAGAGGAAGGGCCACGGAGCCACACCAGCAACAGCACGCAGGCCAACTTGGTGCCTGCAGGCCAGCCAGGGTGGTCCTGGCCCCGGTCGCTCTTCCGGAAACTATCCATTGCCCTGCCTGAGATACCCCTCCTGTCCCGGCCCCCACTGCTTTTTTCCTTCCTCACCTCTGTCGGGAGAGAAATGCCAGCGGAAGGTATGGGTGACACATCCTCTTCTTTACAGGTGGCAGCCTGGCAACCCTGCAGAAAGGCCAGCAGAGCCCCACTCACACCGGGCCACCAACAAAGCTGTGGCCCCTCACTCCCTCCCACCAGCAGAGCCCCGAGACTGCTGACGGGGCAGAGAATATGGAGTCAGGCACAGCTTCAGGGGCTATTGCTGCCTGGAGCGCTGTTTATATTGACCTCAAACAGGCACACCTGGGGAGGGCCGGCCGGCAGGGTAAGGCTGCCCAGGTCAGCTAATCCACAACCCTCAGGGAATCACATTGTTGAAAACGGACCTCGCTAAGGCAGAATAGAAGCCAAGGAAGAAAAGGACACAATGCCATTTGCAGCACCGTAGATGAGTCTAGAGGTAATCACGTGACTTGTAGTAAGTCAGAAAGTGAAAGACACATATCGTATCATATCACTTATAGGTGTTACCTAAGAATGGATACCAGGGCAGATATTTCCACGGAGAAGGGCCATCACAGATTCATCAAACAAACTTATGGTTCACCAATGGAAAGGTGTGAGGATTGGTTTCATTACGATATTGGGGTTAACAGACATATACAAACACAGGTGACACATATAATCACCAAAGACCTACGGAATACCAAGAGAAGACTACTCAACCTTCTGTCATAACGTACATGGGAAAAGGATCCCAGGAAGAACAGACATCTGTATATGTGTAAAAGAACCCCATCTTCCACACCTACAACAAGCCAAACATTGTAATCAAACTTGCTGTAATAAAAAATAAAAAATTAAATTAAAAACACGAACAAGAAGTAGTGAGACAAACTTGAGGGGCTTTCTCCTGGCACATTCCATTCTAAATTCCAATCTAGAACACGACTTCCATTGAGGCTCTGTTGCCCTAGTCACCAGGTTTGGTAAGGGAGAACTGCTGCCACCTTGTGGCCGTTTCGCACAACAGCAGCTTTAATCCCAGCGCTGATGGTCAGTTGATATTCAAAATCATTGCAGGCCTGTAAATGACACCTGCCCTGAAAACAAATCCTGGGGTCACATATCGACCAAAAAATTCAAAGGACGTCCATATTTCAAAACGACCGTTTCAAAAGGCATATTTTACGCACATTAGTGTTCTGCTTCATTTTCTTTCTTTCCTTTTTTTGTTAAAAATACGGGAATGGAAAAAGGCATCCCTCAGAATGGGCGAAAATCGTTGCAAACGAATCAATGGACAAAGGTTTAATCTCCAATATATATAAAGAGCTCATGCAGCTTAATATTAACAAAACAAACAACCCAATACAAAAAATGGGCAGAAGATCTAAAGAGATGTTTCTTCCAAGAAGACACAGAGATGGCCAAGACGCACATGAAAAGCTGCTCAACAGCACTAATTATTAGAGAAATGCAAATCAAAACTACAATGAGGTATCACCTCACACCTGTTAGAATCGGCATCATCAGAAAATCTACAAACAACCAATTCTGGGGAGGGTGTGGACAAAAGGAGCCCTCTTCCACTATTGGTGGGAATGTAAATTGATACAGTCACTATGGAGAACGGTATGGAGTTTCCTTAAAAAAACTAGAAATAGAATTACCATCTGATCCAGCAATCCCACTTCTGGGCATATACCCAGAGAAAACCATAAATCAAAAAGGCACATTCACCACAATGTTCATGGCAGCACTATTTACAATAGCCAGGTAATGGAAGCAACGTAAATGCCCACAGACAGATGAATGGATAAAGATGTGGTACATATATAAAATGGAATATTACTCAGCCATAAGAAGGAATGAAACTGGGTCATTTGTAGAGACATCGATGGATCTAGAGACTGTCATACAGAATGAAGTAAGTCAGAAAGAGGAAAACAAATATTGTATATTAATGCATATATGTGGAACCTAAAAAATGGTACAGATGAACTGGTTTGCAGGGAAGAAACAGAGACACAGAGGTAGAGAACAAACATATGGACACCAAGTGTGGGAAGCCATGGGGTGGTGGTGGTGGGATGAGTTGGGAGATTGGGATTGACCTGTATACATGTATATGCATAAAATACATAACTAATAATAACCTGCTGTATAAAAAAATAAATCAAATTAAATTTCAAATTTTTAAAAAATAAAATTTAAAAATAAAACAGAAAAATGTTCTTCCCTTCACACAGATGTATTTATAGGAATGAATTATTTCCATGCTTATATCTATAAATACATAAAGGAGGAATAAAATCTAACTTGAACCATAAAAGAAAAATAAAAAACCTGAACCCACCAGTTATACAGAGGAAAACCGTATCAGGGCACTTGCTCCAGCGGTAAACAATTCTGAAATTGGTCAGAGGTGGGGAATCATCTCCCATACAACCAGCAACCCACCCCCCACGCCAGGAGCATCCTCATTGCAAAGCTGGGGGACCGTGCCGAGGCATCTGTGAGTAAACGTGAGCTGAGCCCCAGGCCAGCTGCTGCTGAACTGTTCCCACCCTTCCCAGGTAAAACACCTGAATATGTACAAGGGCTTGAAAGCCTAGAAGAAGTGCCGCAGAGCCACACCAGCGACAGCACGCAGGCCAACTTGGTGCCTGCAGGCCAGCCAGGGTGGTCCTGGCCCCGGGCGCTCTTCCGGAAGCTTTCCATTGCCCTGCCTGAGATACCCCTCCTGTCCCGGCCCCCACTGCTTTTTTCCTTCCTCACCTCTGTCCGGAGAGAAATTCCAGCGGAAGGTATGGGTGACACATCCTCTTCTTTA